>NW_009647756.1:2617051-2617261 GCF_000708025.1 Charadrius vociferus | reverse complement strand
TGGCAGGGCGGGCGGCGGGGGGGAGCGGGCTGCGCGGCTCCGCTGCTCGGGACTGCGGGTGACTCACTGAAAAACTTCACTTCGGCGCTGCAGGGGAAACAGGAAATCTTAAACTTCGCAAACAGCTGGGCAGGACTTTCTTACTCTTACAGTAGTTCCTTCTCCCCCTTCCCACAGTCACCCCCTCCCCTGCGCTCGCCCTTTTTCTTT
>NW_009647756.1:2596736-2616888 GCF_000708025.1 Charadrius vociferus | reverse complement strand
GCGGCGTGGCTTGCGGGGGGGGCTCGAGGTCGACGGGAAACCGCCAGCTCGAACGGGTCCTTCTCCCCGCGAGTTGACAAGGGCCCCAGTCCTGCCACCTGGGGCGTGGGGGCTTCCCAGAGCTCCTCCTTGCAGCCGTATCCCCCACCTCGTCGATGCTGCTGCAGCCTGTTTCCCCCTCTGCAGAAGCGGTATCGGAAAGAGGGATGTAAGCCCCGGACGAACTCAAGCAGGGGGCAGGGGAGGTTGAAGGCAGGGTAATAACAGGAAACGTTCACACAGACTAGCCGGGCACTCAGCTTGCAGATGTTGAAGCTGACTGAGACAACTTGGTCACCTGCCTTTTTTTTTTTTTTTTTGTGTAATGTATTTTTCTCCCAAAGGGGCTGGGACGTATACCACTTGCTCCTAAATGTGGCGTGACACAGGTGAGATTCATCTCCATTCCCTTCCAAAGCAGGTTGAGCTTTTTTAGCAGAGATTTTGCTTTCTTCAGAAGGAAGAAATTGCACATAGGATTCAGGGATTAGGACCCCACTAGTGATGCCAGCTTTGCATTTCCCCAGAGAGACACTATAAGAACTATTAGATTCTCAACCTGAATAAGGCCTGAGCTTTCTGCCCATATAAATCCAGCCATTGCATAGCTAGAAGTTGCCTTCAGCCTCATTTTTGATTCACAGAGTCTTTTTCTCTGAGTGAAATGGCTGGGCATTGATTGAAAGGTAAACTGATGCACATGAGGATAATTTGAGGGTGTCTGTTCAAATTTTGGTGATTCGCTTTTGTCTCGGTTACAGCACCAGTTAAGAGGTACAGATCTGGGTACTTCAGAAAAAGGGCTAAGCCCTCAGGGAGAATATATGTAGCCATGCACTGAATGTCCCAGATCTACCCTGTATGAATATGGAAATGTTTACATAATGCATTTAATTGCCCTATAACAGACATAAAAAATCTCATTGTGATTTTATGTAAATTTGTTTTAAAAACTCCCATAATGCATATTTTCACAGTGCAGTTCCACTTTATGGTGCAAATTCTCATAAACCTCTCCAACAGCATTTTCCTCTCCCCCACCCCCTTTAAATACAGTCAAGATTCACTCAAACCCAGTCGCCGCCTTCCAGAGGTAAGAAGAATGTTGGGCTCCCCTTTGAGCACAGACTGGAGTATTCTTATCAGTTCCTGTGCACCAGCTCTGCGTTAGAAGCTGGCTGCATTTTCAGTAATCCACTTAAACGCAAGTATTTCTCAACCCCCATCAGTATATACCGTACGCTGTACGCACTTCTCTCTCTTTGTAGCTGTCAAGCTGCAGGTGCCAAAGAGTTGCTGTTTGCTCAGAAAGTTGGCTGTCTACTGAGCTCTCCTGTTGGTTTTTGGTGACTAACTTCCACTACGAAAAGAAGCTTAAAAGCCATCAAATACCGATTTAATGTTACTATTCAAACCTGTCACAATACAGGCGTGACTTGGCAAGCTGGCCTCTGCCTCACTCACATCGCTTTCCCTTGCATGAGTCCCATGGTTATTCCATGGTTCTTCTCCCACATGGGCACTTTCTGACCAGTCTCTCTCTCATCTGGGGTCTGGCAGTAGGAGAGGGGGATTCCAGGAGATGGAGGCCTTGGGGAGGCCTGTACTCCAGTCCCCGGTCGTCTCACATCCTTGACTGCAGCCTGGCATCACAGCCCCTCTCTGTCTCATGACGTAATACGGCACCCGTTACCCAGCGAGGAGCCTACTACAAGTGGATTTCAGAAGTCTGGTATTTCCATATAAGCATCGTTTTTGTTTCCACACACACATCATGCAGTGAGGATTGTGCTACAGCTGCACTTTGGATGTTCAGAGAGTCCATGAGAGTGGTTGATGCTAGTAGGAAGTTTTTGGGTGCAAGGAATATATCTTACCTGGATATCCTCAGTCAAGGAGTAACTTTGTCACCAAAAGTCAGCATGGAATTTGAAGTAAACCCCAATTCGGTTCACAGATTTGTCCCAGACAGGCTTATTAACGAAAGCTCATGTCCTGCCTTTTTGAGTACTATAAGCTTCCCTGTTAGGGCCCAAATGCAGCTTAATCAGGATTTCCTGGACAACCAAAATATATAAAACAAGACTAAGCTGGTCATTTCTTTCCATTTCCTTGTTCATAGTTCCCAGTTCCTGATTTGCAGATGGCAGTTTATTACTTACTTCTAAATTGAAACTGTGAATATTTAACCTCAGCATGACTGAGTTAAGAAAGAGCCCACTTGGAAGAGCCGCAGATTAAAGCGGTAAATAATTAACTCCAGCATGACAGGGTAAGGAAGGGTCAGCTAATTTCAGTTCGCTACCCAGAAAGGCAAAAAATACCAAAGCACAGAATATTGTGTTGTCTTTCTGAGCCTTAAAAAGAGATACCCAGAACGCAAACAAGCTAGCACCTCTTGTATCTCAGGGCATCCTAGTGAAGACAAGCTTCTTGCCGCAGGTTTAGGTACAGCTTTTTAAAAGAGTCCATAAAAACTACTGAGTATGAATCATCTCTCTTTACTATTTCAACCATTTCTCAGCTTTGCAGTATCGTATTTCTGTCAAAATCCCATGCAAACTACAGCGTTATTCTCATACGAAGAACACTTTCAAGCTTCAACAAAACTTGCATTGTTACTGAAAACTGTCATTTCACTGCATGCAACATACACTGTTAACCCAAAATCATTCCACCCACAGCCAAGAACTGCTGATGTGCCCAGTAAAGCCATTATATTGATTAGTTTATTAGCTCCAGTGTTGCTTTGTTTAAGAATCCCACAACAAGCTACTTCCCATGTCCACTGACTCAGAATTAAATAAGGCCTAACTCACTAACACAACGTGATGTTCATGCCTCTATAAAGCTGACATGTGTGGCTTAGGGTGAAGACATCTCACCTTACTTTAGCTGCCTAAAAGTTAGCCTCGGAGTGAAGTTCCAGGAGATGGCTGAGACAACCTAGCACCTTTCCTGCCATCTAAAGGAGCCGTCTCATTTGTTTGATTGTAGTGAGTTAGTTCCAGATGAGGTTCAAGGACCAAAGGATGGAGGACAAAGGCTGGATGAACAGAACTGCCATTACAGTGACAGCAAGCTGTTAGGTCGCCCACATTCCCTCAGTCATCAAAGGATGGAAAGGAGTCTAGATATTTTAAAAACCTCTAGGCACACGAGCTGATGACAGAGAACATAGTTAGCCCAGACATGTACTTTTTAGGTATCTGATGTTAGATGACATGAATCCTAAAGAAAATGTTCTTTGAATTGTACACATTATATAATATAAGCTATAAGGTCCTTTACTGACTGGCAGTCATTGGAATTACTGCCTGTGATTTTTGTTTGTAATGAAACAAGGCAATCAGGTACATAGTATGCTGATATTGCCTTGACAAAACTATCAATGATATAACTGGAATAAGTAGTGTGACCAAAATAAAAATGTTGATGTCTCTAAATAAATTTTGTCATAACTTCTTTAAAAAGATAAATAGGAAATCTGCTTCGAAAAGTTGACATGTCCCATTTTGACGGTTTTGGTATGATACAGATTGAGTTTTGTTTTGAAGCAGCCAATTAGTTTTGAACTTTTTTTTTTTGTTCTCTCCATGTTGCATATAAAAACAAAACATGGGAGCAACATACAACACTGTTTTCACTGCAGTGAAGGAAGAGGTTCATTTTCAGTGCTCTATTCACAAAGTTGACATTTGCCTGCTAGTTTGCAAATTGAGGGTGCTTGGCATGGAGTGTTGGCCTTTCAGCATTCTTGATAAATACTCTGCCCACCTTGTGCATCATTCGCTGAAGAAGAACGTGTGGTCCTCTTCGGAGCAGTGTTAAACTATTCTGCCTTATATCACTGTTTTCATCATATTTCTCTCTTAATTTAGGTTATCATAGAGCACAGGACTACAGCTAGTATTAAACGCAGTTTTCTTCTTTTGCATAATCACTGGTTTCGACTTGTTACTCATAATTTGCACCATTATGAGAACACATACAGCCTCAAGCAAGGACATTTAGAAAAGGTTACATTCATTGCAAAGTGTTTTGAAAGACTCATAAAAACTGTTTGGACTTAACACAACATTACGCTTATCTCACAGATATAATCAAATTAAAACATCTGTTGTGTGTAGTCATCCGTCAGAAGGAGGCAATCAGCTTGTTATCAACTCCTGCATATATCAGAAGCAACAAGAATAATGTTATCTTCAAGATTAATCTTAGTAATGCTTTCTGTACAAATCTCCTGAATGACACTTAGCAAAATAATGTTTAGAAATATTATTCAAATTAGCACTAAACTCTCAGGGCACTGCTGTTCACATGATCTCTGACTTTTAGCTATAATGCACATCAACCATTTTTAAGCTTCACCGAATTGGCTTGTTCTGTGTTTACTGTGTATGTATAAATACCCACAATAGTGAAAGCAGAAGTACGTTAGTGTCAGAAGATATATCGTTCCCACAGTGCTTCTGGCCCTACCAGAAGCGGAAAGCACCATTAATCTCACCACACAACCTTTTACATGAAGAATTCCATTCGGATTTTCCAAAAGCAAAAGATATTTGGAGAATTTTATACTGTTTTCTTCAGTTTCTTGTACTTCTCACAATGGGTATCTGAGCTGGGGCAAAATCTTGCATATTTCTATAAGCATGTTCTATTGTTTGCCTTAACTTTTTTATACGTACAAAGAACCAGTAAAACTAGGTCGAAGTGGTATTTTTAAAGGACCCGGAACCAAATTATTACAGATATACTTGAGAGATTTAAGCTGCTAAAAATACGGTTAGCCGTGGAACTTGTCTCCATTACCACATAATTTGTAGTACTTATTATCATCAAAGCTTGTTATTTTAGGCTCTTCATTAGAAAGAATTTGAGCATTGGATGCCAAGCCTCAGAAAATATCTGAAGCTATCAAAGAACCTAAGTAGCATAACATAGAGACCCTTCTGTTTCATTTTTCCCACTGGAACAAAAGGGAGTTGTCAGTCTATGGAGACTGTATCCCTAAATCTAATCTGAAAGAATCTCAATACTTAACTGCAAAGCCCCAGAACTGAGGGAAGTATCCTCCCACCCCACCGAGGAGAAGATCACGTCTGTGTTATTCAGGAATGCAGTATGCCGATGATGTTAAACTGACTCATTTGACCAGGATCTTTAAACAAATTTATTTGTGATAGCACAGCTGTTCCTTTCAGGAAGGAAAGGCATGGTTCCATAATTTTTATCTGCAAGGCAACTTTATGATCTGCGGTCACAGGAGGTGGCTACTGTGCTTTAGAGGTCAGAAGCTGTACTGCTGTACAGGAGGATCCAGAATGCCTTGGGAGTTGGATATTGTTCCAACAGAGTTGACCCTGGAACAAAGGGGCTAACTGTGGCTTGCAAGTAACTCAGCTAAAATCATTCACTTTTGCTTTTTTCCTTTTCTTGTGACTGAGACCATCACCAAACTAGCCTGTGCACCCCATTCTCAGGCTGCGCACACACAGTCTCCCACATCTTCCAGCTGGCATGACATCTCCCCAGTTGGAAGATGCTCTCAGGCCAGTCCTGCCAGCCCTGAATATTGGGCAGGCATTTTCCTTCACAACTCGGGCAAGACTAGCCAGGCTACCAGCAACAGTTTCAATTCTTGGCTGAAGCTGTCTAATACTGGGCAGTGAAAATTACGTGGTGCTCACCTGAAACTCTCAATAGGTGTGAAGGGCACCAACTCCATTTGGTAGATGGGGACAAGCCTTGGGGGCACTAAGGACTTCTGCAGGGATCGGGGAGAGGTTGTTAATCCACAGCCTCAGTGATAGTCAAGGCTCTCTGCGTCACTATAACAATATAGGGCTTATTAGAGAAAGCTTTAGTGCAATTTACATCCATTTTATTACCCTTTTACAATATTAAAGTGTTATAAATAGTCCTTAATGTAACAGAATTAGATACTTTGCAGTTCATAAAAGATGCATGATTGACTCCACTGTCTATGGAGAAATAACACTATGCGTTTTCTGTCAATTTGGCATTTCTGGGGTGTCAATTCCCCAGGTTCTACATCCAGATATTGACTGCAGTGAGGGAACAAATGAGCATTGCTGGTTCAAAGTCAGTCTTCCCTTCTATACCAAGGTGCATAACATTTCTCACTCAACTTTGCCCTGTCTGTAAGAACATTTTTGTGTCTCTGGTGACCTATGGCTGGAGAAAGTGATTTGGTAATCCTCCTGCCTATTACAAAATCGATGTGCAGTTGAGACTGATGAGGGATGAGAGTGCGAGTGAATATTTGTTGTCTCTTCATGTGCTTTGAAGTATAGATAAGGACACGTCTTGTCCAGTGCTCTGAATGATGCAGCACTTGGAGCCTTCCTGTCCTGAGGGACTGCTGCCCATCTAATATAAAAACTGCTTAGAAATTGAGGAGTTTGTAGTCTTTAGGGTGAGGTAAACAGGACAGCCATACAACAGGGTGGGAAGTTGTACAGAAAAGTATAGTGATGCTCATTAGTGAGCGAGGAGGTCCTGTTGAAGTCAGACTGAATTTTCTGAAGAGCTTTTCTAGTACTTGCATGTATTTGCTTGCCATAAATATTAGCCTGGTTTTCATCTCTACCTTTCTTGGATGATTTTTTACTGTGATTCAAAAATAAGAAAAGATTGAAAAAACAACTTTAGTAATCTCCATCACAAATGAAAAGTAATTTACAGCTGTCTGCATGACGTTACTCTTGTATGATTTCAATGTTTTCCCTTTAAAGGGCATGCTGTTCTGAATTGGCATGTCTTTCTTTTCTTCATTTTGTTGCCCTTTTTTTGCCTCCTTTCCTTGGATTCCTTTCCCTTATTTCTCCTATTCTCTAATATCTCTTTCCATCTTTTCTTTCAGTTTATTTGTTCTGAGTGTTTTAATCTGTCCCCATTGACTTTTCCTCTGGGTGTCAATTACAAACTGCTATTTTAAAAATAAATTGGTTTTTTAACATCTTTGCAATTACTGCTATTTCAAACTATGGTACTGTTAGCCTTAACAAGCTGCTGCCTCAAAAGTGTGTCTGCTTGTGTGTTTGTATATGCACATTAATGTTTCATTCAGAAGAAATTCCTGACTATTAGTTTCACAACTAGCAACAACCACACTCAGTTAATTTATCAGTGGTAAAACTTCTGGGTTTCACATAAGGTATTTTAGTCAAAGCCCAGAGTAAAGGGCATTGTGAAATGGGAGTGGCATAATATATTTTACAGCTCTTTTATTTGCCCTGTTAACCACAACAAAGAGTCCAAGCCCAGGCTGGTGTCTCCATTCCATTACCGCTGTCAACAATTTCTTCTAGTTATTCTCAAATGTGCTGATAAGATGATACGTACACCCCTGCAAAAAGTCATAGCACTGAGGCCCACTTCTACCAGTACAATCATATACATGTGTGTGGTGCTGTCAGGGTGTAGCTGAACTCAAGTTGGTGTTGCAGAAAGAGCTTGGCCTCCTATACCAGAACCTGTTTCCACTCCTCTCTGATCTGGTCATGAAGCTTAGTGGTGCATTGGAGAGTATAGATCCCATTTTCACTGAAAAAAAATGTGCTTAATTTGCAGCAAGGACACAAATTGACTCATAAGAGCCCTGAACATCTTCTGGTGCCATCCCACAGCTTGCCCTGCCTGTGAGCTCTTACACTCTTCCCGGGGACTGGATCATTAGCTCAGATGAATGTTGCACCAAGACACTCTCCCAGACTTGCTGGCCACACACTCCCTGGGAGAGCCAGCAGGGACAAGGGTAGATTAGGCTAATTTACACACTCAAATCCAGTTTACCAGAGCCTATGCGGACTGCAGTGAAGACCTATCTTCCACGTAACCAAACTGGAAGCTAAAACACCTGTGGACTTTTACCATAACCCGGGGCTGTAGCAGGATGTTTCAGTCACAGAACATCTCCTTTCTGTCCTGCCTTCCCCGCTGCCATCAGTGCATTCTCTCACCTGCTTCTTCCACTTCCTGAGACCTCTCTCTCGGTCTCCCCGCTACTATTTTGAGCCTCTCTGAGTTCCTGCCAGCTGCCACTGCCTGCTCGACCCACTCAGCCCACTACCGGGCTTACTTTGGGTTGCTGTGCCCCTTGAAGGAATGCTGGGGTACGTGTCCCTGCCCATGCTGCATGGATCATCCTCCATGGCTCTTGTGGAAGTTTTTACATGGTATTTCATGTAAAGTTTCTTAAAACCGATAAAGATTCAAAAAAGAAAAGCAATCTAAAACACTGACTACATCGTTGTTGAATTTCTTTCCTTACTTAGCTGCAGTGGGCTAAAGAATTTGAAAGGTAAACATGATTTTTAGCACTGAATTGCGTTTAATACCGTGATTAAAATTTGCTGGTGCCACAGTCATATAATCATTGACAAGAGGCTTTTCATCACTGCCTTTCAACACCAAGAACA
Source organism: Charadrius vociferus (assembly GCF_000708025.1). Lineage (NCBI taxonomy): Eukaryota > Metazoa > Chordata > Aves > Charadriiformes > Charadriidae > Charadrius > Charadrius vociferus. Next base: position 2,608,402 of record NW_009647756.1, on the reverse strand, counting down.
TTGAGTAAGTGCTGTCTCGGACTTTTTAAGAACTTGGATATCTAGCTGCTGCTTATTGATTACTTTTGATGTTGTTCATCCTCTTGGGTGTTGGTGAGAACAATAAGAATCTGGCAAAGAACAAATTTACACAGACAGCTCAAGTATTGTTCTTTTCCTTCCCCATACCAAGCCAGACATGGCTGTCAGCCCAATCATTTAGTACACAGGCTCCAAAAGTGTTCAGTCACGCAGAACATCCCCTGAAAGCCACAATTCCTTCCACGTGCCATGACAAATGGGGCCAGCTGCGGTCATATTGCTTGATATAGCTGGAGCATGGAGCCCCTATTGCTTGATACAGCTGAACCATGGAGCCAAACTCCATTATGTTCCTGTTTCCTGCTTGCTGTCCACCCAAATCATGGCAAAAGAAGCCATGTATTTGAAGGGGCTTCACTGGCAACCAGAAGGCAGGCAGTTCATGGAGGTGCTGAAGGGAGTAAGGTACCATTTTGCCTGTTGTACATTAGACATGTAGACCTTCACCTCACTGAACTGCAGTCAAGTAGCTGTAAGTGTAACCCATAATCTACCACCGGAGACAACGGCTGGAGGTAACCACTAGAAGGACCTGAGTCTTTTCTTTCCCCTGCTCTTTTTTTGCAAAAAAACAATTTTTTTTGCATTGGAAAAAAGCAATCAAGCTGCAAATTATCACAGTTGCACCATGCAGGCCAACAGCCTGCACGTCTCTCCAGGGAGCCATACGAGCTTTCTAAGAATCAGAGGAAACCCAATGATTCTCATAGACTAACAGACACACTACTCCCTTTGATGTGCTCGAAGATCCTCAACTGGAATGCATGGTGGAGAGAGAGACCCCTGGGAAGCACAGGTAAGTTTCTTTTCTCATGAGTGATCATTATGACCTAAAAAAGGAAGTCCCTTTTCTTACAGCACTGGGCAGATTTTTGGACAAGGCTATATATCCATTCTTATTTATGTTGTTGACGTTTGTGTGGCACATGAAGGGACAAGATGAGGGATAACTCATACCTCTATGGACACGTTTTCTCATGTGTGACATGGAAGTAATAATTACTACCCCACAGTGTAGATGAGACACATATATTAGGGTATACAATGCATATTTTACTTCCCAGGTGTAAAGCACCATAAATGATATATGTACTCTCTATATAGCTGTGCCTCTCTGTCTCTTTAGTATGTTTTCTTCTACATGGCCTTTCAGGTGCAAACATCATTCTTTTTGCAGCGTTCATGTTGATGACTCTTAAGAAGACACCTGCAGTATCAAATGTGATTCATCTGGGGCATGCTAACATCACCACTTAGTTCTTGTAACTCGGTGCAAATCATAGACCGGCAACGTGAGCTTCCAGGTGTGAAAGCAGCGGTGACAGCTGAGAACTGGCAGGTGCTGATAGAGCCTGTAAGCCAATACGTGATAAGCAGGAACCAGTGTGAACTTTGGTTTCAAAGCCTAACGCACATTTTGCAAAGGCTGCGTTTGCAGCCCTAGACAGGAATTAGAGGTTGTTTTGCAGCAGCCACAGAATAACCTTCTGCTATTGTGCTACAAAGGATGCACACCCCTTTCAGCTTTTGCAAACCAGTTTACCACAGAGACTTCCTTGTGGGCTTACCCCTGCCATGCTGATGCTATTGTACACAGGCAGCAAGGCTGCTCGGCGAATGCAGCTGGTGGGGGGCTTTCTGCCTCCTTTTACAGCAGGCAGCCATTTCTGGCCTTCATCTACTCCATTTTAGGAGATGGGCCCCAATTTGTAAAGTCTGAACCTGGATCCAGACGCAATTTTCTTCAGCATTCACATGAGATCTCATCCTAGGTTTGGGCTTGCTCTGTTCAGATCAAAGCCCAGCTGCAAAGCTTGTCTTCCAACCAGAACTTCCTCAAAGTTTTGGGGTCTGGGGTTGTAGTTCTGGTTTAGCTCCTTTTCTAGATATTATTTAAAACTCTGTATGTAGAAAATACTAGGCAGACCTTGGGCCCATTAAAGTCAGTAGAGTCTGGCTTTCTTGTCACTGATTTAAAAAAGGGATTTAGGTCACATAGGTAAGATCAATGCCAACTAGAATTTTCAGGAATTTATCCTACATGCCTAACATTTTGTTGCCAATTAGACACCTTAGGTCTGTTGACATCTCCATTTTGTGATCACATTTTATTTATTAGACACATGGCCTTCTCTATTTAGTATTAACAAACATGTCCAAAAAAAAAAAAAAAAGCCCTTGTTTGGTTTGACCTCATACATTCTAATAGCTTCTTCTGGGGTGGTGGGTTGTTTCTTCTAACAGATTTAGCATGGAGGCAGGATAACAGATGAGAGTGGACTGCCAAGCCATTCCAAGGCAATGATTTATATGTTTCTGCCATTGCGTAAAGCCAAGGTCTGACCCAAGCAGGTGAGAGCTGACAGTTCACTGAATGGCTCAGAACACCGGTTGTCCCAAGGAGAGGACAGCAATGGATGCAGAGCACAGCACTCCCCAGGCTCGCACACGAGTTTTTAGAACAGTTTTTGCTCTTAGCTCTATGTTGGAAAGGGTTTTGGAAAACATCTTGCTCTAGGAAAAAGAGTCTTTCTAAAGCGTATGTTATTAGTTATCTTTGTTTGTTTGTTTGTAACAAAATTAAAATTGAATGGGTTGTGCTCACTGAGCAGCGCAGAAACAGCAGTTGGCTTGAAATGGAATGAGCTCAACTTGAACACGCTCAGCTTCAGATACATCTCAAGCAATTTCCTGGTAAAAGTGTGATAAAGGTTATTTGTATAAACAGTTGCTTCTCCAGACCTGTAGAAAGAAACACTATCAGCAGCAGGCGGTGGCTGTGGTCACTGTTAAGCAGTCTCAGTGACCTCTGCTTACTAACCGAGCACTCCTCCACAATGCGGTACGGCGCTCCTGGGCTGTTGTCAGCCTCTGAAACACACCAGCCGTTTCTGTTCACAGCCTGTGGGAAACTCCATTGTGTTGGATGAAGCAAATCTTCATATATCTGAATTTCATTTCAGAGGCCCAAAAATGACAGCTGGTTTTGAAGTGCTTAGAAAAGCAGCAAGAGCAAAAAGAGTCTATCAGACTTTAGAGATCAGAACAGAGCCCTGGGAAAATCTGCAGTTGCAGCAGCACCTGTCAAATCAAGCTACTATGTGTGTAGGTTAGGCTGTGTAAGGAAGGAAAGAGGAATAAATTAGTGTGGTTACTTGTGGTCACTTCTCAGTTCTGTTACTGCTCTTAGTATGTGAGTATAGGCAAGAGATTTAAGAGTTCAACACACAAAAAAAAAGTTTCTGCAAGGAAAAAGCTACTAAATGCTCATGTTGCTGGAAAATGAGACACTTTTAGAATTGTTTCGCGTTTATGAAAGGGGCAGCGAGCATTTTTGAAGGGGTCAGCCTCACAGTACGACAGCGCTGTGGGGTTCACATAGCTGCGTGGGACACTTTCCAGCATTTGGGAAGTGTGCAGAGAAGTACCTGGACAAAGTGAAGTCCTTTGTTCCCAAAGTCATGTTTTTAACTCTTTCCACATATCAGCCTTTCTATAAGCAGAAGTTGCCCAACACTGTGCCATAGTGAAATGCTTCAGGCTTTTATCCAGAAAACAGCTTCATTACAGTACATGTACAAGTGACGTAAATATTTATCACAGTACATGAAAACTCTGTTTGCCATTCAAGGGACTGTCTAGATATTTACTTTCTAGACGAAGTAGTCCTTAATTAAGGGAAGAATTGAATTCTGTAAGAATCCACAATGGTGAATTGTTCCCTGAAGAGAAACAAAAGCGCATCCCTGTGCACCCCTTCCAGAGCCATCAGAACAGCCCTCTGGGCAACCTCTGTAGGACAACCCCCAGCACCACAGGGCAGAGGGAGAGACGCTCCCCTTCCAGTCCGTGGAACTTGTGCTTCGGTTGTACATTGCCTTTTCTAGGAGAGTTAGTGCCTACATCTTCTACTGCAAAAAGACTGTTCAAGCAATGGCAATACTTCAGTATGGGTATGTATATAATTAATGGAATTTTTTTCCCTACCTTAAAATTGAAAGAAAAAAAGGCAGATTTTAAAGTTCTGTGAGTTCCTGGATATTTGGAAATATGCTGATATTTAGCTTATTTTCTCTTCCACAAACCACACCTCATCCTGCCTTTTATGTCATATGTCTTTTCTTTCCTGTGCAGTACCTTCCAAATGTGCTTTAAAACTTTTAGTATGTATCATTTCTTTCAGTAAACTAAGTTCAGGCAAAATAATCTGCAATGGAATTGTTTTAATTAGGGAGACAGTTGTTGGAGAGACTGCCAAAGGAAATGAGAGAAAAAGTCCCACCCCTTTTAACTGTGTGGAAAGATGTTCTTGGAGAGTTATGTGCTGAGAATTCATTCGTAGCATAATGTTTTGGCATTGTACAATATTTTGTTTGATTGCTGTGGCAGCAGACTTACCTACAATGGTTTCACAGAGAGATTAAAGCCAGGAAAGCAGTTTTTACTGGTGAGAACTAGAAAGAAATGTCTCACCAGTGACAATAAGCAGTTCTTCAAGGCCTACCAGTTTACACACGCAGAATTAGCAAGAGTTTTTGCAACAGTGCCATCTGGCCTTTCTTTGGAGGAGAAGAGTGCTGTGCACATATGACTTGTTCAGATGGAGCACTGCACAAATGCATTGTTTACAACTCACTGATATTTGTAATGAGGTTAGTGTTCAAGTTCAAGCACTTTTGCAATTTGATTAGCGGAGTTAATTCCACAGGTTACTGAGTCTCCCTCTGAGCTGTGGAAAAGAATAAAATATGGGCAGTCAAATTCAAAGGTGTTCAGCCTTCTTCCGCAAACAAACCAGGCCTTTCTCAGAGGTTCCTGAATTGTAATCAGAACCAAATAGATTAAATCAGCATCTTAAGAGAGAGATCTGTAGATTTATTTATCTTTGCTAATGTCAATCTACATTGGACAATCAGGATTTGGTATGAATCTTTCTGGAAAGGGTAAAGGCATTAGTGGTCCTTTAGCTCAATTAGCAATGTGCTGCTTTTAGTACTAAAGCAAAATACTAACCCTTTTCCCAGGGACCGTAACTGTTTTACTGTTATTTACTCTGGGTGATTTTGTAATTTCTAATGTCAGTGATCCTAAACTCCTGAAGTCTTACTGGGTAGCAAGAACTCTCACACTGGGAGTGTAAGAAATTCATACTGCTCAGCTGATCAAGAATGTTGTTTTCCTTCAGTGTGAGCTACAGCCATCGGATCCATGCATTCATTTGTTGTGACTCCCCTGAGAAATGACTCCTCTGTGCTGCTGTTCCACAAAGGGAGGAAAACAGGGAAGCAGCAAATACAGCAGGTTTCCCTGATCTGAGGAAGCTGCAGAAGGAACATTCTTTTTGTTTTCCCTAAGAGAATCTGTTGGATCAACCAGCTTAGTCCCATGTTCCCCAGGAGTTCCCTTTATCCATGACATTAGAAAGAACTGAGATTTGGTGAAGACATTTTAGAAAACTTAATGAAATAAGTATTTTGTATGCTTTGAAAGGCATTTAATTCCCTAAGAATCCTCCGTTGAAATCTTTAAAAAATATTTAGAATTTTCTCAAGTGTTTATCTTTCTGTTTTTACTGCCACTCCTCTTCCCCCTGCACACCCCGTTTTGCACCTAAAACGATGAAATGGAGGAACAATTAGGAAAACACTAAAGTTGAATTTCAGACTGCCCTGAAGAACCTTCTCCAGATTTGAATTTAAAAAAAAAAAAATTTAAAAATAATGCAACTTTCTAAGTAAAGAAAACATGCAATTTATTTTTTCATTAACTTTTTGGGTTTTGGAAGCACTGGCAATAGCTATAGTAACTGTTATGACTAACCTGCTATAAAGAACACAGCAGCTTTTGTGGCAGAGTTCAAAAGATTAATCAGAACAGCTGGAGATGGAAAGAATGACATAGGTTACCATAAACAATTGCCACATTAGCTTGTTTTCTTAAGTTATTTTTCTTGTTGATGTTTTCCACATCCAATAAAAGTGGTCATATGCAAACGAAAAGTATGGCCAGTGGTTAGATTTGAAGCACTTACAAAGCACTGGAACTGCTGTATATTCCCACCTGCAGAGAATGCAGAACAACGGTATTTCCTTGTTCTCATCAGAGCTTTCTCATCAATTATTAGTGTTCGCTGTTACAAAGACATACAAATGAGATCAGGACATTGGTGCTAGCTATTGTACAAAAATAAATGTAAGTACAGTGAAAGTATAGCTATCACCCGGAAGGGTTATAGTCTTTACAAGGCTGGATGAATGGTGAGGGACAGAATGACATGTCCATGGTCAGACATTAGCTATATTGTAGCAATGTACAAACTCTTTACAGAAGGATGGTGATGAGGGAGTCTTCTGTGCTAAGTGAAGTACAAAACTGAAATGAATTATTTGAGTTAAACCAATGCTGTGTCTCTGTGGATGCTGTTAGATAGCTTTACTCCTGGCTTATGTTGTTACAGATTTATTCAGGTGGAAAGTCACCTTCACAAGTAGGAGAGGGCTACCTAGAACAAGACTGAGACATCTCCATTAATTACCTTCATCTGGAGAAAATACCAGAAAAAAATAATACATAACCAATGACGAGAAGCTTAAAGGAGATGCCTTTGAAATGAGATATTTCCTTTTAAAAATTCTGAGGATGACCAATCATTGGACAAACTGGTGCAGGCAGTGGTGGACTCTGCATTTCTTGATGACTTCGGACTGAGAAGACATGTGGCAACTAAACACAAGTTACTGGAGTAAGTCAGAATAAAAAAATGTGGGACAGACTAAATTAACTTATAGTCCTTTCTGGCCATAAATTCCAGGAATGTCTGAAAGAGTACGAGAATAGTGCAAAAAGTGTGGGCAGCAACTTTATCTGTCTAGCTCCAGCTGCTGCTTCTCACTGGCCGTGGGTTCAGGGCACACAGTTCTCTAAACCACGGCTACTAGGGAAGTGAGATTCTTTAGCTTTCTTGTTTTTGACTAATCTTTCCTTCTCCCTGAGCTTCTCTGCCATTTGTACCAGGCTCTTTTTACACGTATAAACTTGGATTTCTTGTAGAAAATCCTCCAGGTATGGCAGAAAGGAAGAGCCATGGCTTCAGCTCCATGGGGTCTGCCTTTGGTCAGAAAACTTCAGTCTGGCAGGGATGTAGAAATTTATGCTGAAGTATTTGTGTGAATTTTATTAATCAACCTCACACCAAACGCCTTGTTGAAACTCTCTGGGCTGCTCATTCTCCCTAGCAATAATCCTCACGAATGGGAAAATGGCTCCCACGAGTAACGTCTGTGCTGGATGTGCCTGCCTGCCTACCCAGTTTTTCTACAACAATTGCAGTTTGGAATGATTAATTCTCTTTTTCTTGCAGTTGTAACATACATGAGATAGAACAAACCATTCCTTTAATTATAGAATCACAGAATAGCCCAGGTTGGAAGGGACAGCAAAAGATCATCTGGCTCAACTCACTGAATGCACAAAACCAAAAGGCAAGTCCTGCTCCATGACATTGACAGTCATGCATAAATACATATTTTGTACCAGCCTTTACTTCTTCCACTTTGTGAACTAGTTACATTCATCAGATGTTCAGTTTAGGCTGTGAGGTTGTCCCAAAGCATAGCGAGGCTTTGTTTTTCCAGTGTATGTCCCAAACACAGAAATGAACGCAACCAGAATGGTAATGGAAAGGGAAACTGGGGGAGAGTTTCACAAACACACAACTGCTCTCTTGCTATACCAACAACCAAGGCAACAAGCCCCAATTGGTGTGAATGAGCTTTTAATCTTCTTCTCCACAGAAATCTGTGTTAGCCACAAATTTACAGCTTTGTATCTTATGAATTCCAGTCAGGTCTATTGCTTGGTTTAATTCAAAGCATCTCCTGGTTTCCCAGCCGGTGCTTCACAACTTAGGCTCAAGCACATCTCCAAAATCTGAGCCTGGTCCATACAGCCAGGTAAAAGTTTTGGCCATGGCCCTCATAGATCTACAAGATATTCTAAAATGAAAAAGGATGGAGGCAAGCCAGTTTGCCCACGAATTTTTCTTGTGACGGGAATACTGACTCAAGGGTGATTTATACTTCAAAGATCAAAGGCATTTTTGCGATGCAATTTACATACTCTCGCATGCATTTTGAAGTCTTGGCCTCAGTGCAGTAACAGCCTGTGTATCCTCACTTCCATCTAAGCCTTCTGCGTCAACCCTTACTGTCCTGCTCTTCCAAAGAAAAACGTGGGTTTTGATGGAGTATTCCTTTCAGTTTAGTTTACTTTTAGTCACATTCTCCACTAGCATATGAAAATGACCCTCTCTACAGTGGTTTGACCTGTACTCCCTTGGATTTAGTCACTTGTCAAAATAACCCTAAATATTAAACTATTTCACTGTTCTAGAAGCAAGCTCTAAATACTACCTCTTTCCACCCTGCTTCTAAATGGAACAGTTGCCTTTACTTGACTAATTCCAACATTTTTGGTATCACATGAGAAACACAATATCTTAACAACTTCAAATGGAGTTTGAAGCAGCAGAAAACATCTCAGTATTTAAGCAATTTGAAACGATTCCACAGATAGCCAAGTGAATAAACCACATGGACTGACTTTTGCTCTCAGGAGGTCTCACTCATGGAACTTCAGAATTCAAGTTTTTTTGAAACTCAGAGTACTTGAAAACCTTTATGGCCTCCCTTGAAATAAAAGTAACCAAAGCTGGAAAGAGCCTGAAGGTGAAAAAAGGAGCTACTAAGACTTAAATCCTAAACAGAACAAGGTACTATCTGAGTACCTTCCACAGAACATCAAAAACAATAGTAATATATGGTCTGTGGGATCAACATTCAGTAAGATTTTTTTTGGTGGGAGAAAGGAGGAAGGGATTATGGAATAAAAACAGCTGTTGAGTTGTGTCATATATATGGTAATAAGCTCTCCCCCTCCCCTGCCCAATCACATAGGGAAAACTGCAATATTTCATGAAGATGATCAGAATCCAGCAGAGCATTCCACAGCAGGATTACCTTGGCAAGAGGTGCAGACAGAGCAAAGCAAAACCAGAATCATATTGTAAGTAGTTTTCACACAGTTTTTCCTGAACCTCCTGATCTAAAGCACATCAGAGGTATGCAGCTGTCTCTAACATTTCTTCAATTGCTTTGAAAATTATGGCCAAGGCTGTAAACAGGTACTGAGAGAAAGTGGAAGCCTGCTGGAGCTTGAGTTCAGACATACTGTGCTAAAAGCACCTTACACTATGGAAAAAGTCAGCAGTCACCTTCTGGATCCATTCACAGGTTTTGGATTCCACTCCCGTTACAGGAGTTCAGGCTGGAGGTGACAGCTGCATGAATCACTGGGGTGAGATGCCCATCTACAAGGAAATGACAGAGTTTCCTAGTGAGCTGAAGGTGAGAGAAAGCATTTCTGGGAATTTCTGCAAATTTGATCATCCAAGTCTAGCAAGGAGTCAGCCATAAATTTGATGAATAAGGGTTGTATATCTTTGAGGAAGGGTGGTGACAATGTTTTGGCCAGCTCTTCAAAGCATTTCCCCTTTCAGCCAGACACACTTCAATCTTGCCTGGATTCAGCGTGAGCTGACTGTTCTTCATCGAGATAGTTCCTAGTAGGCATTTTGGCATGGTATAAGTGATGGTGGTTGCATTGCTTGACAGCGCTTGTACAGGAAGACAAACAAGACAAGGTAAGCTTGGGTGGACGCAATTGGCAGTAACTATGAGGTAACTTATATTGAGGCAGAATTCCCTACTAGGTTTTTCACTAACACCCTGGCAAAATCTATAGCCATTCCGCGTACTCTGAACACTTAGCGTAAGGCACCAACCCTGGTCTCACGGTAGGAGCTCACCCGCAAGACAAGAGCTGAACCAGAGGAGTTGGGCTAATGGGGATTAATTGGCAGAGCCTCCTAGTGGAGACCTTCTGTATAACGCCTCATGACACAAAAGATATCAGAAGACACCCTTTTCTTTCGTGTAGCTATGCCTACCCTGTGTTGATGGTAGGTTTTTAACAAGCTGTGCTGGCTAAGAGAGATTTTCTTCCCACAATTCTGTTGTCCTGTATGAATACACATGCAAAACACTGCAGTACAAGGTTGCCTTTCAGAAGGGCTGAACATCTCAAATAACCAGATTTTCAAAAGCTCCAGCACCCATGCAGGAACCAGATAGAAGCTTTCCAAGAACAAAACCACAAAACACACTTTGGCACTCACGAAAGCAATAGGAGTCTTGGACAACCTGTGACTGAAATGACCCAAAGGAACTGAGCCCCAAGAATCTGTCCCTGCACGGGGCTGCTAAGTCCTTCCAGAATACATCCTTCATTGCTCTGGACCCATACTTAGGTATGACAAAATCACCACTAGATGCATTTAGCTATTTATATGATATTGATGAAACCAGTGGATTCTCAGATTGCAAATCTGTGACTGCCATCTGCTCGGTATTCCTGCTCTCTGAGTGCTTGCTTGGTATTCTTTGATTATGCCTAACACACACTTCTTGCTGCCGTTGAGGTCAAGGGGAGTTTGTTGTTACAGATGGCCACAGACATTGTACCTACAGAAGATGGTAAGTTGAGCACCCATAGTGCAAAGCTGCTTCATAATGAATTAAAGAAGTAAAAGCAAGATTTAAGAATGACAAAATATATGCTGGTCAGTATTTTTCTGCATTGCACTACTGCTGAGAGGATGTATGTGAAATACATATAACAGTGTTCAAGAGTGCTACATAAACTTTTCTTTTGCTTTAGCTGAAGATTTGCAAACTGAAAATAGTGTCCCTTTTGTGTGAGGAAAAGTGCCCTAGATTGGAATGATTCAAGAAAATCTGCACAAACTCAAACTATTTCCAAAGACAGAGAGCACGTGGCTGAAAAATTTGTCCCTAAAGTCACTATGCTGATTGCGCTTGCGTACTAATTCATTTTCTCCTCCTGCAGTTCATCCATATTCTTCAAACTTGCAGTCCCAAGGATACTCAGTGTTTGTTGCTCAAGAAACTGCACATTCCACAGTGCATGTAAGCAGTATTCTCTGTAAGACTTAGGAGTATGCCAAAAAAGGCAAGTTGTATGTTCAGTTGTTTGGTGGGCTGCAAGTTAGTCAATGGCTGGTGTGCATTTCCAGTTTTGGAGGTTTCCTCTCTGACTTTGTTTCACAACACAGTCTGGAATTACTGGATTCAAATGGGTATTCATACTTTATGGGTTCTTAAAGAACAATTTCATACTTAAAGCTGAGACATCCAACCACTAAGACAAAGAGCTCTAATTTTATTTATGGATAGATTTTTTTCAAATATCAGATAATATAAATTGGAAACCAGAATGATACCATACCAGTAATTTCTTTTACTTGGTTTTTAAAGACATATGTAGGCAAGAAAGGGAGAGAGATGGGGGGACTGGACAGATGATGGGAACTTCAAAATGTCTGTTACATTTCTAAAATTCCTTTCCTGGTAAGACTTTGAAATCTCACAGCTGCTGCCCTTTTGCTTGTATTATTATTTCTCCAGCTGTGTGGAAATGCTGCAAAACCATTTTGTGACCTGTCATAG
>NW_009647756.1:2573543-2596670 GCF_000708025.1 Charadrius vociferus | reverse complement strand
GGATAAAAAAATATTGTTGATTCTTAATAATTGTATTTGGAACTGAGGTATTTAGGATGGTTTTTCCCAGCAAAGTTGCATTCTTTATCCTTCTAAGAGTTTTGAACCTGTTTCTTCGTATCTCCTCTATGCTTTAAAGCCCTAGTTAAGGAAAGAGTTAAAAGGCAGTTAAGGGGGAGTCTTTCTCCTTCAGTGGAGACTGATTTCTGGCCCTGTACTATGTGCGGGGATAAAAACCCTGCAAATCAGAAAGATTTTTTTTTGAACAACAGACCTTAGGGTGGCTACCCAAGAATTTGAGAAAATGAAGATGGAGGAGATGGAAAAGTGATCTAGGACAGCTATGAGGCAGGAAAAGTCTGGGAAAGTACTACAGAGAAGTGATTCCAGTTGCTTTATAAATGCTTCCCCCGATGATTCTGGGTTCTTTTGCAAAATGTCTCAGTTATCAAACCCCGTAAAGAGATGCAGTTCAGCCATTCCTCAGACAGAGCTGACTGCTGGCCACCTGTCAAAGTGGGGAGATGCTCAGTGATGGTGAGTGGCTGCTGAGCTGCCAAGTAAGGCCTGTGGTCTGCAGCATGGTGGGTGACAGAGGCACCATCACTTCAGCTCCCCGTGTTGCTGTGAGAGGACACTGCAAGTCTTCATAAGTCTGCTTTCATTCAAATCTTTCCTTTCCTTTTCTTTTTTTCTTTTTTTTTTTTTTTTGCTTAAACACTTCTTGCTTTGTAACCAGTAGGCCGTTATGTTAAAAAAACTTTTCTACTTTCTCATGTTTGTCCTGTGTGCACAAGTTAAAAGAGCCAAGGTCCCAGACTCTGTAGCGCAAATGTGTATCATCATAGGCCTCGATAATGCTTGACAAAACAGTGATTAATCCTTCACAGTTACACAAAGAAAGGAAAAAAAAAGAAACCTAGAAGGAAGCCTGAATACTTGCCTCCACAGACAAGTGTTTGTTTTCTACCATCTTGTGATATTGCCCCCAAAAGATCAGCCTATGACATAAAAATGTTGCTTCTCTTCATAGCAAGTCTTCAGGGCATAAGCTAATGGTTGGAGAGATCAAGACACACAAGAACACATACAAGAACAAGAACATTATATACCTGGCTAAGTGCATAGCCATGTTCATTATCTTAACTCATATCTCAAAATGTTGTCTGTGTCTGAAGGCAGGAAACTAGGCTAAAATGGATGGATTTTTTTGAGAGGCGATTAGGCAAAACTACTGTTGGTAACAACTCCCCGCAGATTTCCCAGCTTGCCTTTATAAAGATATTGAGGAGAAGACACAAAATTTGGCATAAGAACTGATTTTCAGACAGACGCTTTCCCACCTCACTTAAGAATGTCGGTAAGAAGCACCACACATCCCTCTCAGAAAAATGGTGCTTCCTGGCTTCTTGTTTCCCATAAGAAAGGGCTTCCAAGGGTCACTTCTTTTGACTCCTTCCAGTAATACTTGCACATATAAGAAAAACCCAGGGTGACAGATTCCAGACTGACAAGGCACATTCTATGGTTACATTGGACTAATTTCTTAGAAAAACTTCACTTTTTCTATAATTTGTTTCATCATCTGGCAGGAAGGGAAGGGAAGGGAAGGGAAGGGAAGGGAAGGGAAGGGAAGGGAAGGGAAGCCAAATTTGTGGAGGAATTATACTGAATTCATTGGGGTTTCTGAAGATATTAGTGGGTGCAGAATTAGGCTGTTGCCACCATTTTCAAAGCCCTATTTATTTGAAGCAGAGCTGAGCTTCACAGTTACTCTAGAGTTACGGAGTTAGGGTCTAGGACAAAAAAAAAGGGGTATCAGAATCTGACCTGGTGGTTCTCTTGTTTGGTCTTTCAGACTTAGACCAAAAACTCCTGACTGGCCTGCATTTTCACTGGAAGTCATATGGGAAAAGTAAAAAGAAACAGGGTTATCAGAGACTAGAAGTGAAAATCACAAACTGAGAAATAAGGATTTAGTGCTACAAGTGGGATGAGTCCTTCTGAGATGGAAGGACAAGCCCTACAGAAGACAGCCAGGGTATAGCCACAACAGTCTCATCTAGACAACCCACAGAATTAAACAGCATATTACAGGAAAGGAAAGACAAGATAACAGTGGAGAAGATGAAGAGAAAAAAGTTATGAAGAACTTTGTTCAGAATATGGACAATCTAGCAAAACACAAAAACAGGCACTAGAGAAACATGTCCTGGAAAGGGTATATGAAGGGTGAGGAGCAAAGAGAAAGGGTAGATCTAATTTGGAGAAACACGTACAATCCACCAAGTTCAAAACAGATAAAGTAATAGACCCCATTCCATAACTAGCTTCAAGCACTTTCTAAAGAATTTCCCTTGAAAATGTTGAATCACTAGTTTCTACAGCAATGTAGAGCATGGTCTCTTAATTTTTTTCCTAATTCTTCCATAAGATTTCAGAAACTCTCAATTTCTCTTTGTCACTTCCATACCACATCTAACGTGTTTCCAGACAATGAAATTAAAAGGACATGAAACTGACAGTCTTTAAGATAAAGGAAGAAAAAAAACAAGAGGGAAATGGCAAAAAAATTGCAGTTTTTTCTTTTTTTCCCCGAACAACCAAGTGGGCAAAATTCTCCCAGGAGTTCTCTCTCTGAAGTAAGGACAATTGCAGTGCTGTAATTAAGACAGAAACATTACCAGTTGCCTCTAATTACATTTTGATTTCTACTGGTTTTTATGGGTCATTTTCGTTTGAAAGCTATTATTCACTGGAATGAGCCTGAACAGCTGTGAGCCTTTCTGGGTGATGTGGGTTAGGAAATACTATCATTTAAACTGACTAAGTGTGCACATTCCACTTGCCTTTATCTCATTAAATTGTAACACGGAATACACTGTACACACTGGAAAACACACAGATCACACACATACTTGTGGGAGACTAGCACTTGATAACTAGAGACACCAGGCTTGCCTAGCAGTCACCTGGGATTAATTCCCACATTGCACAATACGTATCAGTTTCATAGACCTCATAAAACCGGGATTAAGATTTCAGCCCTATATTAAAGTACATGACATATTTTCAGCTGTTTTAAAAATGAAAGAGAGACAGAGTGAAGAAAAATTTCTTAGGAGAAAATGTGGGGCACAATTTACATTACAAAAACCTCCTTATCTAGGCAATATGGTATTTTGCCCAGCGCTCTGTGTCAGGAGGCAGCAACCTATCTGAAAGGGTTGGATCAGGATATAATTTTCTTCCCCCAAAACAGAGATTAAAACCTGCCTAGTAAAAATACACCAGAATCCAGGACACATTGCACCTCCAAGAAAGAAAGTTTTACTGATGGCATCTCAATTCTTTATGAGACAATGGTTTCCAGCTCAATTTAGATTTAAACAGAAGTGGGGAGGCGTTGCCTTTTACAGGTCTCTCTTTTACAATGTTGCTCCTAGCTCTAAACCGCATAGCATGAAAAATTGCCTGTGTGCCATCTTTGACTTTCCTGTCTTTTTCGCTGATTTCTGTTGTGGAGTATTGCAGCTCTTAGATCTATTCTTGGTAAATGCAGTGACTCAGAATAAAGTTTTATTATGCACTGTATGTTTCCTATATGAATAACAGAAAAAGACAAACTCCTGATACCCTCTGTATCCCGTATGCCACTCCCATGTTTGGTTTGCTGAAGTGATAGGGACTAGTCAAATATTAACAATCTTCAGAGCCTTTGCAAATGCCAAGGCTGTTTTGCCTCAGGCCAGAAATTATACAAAAACATTTTCTTAATGAAAAAAATACTTTCAAAGCCTGATGGAGTGCCACATGTCTGGATGTCAGGTTATTCTCCAATGAACTGCACTGTTTAGTAACGCCCAGCCCACCTCTCTTAGCCCAGGTCAGTTGCCATGACATCTGCACATCTGCTCTTTGAAAAGAACCAGAAGCCAACTTAAGCTACATCTGAGTCAGCTCAGTACCTGACCTAACAAAAATACTGTTGCCTAAAACTGGGCTGTCCTACTTGCTTTTGCACAAAGCGTACTAGTTTAAGCCAGATCATAACACTACCAAGCCAAGATGGTGAGTGCGAGTTTAAGCCAGATCATAACACTACCAAGGCAAGATGGTGCGTGTAACAGTTATGAGCAATAAAATAATTCATTTAGTCACTGGGCTTGTCAAAGAATTAGAAGGTGCCTCTGTGTGATAACACCAGGTGTCAGAGAAGCTGGCAACTAAAAAAATAATACACCAATGCTCAAACAAACACCTAGTACCCAGAGTAAAAGGACTCCACAGCTTTTTTGTATTGGGCAAGGGTTAAAACTTCAGTTTTGTCTTCTCTCTGATGTTTCCAAAAATACACAGATAGGGAGCATAGGTTTGCTAGGAAGGAAGGAGGTGACAGACACTGTGGTCACCCGATTACTGCTGATGTGGCACATTTACCTCCGGTCAAGGGATGGAGATGTGCCTGTTCAGGAGAGGACCATGTTAACCTCTGAAGGGACGTCCGGGGTCTCTTTCTATTAGCTGTTCATTTTGAAGCATGTGTGGGACCTCACTCAATGCTCAGGCTTATTATAGGTTTTGTGAGGGCAGGAAAAAGAACATGAGAATCAGAGGCCAACAGTTTTGTTTCTCAAGCCTCTGATCAGCCCCCGTCAAACTAATTTTCCTGCCAATAATAGTAGAAGAGTGTAGTACTTGAGTGTGTAATATTGGGAGCCAGAATTCATAAGTAGATGAAGAAATTCCTCCTAAGCTTTTAGGAGCTACTAAAGATTTTGAACACCACCTTCCATGCAAAATACTGAACATCTCCTATTTTAGTGCAACATACTATCTCTTCCTAAAGCAATCATTGTTAAACCTTCTTTGAAGTACATGAAAGAGAAGGGGAGTTTTGTCTTGTAAATTGTCATTTTTTTACAGTATCTTGAGTGCTTTTTAAAATCTGCCTGAACTAACACCTATTTGGGGGTTGGACTAGATGAGCTCCAGAGGTTTCTTCAAACCCTGACCATTCTGTGATTCTGCGATTTCTTCAGTCATGCGTAACTACTACAGAAATAATAAAAAGTGTACGTAGTTACAAAATGGAAATAGTAGGGAGTGTCCCTGGTCATTTGCCCATGCTCAAGACTCCAGTTTTAAAAAACAGGGACTGGCTGTAGCCTGCTACCAATTCTGCTTCAGTTACTGTTTGGGTCTAGAGAACTAGAGGTGAGTGACTGCAGTGGTAAGAAACTCTCTTTTGCCCCCGAGGCCCTCAAAACCACAGAAAATGCTCCTAGCCTTGCAGCCAGGGCTCAAGAAGGAAGAATATCTCAGATGCAATCTAACAGGTTTGTAATCTAGGATGAAGATAATCACATTATGTGAACCAAACACTGCCCATTTGGCCCTGCGACACCTAAGCTGTCTGCACGCCTGCTAATGGAAAGAGCACACAGGCAGACACATGTAAGTTCCTTTGGAACATTCTGCCCACTGGAAGAGAAGAAATCTGCCTTTCACATGAAGTCATTTCGCCAGTGTTTTGAATAGTATTTTCCGCATGTTTTTTCTATGAGGTCAGCAGTCATGCCCTACTGTTCCACATTATCAGCCTTTTTTTTCCACCCTGTGTTTTACATTAGCAAATCAGTCAGCTCTGAGATCATATTACGTAAGTTTCTTGTTTTCTTTTTTTTTCCCAGTTTCTGTGTTTCTCTAATTAGTAGGAAGTGGCTCTCCATTAGGGCGTAGGGATGACAAATGGCTTCCTTTCCTCCTTTGTCCACGGCGCAGCTACGAGCCCATTGTTCCTTGAGCCGCCCCTTCCCAGTGCTGCCAGCCCCAGGGCTGCTGTGCTTCGCAGAGCAAGATCCTGCTCCAGGGACAGGACAACCATGTCACCAACGCGTTTGGCCCTCACCAGCCGGAGGCCCTCTCCGCAAAGAACTCTTTGCATAATGTAAACGCGTTTTCTGCACATGATAAACTTTGACCCGTGATTTTGGCTCCGCCTGGAAGCTAGGTCCTCCTGAAAGTAGGATTTGCCTCACCTAACATTGCCCTACTGAAAGGTAGTTGTCTGAGCTGGTTACTGAGGCTTCCTCTGTGATCAGTGTGGAGGACTATTCCGTGACAGGCCTTTTTTCCACAATCTCTAAACTGCTCCGCAACAGGGGTTGGCCCAACCCTGCCTTTGCACCCCGTGGTGCTCCTTCTCCCACCAAGTGGAGCTCCCGGCCATGCAGCGTGATGCTGACTGGAGCACGGGATGCCCGCTCTGCACAGGGCACTGCAGCTGTGAACCCGGAGCCCCAGCAATCCGGTGGGCTCAGCCTCCCAAGTACTGTGACTACAGGCGTGCACCACCATGCCCGGCTTTAGACACTGTCTCCCACATCATCCTCACAGGCAAGCTTAGGAAGCGTGGGTTAGATGAATGGACAGTGGGGTGGATTGGAAACTGGCTGACAGATAGAGCTCAGAGGGTTGTGGTTAGTGGTGCAGAGTCTAGTCGGAGGTCTGTAACAAGTGGTGTCCCTCAGGGGTCAGTACTGGGTCCAGTCCTGTTCAATACATTCACCAATGACCTGGATGAAGGGATTCAGTGCACCGTCAGCAAGTTTGTTGATGACACAAAACTGGGAGGGGTGGCTTAGACGCTGAAAGGCAGTGCCGCCCCTATTTGCGGAAGTCACTATAGGTTGCGGCTGGCGGTGATAATTCACAACACTCCTGCAGCTCTCCAGGCGAGGAACCCTTACGGGCTCCAGGAGCTCAGGGCAGTATCTCCCATGCTTTGTCACACTTGCTGCTTTGCATTTTGAGAAAGACAAGAACGCATCAAGAAGAGTGTGGCCAGCATGTCAAGGGAGGTCATCCTTCCTCCTCTACTCTGCCCTGGTGAGGCCATATCTGGAGTACTGTGTCCAGTTCTGGACTCTCCAGATCAAGAAGGACAGGGAACTGCTGGAGAGAGTACAGCAAAGGGCTACGAAGATGATTAGGAGACTGGAACATCTTTTGTATGAGGAAAGGCTGAGGGACTTGGGTCTTTTTAGTTTAGAGAAAAGAAGACTGAGGGGGGATCTTATCAATGTTTATAAATACTTAAAGGGAGGGTGCCAGGGGGATGGGAGCAGTCTTTCTTCAGTGGTGCCCAGTGATAGGACAAAAGGTAATGGGCACAAACTTGAACATAGGAAGTTCCATCTAAACATGAGGAGGAACGTCTTTACTTTGAGGGTGGCAGAGCACTGGAACAGGCTGCCCAGAGAGGTTGTGGAGTTTTCCACTCTGGAGACATTAAAAACCTGCCTGGATACTGTCCTGTGCAACGTGCTGTAGGTGACCCTGCTCTGGCAGGGGAGTTGGACTAGATGATCTCCAGAGGTCCCTTCCAGCCCCTATCATTCTGTGATGCTGTGATGCTGTGATGCTGTTATTCTGTGAGTGTTCAACCCATCTGAAGTGGATGTCTTTTCTCAGGAGGCACCTACTTACCACTGGCTATAGACTGAACTGAGGCTGCTACTAAATTAAACATCTACTTTCCAGATGAATGAAGTGATATGCTATGAATTCCATCTTACACAGTTTGCTGCACCAGTTGAAGCCTGATCTGTGTGCACAAATCTCTTCCTTACACTGTAGCCTCAGACATTCAACGCTACTTCCATTTTCTGTTTTGAAGCTGTTGTACAACTTTCCTTTTCTTCTTTCTCTCTCTCATTAGTGGAAATAGTAAATAATTCACCACAAATCACATACTTCAATGAAGTAAAAATTTTGGAAAAAAATCTGTAAGCACCTTCCAATTTTCCTCCAATCCATATGATTTTCAAAGTTCAGTGAGTGCATCATTTGCAGACAGTTGGGTAAGACTATTCAATACTTAAAATTCAAAGACTGTGGGTTAGTCTGGTTTGGATACATTGACCACAGAGTATTTTTCCTCTTCTGTGGCAGAATGACAGCTAGCGGTTATTTGCAGTAACTCATTTGACTCTGCTCAGCACTGGTTTAAAAGCATGGTGATGGTCTGTTATAATGATTCAGTTGCATAGCAATAATTTTGAGCTGAGATGGAATTATTTAAGCTGCTGAAACATGATTGCTTGAGATTATCTTGTCTAAAAATTAGGTTTCATGAGTCGAAAATTTATTTTCTGCAGATGATCCCTAATATGCACTTAAAATTCATAGTTTCTAAGAATGCCATTAGTCAATTTATTTGCTACAATATTCCTGAAAAAAAAAATATGCAAAGGAGAAGGATATATTGGAAATACATCCAGTACTTTTGTTCAGCACGTTAGAATCTGAGAATTAACACTAAACTAATAACAGGTTTTCCAAAACAAAAGGAAATGTGAATAGTTATTGCCATATAATCATTAAATTTCTTCTCAAAGGAAATGTCTCTGGTATGCAAGATGTTATCAGGGACTGGTCATGTTAAGCCTAGCAATTCTTGCTTGCATATAGAAGTCTGAAGATAATTTCAGATTTTGGCTTGGGAAACAAATTCTTGGGTCCTGCAGTTATTTAGGTGGTTTCACAGAACAGAACACAATAGTAACAACTGTTAAAATGAGATGCCTTATTGACAAAGCTCAAGAGACAACAGCCCGTAAGAAAACAGTCTACATTACATACATGATCTTCTCTTAGTGTCTTCACTGAGAATCCTTTCCTGAGAGTCCTGGCCACAGCACCCTTCCAAAGAATCTGGAATCTCTTTTGCCTTCCTAGCCTTGTCTTTATGTCTTGCTAGAAAGTGAGTTGCCTTCCAATAGGCAGTTCTAATGCATTACTTCTTTCTTGTCCTTCCTACGCTTAGATTTTGTTTTTCCGTATTTCTGTCCTGTGTGGGCTGGGATTCCTGTGTTCCTTGCAATGGAACAGACTACTCAGGCAGCTGATATTCTCTATCCCCTGTATTAATTGGTCACAAAACCCAAAGAGTAGAGCTCTGGACCTATTTCAGTTAGTGCGATACGTAAAAGAAATGGGATGTGTCAGAACTGATACTTGGCTCTCTGGCAGCTGAAGGCTATGGCAGCACGTGCTGATGAGAGATACTAGACAGAGGATCTGTTCCACGGAGGTGTGCTGTTAAGCTGATTTAGAAACCGTGCCTGGACACAACTCCAAGCAAACAGGGATCGGAAAGCTGGCTCCAACTCAGCAACCTGGTGACCGTTCAGCTAGGCTTAGAAAACATTTTGTTCCAAAGCTTTTATTGATTTCTCTTTTCTTCAGGAAAATGTCCACTTAATTATTATTGTGCACCTTGCACTCAACAGAGGAAAAGATGTGGTGATTTCTTTGCAGTTGATTTAATACTGAATCCTTGTTGGTAATTTGGCAGTGCTACTGACAAGCTTCCACAAATTTCAGAAGTGACTGTTCAAAGAGGATGACAGGCATTAGCATGATTGGCAAAAAAAAAACCCCACACTGATTGCTGAGCACATTGTTCCCTGTTTTCCTTGCCAGGTTCTCAGGAGGAAGCATGTTGTAACCACACTCACAGAGATTCCATTTTGGTTGCAAGACCTTTGCTCACTCTAGAGAAAGCTACGCCAGCATTGGAGTAAAGTTACATACAGAACTGTAAGGGAAGTAAAATATTCAGAAACATTCATCTTTCAAAGAATATCTGTAAGAATGGCAGGCATTGCCCCCTAGGGTTTGAAAAACCTCTGAAATGCCTCCTTCCAAAATTTCTGTTGCAGTTTCTGAAGCTACATCTCTCCAAGGCTCTGACTGATGCGAATCTGTGAGATCACATATGTTTAAAGATTTTCCTTAAGAAAAACTATGCCAATAATGCATCCTCCCCAACAGGAGCGCTTACTAGCTAAAAGAAGCTTCTTCAAAAGTAATAATTTTCAGGAAACCCCAGAAATGAAAGGCAAGTTGTTTTAAAATATATGCCTAGTCCAAATTATTAGGCGACCAAAATTTCCTTATTCCCTTGAACAGGAATGTCCATCAGCCTGACCACTGCTCAGACGCAGCAGGTCCACCTTCTGACTGAAGAATCCAGAGATTTACATGATTAATAAAGTAATTCTGAGGTTTTAGGTCACTAACCTTTATCTGGCCTACTTGGTAAAGATTAGAAAGCATTACCATCACTGGAAGTAATTGTGTTCACATTGATGTCCATGTTGGGTTTATGCAACATTAATGGAATAAGGGTTTTTTTAATGGAAAATGGTGATTTTCTTACTCCATTATCTGGAGAAGGCAGACGGCTACAACATAAAGAAATCAAGTCAAACAAGAAATATGAATATAGCTCAGAGTCGAAAAGCCCAAACATCAGGAGTGTATAAGATCTGTGGCAAGACCATAAGTATTTTCCAGGCTTGTCAGTCTAGTATCGTTCACAAGTGTGGAAAATTCAAAACAAAAAGGAAAAGAAGGCTGGGAAAACTTCCATCCTTACTATTGTAAACCGTGCACAACACCTGGAAATGCTTAGGATTCCAATAACGACTCAGAATATAGCTTTTTTACGAGCAGTACTAGTACAAAAATTCTTCACTCTATTGTTAATCTGAGCAACATGGACTGGCAAATATTATAAACATTACTGGAGGTATTCACTCAGATTTTGCTTCACCCAGACTTCAAGCATTTCCATTTATTTCCTAGTGTTACTTTCTTCCCTGGGGACAGAGCCAGCATCAGAGTGAACGTCACCCTCTGAGAATATTAAATGATTGATAACTAGGTTATGTCTACAAAGCAAGAGAAAAGGACGCCTAGCTAATGTGGCTATAATGCCCCAGTAATACTCAAGTATCTATGTGTACCACTGAGAAGTGGTTTTGTAAGTCAAACACCAAAACTAGGAATTGAATTTCTGATTCCCTGGACCCATTGCACATTTCCTTTGTTTCATGTTTCTTTGTTTCATTCTTTAAAACAGCTATTACGCAAAGTAGTATAAAACAATTTATTCAGGACGTATTGGAAAAAACATAGTGTAGGCTCTCCCCCAAAATAAAAGTGTTTAAGTATCTTATCTGGACCGGGCTCCCCTGAAGTGATGACTCGTGGTTTTTTTGGGACAGTCAGTTTTTCTTCTAAAGCCTGCTGCAAACTTTTGTTTGCTGCAATGCTCATGATGGCACAGCGTAGCAAGAGCAGACCTACCACGCCACCCTGTAGTGTTTAGTTGTGTCTCTCGTGCTCATCCACCCCTCGCACTTGGACAAGGAGGTGTCTGACGCCGAACTGCCTATGTTTGTGTTGCGTTCACACAGTGCCTAGTCCCACAGCATCCCTGTCCATATGAGTACGCTTAGGCTCTCTAACCTATAAAATACACAAAAATAAAAACAAGCTCACCCTTCTACTTATACATAAAAGGCAAAGAAAAGTAATGGAAATAGTCACCTATAAAATATTCACAACAGGAGACCTTTAAAGTTAGTTTGAAGACAGGCGGAGTCACAACTCCCCAGAGAAGCCTAACTCCTAGAGAAGAGCCTGTCTGTAGATAAGGCCAAGGAGAATTTTGAGTGGGAAACAGGACAGGCTCAGTGAAACAGGAAGGTTGGCAGTTACAAAGGACAAGGGATGGTCCTTGCCAGTCTACATATTTTGTAGCCAGGCCAGCCAGATTTGATGGCAGCTTATTCTGGCAAGCTGAAAATTCTGTGCCAGATAATTTTAATAGAGAATGGAGATTTTCACAAAATGAAACAGAAAAAGGTTACCACCCACACTGCTTGTATTCCTGCAGTATTTACCACATGATATTGTCATTTTCAGTTTACAGAGTACTACAGGTTTCTGCACCTATGCCAATTTGCAGCCACTGCAAATGAGAAGGGTGAAGGTATTGGGAGCTCACTATATAGAAGGTGGGGCTGGTGAGTCAGGGTGTGAGTAAGGAGGTAGTATGGAGCTGTGTCACATGCACAGTAACAGTTCAAGTGAAATAACTGGTAGTACAGATGCTTACACAGTCACTTCAGTGGTCAAAGGCTCTGAAGTGATTGGAGTAGGTTGCATTTGAAGCTTTTGTGTTAGCCTGTCTACACACCCAGGAAAATGCAAGACCGAGGTCTTTTTCTTTATAACCAAGAGCTAGAATTTGATTTGAGATGAAAGCCCATATTTTGGAAACCAGTTTTGTGCCATAGAGCACTCTCCATAACCTGTGCCAAGGCTGCACGAGTGCAGGTCACCTGCGACTGCAGCTCTGATATTAGACTACTAAGTACTCATTTAACAGCCAAACATGCTGTGACCATGCCTTTGAACAGGGCTTATTTCAGCATAACATTAAAGTTTAAATTTCAAAACAGCATATCCCTCAGTTAATGTTTCCTTTAGTCTTTGATGTCTGTTTACTGTTCCACATACCTGTTTCTATTTTAGGTCAGAGAGCATTTGTACATATCTAACAGTATACATTTCTCAGAGACTATTTCTTCATGGATAATACAGAGGGTAATTTTAGGTCTAGAACACATACTGAGAAGTGGACAGGCTGCCAGAAGGGTTATAAAACCAGTCGTGTGTTTTTCAAATCTAAAGGACAGGTTTCAATTAAGCAAAGCTAGGTTCAGCTGTAGCAGAAATCAGTGCCAGGTAGACAAGGCTTCTCCAATCCCTCTCCTGCCTCCACCCACCCTTCCCATTTTGTTCTCTTGGCCAGCTATGAAATGAACATTTGTTCTGAACTTGCAGAAACCCTTGCAGCATGACAGTCTACGGTAAGGAGTTCTAAGGTAATGGATTTCTATAGAGCTGAAAGACTCGATCGGTGCAAGAGGCATGTCAGAGGCTGGCCCATTGCCAGGAAGATAACCTACCAGTTGGTATTCTGGAGCTCACTTGCATTAAACAGGCAGGAAGATGCTGTGTATTTTACCATTGTATAGGCTCTGACGCTGTGCCAAAATAAGCTCCTGAAATGGATGCACAGCGCAGCATCTAAAACACTGCACTGTCCCAACTGTGGTAAAAGGAAAACACTTTTTCCCCTGTTGCTATGTACTTTGGCAGATATCCCATCCAGAGAATTGTGCTCAAAGTACTCTGGAAACACCTGCCAGGAGACTACTTGGGAATGTTGTTTAAACAAGCGTACCTGCCAACTTTCCAGCACTGTTGACTTTGCAGTACCAAAAACGCGTCCTATTTTAAAACAGATTTGATGGATAACAGGAACTGGGCCATAAGGACGAAGCACAGAATGTGCTTAAAAATTTGCTTGTAATTTTTGAAGCCGCTCAAAGTAAGTAACTGTCTAATGTACAGACATTTCAATATGCAGCAGTACACGTGGTTGGACTCAAGACAGGAACACATACGTAGTAATGGTATGTGTTGATGTTGTGTGGGGAGAGGAAGGATATGTTTTTCCTACAGTAATTTACTCTAAAAGGGCTTCCACATTATTTTATGCTGATAAGACATCTTTTTAAGTGTGTGTGTACAATATTTTTAGTAAAGCCATAAAAATTTGCAGGGGAAAGCTTTCACATACAATGTTTGTTCCCAGGAGAGGTCATGCAGAAGCAGAGGTAAAGGCAGTAACCACCTGTCAGATTTGTCCACTGAAGGGAAGAGAAGGCGAAGAAAGATAGAGAAAAATGTCCTTTTTACACGCACAGACTTAGCATGCACAAATACACCAGCAGAGCCAGAGTCACCAGGCAATGATGGAAATACAGTCTGCTTCATTAACATCAGTCAATGCACGACACATGCGAGATCTTCTAATGGGGAAACTGAATTTCCTGCCATCCCCACCACGCACATACTCCTATTCCCCCATACAGTGTGTTTATTTCTGGACGTGGTTAGCTTGGTGTCCATTTACTTAAATCCCACCTGGTTCCTTTGAGGATTTCAGAGATCTGTTGACACCTTTGCTCTTGACTGACTCCTAACATGCCCTTGTGCTGGAGAACTTGAATCCCATAGCAATTTTCTAGCTGTTAAGATCTGTGAGGTTCTCCCACCTCCCTCCACTAGTTCTACTAATAGTTTCACTCCCCATATTTAATTTCTCCAGGAAACTTGAGCAAACATGGAAAATTGCTGTCTAAAGCATCCTCTCAGGCACAGGGAGGAGGCTCAGCCCCTCTGAATCATTCATTCACACTATACAAGTCCAGTCCTGCAATAACTGCAAGAAAGGCTGCATTAGAGTTCTGCTGAGCCATGGATGTGCTTAATCCAAAGTTGCAGTTAACCCCCAAGTATATGCAGCCATTTAGTGAATGTCCATCAACATGGCACATGGCAAGTTCTCTCAAGCTGTTTTACTTTCCCATTAAGTGTTTCACATTGACCCACAGTAGTAAGGAATACATCTGCAACTTGTAATGCAGTATTTTGTGAATTCTAAAACTCAGCTCTAACCGGCTAAAATCCAGAAGTTGACTGAAATGCTCTTTATGTCCAGATAGAAAGAAACTGTCTGCTGTGTCAGCAGAAGGATAAAACTCCATCCTGAAATATTTACAGCCTTTTTGGGCTGCTTTTCTCCAGCTGAAGCCAAAGGAGTTTTGCCCAAAGACTACTGACTTTGTAGGTCGATCTATATCCAGCTTCCCCTGAGTGTCAATGGAAAGACTCTTGTTGACTTCGGTAGGAGCTGGATCAAACCTGAAGTCATCATTCATGAGACAAAAGGCTCAAAAAATTTAGCTGCAGCTATTCTTGCACTAATGAAATGCTGTTTTGGGTAATGTTTATGACTGATCTTTCCATTGCAAAGGTGCCTGTGCCATCAGTAAAGAGTCTCAGCTGTTATTTGACAATTTAGAAAACATTCACAAATATTATACATCTTTTCTTCACGGAAGGTGCTATGGCTCCACCACTTCATCTTCCTTGTTGCACGGCACAGATATCACTAACGATTAGAGCAGGGTGAGTATGGTACAACCAGCTCCATGGAAAACACTGAAATGCAGAGCTTCAAGCTTGGCTTGAGGATGTTTGGCATTTCTTTTTACAAGCATCCATGTTTCATGTACAGGATACTGTCAAGGAGACAGTTTATGTCCCCAAGAAAGCAGCAGACCCATGAAAATGTTAAAACCTCCCAAATCCTTAATCAACCACTGAAATCCATAGATGTGTCCAGTGACAAGTAAAGCCAACAGAATGACTGTGTATGTTTAGGTTACCTTTTTTTTTCTACATAGTGGGATTGACTTAGCTTTACATCTGGTTTCCCATTCCTAATGTGGTATTTGTGATTCTCTTCACGGCCATGACAATCTTGCCCTGGACAGCCCAGTACATCTTTCCCCACAGTGGTTTTTTGTTTGTTTGTTTACTTTTCTACAGGAACACTACAGCATTTGCTCTGCTTTCTGGCCTTTGCTTCATCAGATTTTCTTTTCTTCTTTGGAACAATATAGAAACCAAAACCACAATTGTGTTTCTGAAAAATATTTTTAGGAGGAATAGTGCTCTAAGTATCGTATTTATTTTTAAAAGCCTCTATGGTATTTTAAAATATTTAGTTTAGTGCACAGAAAATATATGCAGTACTTTGATATTCCTGCAAGGTTCAGATCTCTGACTTCATGGGAGGAAATTTTGTTTTCGTTATTATAAGCTCTTTTATCCATTGTCTAATTCTCGTTTCCTGTATTTTTAAGTATAGGAGATTGAAGAATTAAGCTGATTAAAATCAGAAAAATGTTTTTTTTAAAAGCTAAACATAATTCTGAGGTGAACTGTCCTCTACATAACATTCTTAAGCATGAGATTTTTGCAACACTCTGACACTGAAATGCTTTCTAATATAGGATATTATGCTTACAAACCCTGAAACATGATTGAGATATTTGACTTGAATTTGTCTGCATGTAATGAAACCATTTAGGCAACAGATACTAAATTGCTTCAGCAAATATGACAGAGAGGTGGAGGCTGTATTCAGTGCTGTTTGTGATGAAGATCAGAAACACACCATTCATATTCTGCCTATCAAGAACTCAAGCAGCTATTATGTTTCTCATATTAAATTTTGCATTTAAAATTCTCTTATCTGTGTCCAAACCTACAGTATTGCAGTCGTATGCAAAGCCCTTTCCTTAAAAATGGGGCCTTTTTTTTTCCCAAGAGGGAAAATATTTTGCGAGCAGTGATTGAAGACAGTTGTAATCTTTCTTGATAGTTTAATCAGGAAAACCTTAATCTTTCTCATAACAGTGCACTGAATTTTCTGAGTGGGGTCTTGAAGAAACAGGAGTTTTGGAACTGAAGACATCTAACCAAAAAGCCTCTCTAACCTTACCAGAAGTTTGGTAAGACTACTTTAAGAATTACCATAGAATCATAAAATGGTTAGAGTTGGAAGGGAGCTTAAAGATCATCTAGTTCCACTCCTCCCTGCCACGGGCAGGGACATCTCCCACTAGACCGGGTTACGCACAGCCCCATCCAACCTGGCCTTGAACACCTCCACACAACTTCCCTGGGCAACCTGTTCCAGTGTCTTACCACCCTCACAGTAAATAATTTCTTCATAATATCTAATTTAAATCTACCCTCTTTCAGTTTAAAACTGTTACCCCTCATCCTATCACTACAATCGCTGATAAAGAGTCCCTCTCCATTTTTCCTCTAGGCCCCCTTTAGCTACTGGGAGGTTGCTCTAAGGTCTCGCTGGAACCTTCTCTTCTCCAGGCTGAATAGCCCCAGCTCTCTCAGCCTTGCATCATAGGCGAGGTGCTCCAGCCCTCTGATCATTTTCATGGCCCTCCTCTGGACTCGCTCCAACAGGTCCATGTCCTTCATATCTTGGGGGCCCCAGAGCTGGACGCAGTACTCCAGGTGGGGTCTCATGAGAGAGCAACAGAGGGGCAGAATGACCTCCCTTGACCTGCTGGCCATGCTTCTTTTCATGCAGCCCAGGATGTGGTTGGCTTTCTAGGCTGTGAGCACACATTGCTGGCTCACATTGAGCTTCTCATCCACGAACTCCCCCAAGTCCTTCTCCTCAGGGCTGCTCTCAATCCATTCTCTGCCCAGCCTGTATTTGTGCTTGACATTGCCCAACCCATGTGCAGGACCTTGCACTTGGCCTTTTTGAACTTCATGAGGTTTGCACAGGCTCATCTCTCAAGCCTGTCAAGGTCCCTCTGGATGGCATCCCTCCCCTCCAGTGTGTCAACCGCACCACACAGCTTGGTGTCATTGGCAAACCTGTTAAGAGTGCACTCAATCCCACTGTCTGTGTTGCTGACAAAGATGTTAATTACCAAAGGTTCCTCCACTTTATTTCTGGGGTGACAGTTTTTCTCCATCAAAAATGCTTTTATTTTCCTCCGCTCTTCTTTATTTCTTTACCTTTAGTAGTTGAAATGGAGCTACTAAAGATCTGCTCACTTTATTCAAGCAGCAACTAGACCCTAGTGTTGCTTTCAGAATTGACTGTACTTGACTTTAGCCATAAACCCTAAGTCCTAAATGCTAGCTAAGCTTGCTAACTTAAAACCCCTAATAATAGGAAAAAACAGATTCAGCTAGGAATCGCAGAGCAAGTTGATGGAACTTCACCAAAAAATAGTGACCTGTCTGCGCTTGGCAACTACAACTGCAAGAGACTGTAGAGCCCTTTGGGGTAAATGGGTCAGAGCAGGATTGCTGCCAGGCTAGCAAGAACTGATAGCTCTGTGACAACTTGCCCAACATGGCAAGAAGGAAAGAATACAGACAGTAGTGTGAGGAAGTGTGACATGTTGCTGGTGCACAGGCTTTTCTAATCCTAAATCAAAAACTTTTGGGATTGCTCCAATGTACACTATTGGTTGGTGTCTAATGTTCACCCTCCATCATTTGAAAAATCTTTGAAGGACAGGAAAAGTCTGCACTGGACTTCATATCTGCATAGCAAAGAATTGAGATGAGTGGGTGTAAGAGCCATCTACCTTGGTCTTATGCCATCTGAGGACTTCTGGATATTATACACAGTTTTGGCTGGACAGTTTGAGCCAATGCCAGCCCCCTCAGTAGTAAAAAAGTGCAGTGGAAAAGAACCTGTTAGGGTTTTTCACTAATTTATTTGAAATAGTAATAATGAAAAAATTGTTTGTAATATAGCCCATAGAAATAGAGTGACAAACAGCAGGAAACCTACCACACGTACACAGCAAAAGTAACTCTCTCCTACATGATTACTGACATAGTGTTTCTCTACCAAGGCCAAGAAGCAAAGGAGCAAAGCATCAGACCCAAACTCGAGCATGCATCTAAGGAGCATTCTGGGCCTAGAGCAATATCCCCAGCCAGCCAAATCGGGTGAGAAGAGCATACATGTGAAGGGACGGACCAGTGTCAGCCCCCACATGTACTGTGCTGCTCCCCATCACCTGCCTCTGCTACTGGTAGTGCTCATGGCAGAGTGGCTGTGGCATCTCTAAACGGCTGGAAGAGAGAGGGAGGGAGGGAGAGGGGGAAAGGGATCCTGCGACAGTACCATCAGCAGATGCCTTGTGGGTCCAGGACTCCCTGGATGGCATCCAGACAGGGCACCCCTGTCTCCCTGCCTGTGCTACCAATCTGATTGTGGCATGTAGCCCAGGTGACATTTTGGTGACTCCTTACATGCCTGATAGCATTGAAGAGTTTTGCTGAAGTCACAACAGTTTGTTCTTCTATTGAAAAGTGCAAATCGGGTTCTTTTCCAGCAACTAGCTCCAACAGCATTGGCAATCACCTTTTCATTTATGGCCACTAACCTGCTTTCTTAAAGTACATTTTATTTAGCAACCTGCTGTTTTGTAATGACATCTGTTCCATTCTGGTACAGGTGCAGATGCAAAATTTAACAGTTTTATTTATTCACAGATTTCACATCTTTAGCGCTTCCTCTATTTGCTTCACTCTGACAGGCAACATTATCATAGTTTACTGGGCATAAAATACCAGTCTTGAAACAATTCTGCCATTTTTTAAATGAAGATACTAATGAATGTGGAAAATGTCTCAAGTTAATTGGTTCTTCTCAGAGGGACTGGAATGGGAAAAGGAAACGACAAGGGAAATAGGTATAAAAATAAACCATTCTTGTGCTCTAAATTTCCGGATCTCCCGGAATTTTTCATATGCTGAAGTAAAGGAAAAACCTCACAGCTGGTGCATTTATGCATTTTAGATGCATATGAATGGGAATATTTATGCTTCAAAATACCGACATAATTTTAAAACACCATTTTCTAATTGCAGCTGATATATGCTTCATGTGTTTCTTGGCAGCTTCATGTGGAAAAGACACAGGGACCTCAAAAAGTGTAGGATTTCATTAGAAAAAAAAAAAGAAAGAAAAAGCAGCACAGACTGCTGTATATATTGAGGAGCTTGCCAAGGCTCTGGGAAATCAGAGGAACAGACAGGTCAGCCTCCTTCCCCCAAGCTCCACCTCTGTGAACTAAAACCAGGAACATTTGCTGCCTGGGACAGGACTACTTTATTGAAGAAAACCGTATGTGCTTAGGTAAAAAAGAACAGTATGTGCTTAGGCTAAGCCAATCGCCCAAACTCATTTTCCATAAACAAGGCTCTGCTACGGAGACATAACTCTGTTTAATCCTGTCTGGATGACTTCATTTGCTAAGCACTCCAGAGCTTGCCATAGACCATGTGATTCACCCAGCTCCATTCACTCTGGAAAGCGGCTCTCCCTCTGACTCTGAAGCAGCAAAAAAGGTCATTTATCAAAGCAGGAGAAGAAGTACTTGTCCCGCTGGATCATGAATACCCTGAAAGGTATATCTCCCTTCCAGGAAAAATCTTTCCAAACCACTGTATTTCACTAATTTTTATTCTTTTCTCTTTGTTTTAAAATAACCTCAAAACCACTTTCAATGTGGATTCACAGTTATTTAGTGATTCCAGCTACTGGATATCATAGTGAAGAGTTTCATTTGGAATATAAAAGAAATCCATGCTTTGATTTCTTACCAATGTTATATTTCAGGTGCATATTACATGACTGCTTCATGCAGCCAATAATTTTTAATTAACTTTTATGCATTTCTTTCTTTTTCTGCTCGCCCCTTTTCTGCACCCCCTTACTCACAGCGTAAAATCTTTTTTCTCTTCCTTAAAAAAAAAAATTGTTTAAACACTTCTGGAGTGAATGTAAAGCTTGCTGACTTGGAGCAGAACTACAGACCAAAGGCCTTTTTCTGTATCAAATGTTGAGTTCTGGCAGCACTGCAGCAAGTTTTCCCGACACTATTCCTCAAGCGTTCTCGGAGTGCAGTGAGTTGCGGATGAGGCGGGGAAGTAGGGCCTTCTCCATCCTCCCTCCCTAGGTGACTGCTCTCAGCTGCCCCACTGCACATCCAGTAGCAAAGCAGAACAAGCTGGATTTTGAGTGCCTTAATGCCTTGTGTCCTAACTCTGCCAGCTAGCTCTAGCACGCAGGCAACGTCTCAACTCGGAGGTCAGGACTGATTCCAGGACGGTGCGGGTTTTGGCCGTGAAGGTGAGGCTTTCAAAGCTGCCGACAAATGCGAGGTGCCACGCAGGTTTCTCAGGCTGAACTTCTTTCCACCATGTCCTTGAACTAGAAAAACAGGCCAGGGAATAGCAGTCCCTTGAGTCTAGTTAAAAGATCCCGGCTTGCAGTGTGGGAAATGCCTCAGTACTATTCCATCACAAATAGAGCTTCGCTGCACTGAACAATCTGTGTAGAATCTGTTTCTTAAAACACAAAATGGATGTAAATTCTGGATCTGTTTTTATTTTATTTTTACTGAACTAAGGATTTTCGCTACTTGATTATGAATAGGAACTGGGCAAATCATTAGAGCTATTCAAGAGTGGGCTCCAGCAGTAATCAGAGAGCAGTGACTATTAATGTGAAAAGAAATCTGATCTTGAACATCATTGATGTGAAACTCGGCAAAATCTTCAAAGCCTGAATTTGTCATATCTTTGCTGTACAACAGAGTGCAGTGCAGGGGGCCCAGAGCTGGAACAGAATAAGGTAGCTCAGAAATACGCACCACAGCGCTGTACCAAATATCGCTTTGGATGGCTCCACTGTGTTTTGCTAATATAAATTCATTCATGTTCACAGTTTACACCAAGAGGCCTAGAGCAAGTTTGCTGTTAGTCCTAATCCATTGTCACATTCTTTTAACAGATCAGGAAACCAAAATAGATACGATGCCTTAAATCTGGAAAAACCTCTGATCTCTTCAAAACTGGAGATAAAAAAACCTAGACTGAAAGAATTTTTTACTCTCACACTTGGACCACAAATTCCTGGGACTGAAAAACATTTTCCAATTAAAATGTTGACGTAAGTGTACATTATCCTTAAAAATTTTAGTTTCAGTATTTTTTTTTTTTTAAAGAAACAAACAAACCTCCAACAAAAAAAAAAGCCTTCCTAGAACTGACTGGAGTGTTTGAATTTGGGTGCCAAGTTTCTTAGGAAGAGGATGGAGACCAAATAGAGGCACTGACTACTAGAAATAGCTGAACAAAACCAAGACCCAACCTGTAAGGTGCTTTGCAAAATACCGAGATATGGTCAGCCAGGGCTAAGGAGGTCTTGTAATGTAATCTATATCCATTTAGATACCGGGGGCAATTTTCTTATCAGTTGCAATATATTGTAGCTTCCTCAAAAGTTTTGTTGTTTCTCCTGCTGGCTTTGTATTAATACGGCTTTCAGAATGGTTTTAGGTTTTTTATGATCCCAACTATTGTAAGCTTTGTAGGTTTTTGTTTGTTTGTTTATTGCTGCTCAGTTGAGCTGATCCCAAATTCTGGGACAGTGCCTCTTGCAGAAAGATCAGTATCTCATTTCTGCATTGCCTCCTTTTGTAGACTTGGCTTTTATTCCATTTGCTAATCTCACTGTAAATCATTCCCATCGGGGCTGTTTTTCTCATTTTCTTCTTTTGTTTCTAGGGTATTTTACTGGCTGTCTTCCTCTAAGGAACAATTCCTGCAGCCAGGCCAAAGAGCTTCTTCAAAAGGGACTTATTTAAACGCCTCTAAAAATTGCAAGGAAGAAAACAAAATATTCAAACTTGAAACTGTCTTGCTCAACATAGAAATAAGGAAAGGGAAGAAGAAGTGGAGATGCCTTAGGAACTGAGCAGCACCACCACAGGGTCCTACTCAGCTTCACAGCACATCAGC
Source organism: Charadrius vociferus (assembly GCF_000708025.1). NCBI lineage: Eukaryota > Metazoa > Chordata > Aves > Charadriiformes > Charadriidae > Charadrius > Charadrius vociferus. Next base: position 2,574,518 of record NW_009647756.1, on the reverse strand, counting down.
CCTGCTGCCCTCGTACAGGTTGGCGTGCAAGGAAATACTTATTCAGCTGCCAACTCTCCCTTGGTGTCACAATAGTTATCTTACTTTCTTTTCAGGTGTTACAATGCAGACATCAGTACCTTCAGATGGCATATATAGTCCAGTATCTCCATAAAGCACCACGCTCTATCACACACTAGAATTATATGCACGTACATATACGTATACATATGTATACATGTACTGCACATATTTCTTTTGATGACAAATGCTGTCATCAAAATTATTAGAAAATGCTGCAGCTTGGAAAAGAAAATATGTCCCATACTAAAATACAAATTGTGTACTAACTAGATCTCTTGTTACATGAGGATCTGGAAGAGTTCCCCACCCACAGTGTCACAGGCTGAGTGTATTCTGTGCAGAAAGATGTTTTTTAATCAGGTTCTGCAGGTGAAAAAACCCAATAAAATCTATTTGTCTTTTTCACGCCTCAAAAAATGAAATCTGTTAAAAAAAAATTGGTAACAGATGGAAAAATAAAAATCCAGATTTCTGAAGCTAATAAAAAATAGTTACGATTCCCAGTTAACCCTGCGTTTCAGTGGCAGGAGGTATCAGACTTGCCTAAGCATTTTGAAACTCACAGCCAAAAATGCTAGCAAAAAAATATGGGCTACAATCAAGCCATCATCACAAAAGGGATATTAGAAGGAGAGGAGAGACAAATAGGTTTTTTTGTTATTCAGATGAATATAACGTGCACGAGTCAATCCCACTCATCGCTGCATTTCTTCAGAATAACTTAATTGCAGTTACTAGGTTGGACCTTAAAGGGCTTGCAGGAAAAACTCTAGTGGTTTATCCCCCAATTAACACTCCCAAATATGTTGTCCAAAATCCAAATTTTAAGAACTTGGCCTACTTTATAGATTAGCTCATTTCTCCCATCCAGCTTCTCTTACTGCTTGAATAAGAAAAAGAAAGCAAAAATCA
>NW_009647756.1:2538690-2573494 GCF_000708025.1 Charadrius vociferus | reverse complement strand
AACTGCATCTTGATTAAAATTTACTTGTCACTCGGATTGTCTCTCTGCAACTCTTGTGAGTCTACCATGAATCAGCCCCGTTAAAATATCACACTATACATCTCGCTCCTTGCTGCTGCCATGACATTTTGATTTTAGGAAGAATAATGTCAACCCATGTCAGCCGGGTTTGCTGGGTAATTTCTTTATTCCTTTTTGGTCTGTGTGTCTGTCACTTTCCCAGTGTCTTGCTGATGGAAACTCTTGTACTTTTGCCTCTTCCCCTAATATTTCCTGTAAGTCTCTTTTTAAATGACAGTTGATGTTGCAAAATAAATGAGAAAAGGATATACTGTAAATACCACATTTTGGATAAAATCATGTGCCTGGGAAGAGCTGAGACCATTTCATAGGAAAAGTGAAACTGTCCCAGTCCCACAGCTGGACTGAACATTGATGAGGAACTGAGTTCTTAGCAACTGCTGGGTTAAGATGAGGTGCAATCCCCAGATATTTTCCTAGATAACTAGAATGGACAGCATTTTAAGTCAGAGACCCTCTCCATCCTTACCTCTCCAGTTTGCTTCCTTCATCGAAAACTAATCTGCATTGCCCACAACATGGGGCTTTTATCAAAAGGATTGAGCAGAGACAGGGTGGGGATCCTGTTACGACAGGGTGTGGTTTTTCTGTAGTTGAAAAGACTCATCCCTCCATTGTATTTACAGGAAAAGAAAATCAATCTTTTGAGCATGTCCTCATCCTAACCCAGTTGCTGCACACACAGATAAGAATGAAATCCAAACTCCCCTCCTCCCCTAGGTTTCATCTAATCGACTGTAAGCCTCTAGATCTGCCGTGTGCTCTAACACTGAGATATTACTTGTAGTCTGGGAAGGGAATCCTCAAGGAAGGAAAATCTTTATAAAATCATGGATAAATTTATATCAAAGTATTATAACAGATTTTAAATTAGGCATCTGAAATAGGTAATGGTAGAAATCTATTTAGCTCCTAGGCACTACTGAAGGCCAATAAGTTAAAAAAAAAAACAAATCAAAACCCCACAGTAAGTTTTAATTTAACTCTAAACAACCCTTATTAGGAACATGAAAAGCCATATCATCTCCAAAGCTGCTCCTCTCTCCCAGCTTTGACACAGGACTCATGCCCAGTCCTTTCTGTTCCTGACTTTTGCTCGGCGTTCCTGCTATAGATGTAGAGGAAGAGACTGGAGAGCCTCACAGCAGAGAGGAGGGGGCAAGGAACGTGCACTGGGGCTAAGCTGCAAGGCAGCATTAAAGCTGCAGTCCAGGTTCATCCTCTGGCAGTGGGAGATACCTAATGAATAAACTGGATGTACAAGAGCTTTGAGGGAGTGGAGCACTCCCCCCAGTCCCAGCCCCCAAGAAAATTTTTCAATTTTTTAGTGCTAACCATTATTGACAAACTGATCCCAGTTTTTCCATGGACTACACCTCCAAAGCTCCTTTCTCCAGCTCCACCAGACTTCCTCCTCCTCACGTGTCACCCCAGATGACCCAAGGGAAGGAATCCCATTCTCAGTGCCAGCTGGGGCAAGGAGAAGTGAAGGACTCCTCCACAGGTGACAGGGCTTTTTGCCATGCCCCTGGAAGCACAGGCTCCACTGAAGGGTTGGTGCACACCAAGAGACACGTGTGGCTCAGCAGCCACCATGCCAGGCTGCGTCCCTGCAGAGTGTGGCTGAGATTTGAAAAGGCAGCTTGATTTCTGGACTCTCATGTGATGTGCCCCACAGAAAAACTTTTCTGCCATGGGGGCCCAAATTTCACAGACTTAGAGAGAAACAGAAACCACATAAATATGGAAAGAGCAGTATGATTCTTACTCTACAGAAGCTGTCAGAATACAGTTCTCCTGGTGTGTCATACAGCCACCATAGAAGAGGGGTTAACAGAGCTCCTTGTTGACAAATTTTCCTATCTTTAGGCTTGTTATTTTAGGGTACTAAAAATAGTTTCTGTGCTAAATATAAGTTTTAAAGTGTTCTTAGCTTATTCTTAAAAAGTTATTTGAGTAATTTTTTTTTTAACAGGTGAGGAAACCAAAGAGATTGATAGAGTTCAGGTATTTTTCTCTAAATGGTGGAAGAATTATTGGGAAAGCTCTTATATGAACTATGTAACGATAGGTGCATCAACATAGCTATGGAATAAAGCGAGTAGATATAACCATTTTTGACAGGATATTTTGAAAAAAACAAGTTGTACCATGATTTTTCTCTTTTTTTTTTTTTAGAACTGAAAACGATGCCTTTTTTATATGCCCTCTCCTTTCTCCTTTACAAAATGAGTGATTTTGACCAATATAGGCTTTTCCTATGAAAAAAATTCCTTTGGTTAAAACGGCATTTTTGCTTTTGTTGAAAAAATGTTTCACAAACACCCGCAGAATAGCTCCAGTCAAGAATTTGGTTTCACTCTTACAGTTAATGCTACCGCATTATTTCCCCTCACATGTAGTGAGTACAACCATTAACATTGCAGTTATGGTGTATGGAAGGTATAGTTTCATACTGTTCCACACAGCAGCATTCCTTACCAGAACTTCACTACCTGGAATAGTAAAAATTAAGGCACGAGAAGGTTTGAAACAGCCAGGTAAATGCTACAGAGCCAGAGAACAAAGCTGGGAGGACTTTTTTTTTTTCCCCTGAGGCACTGTGCAGAAGGAGGACAGGCAACGTGCTTGGCAGAAGTGAACTGGTCACATTTTTTAAAGTGTGGGAGGAAGCTTAAGTGAAGGTACACAGCCAAAAGGGGGATGAGAAGATGGAGGGAGTTGTCCTGGGGAACAAAGATGCCTGAAAGCTTTTAGCAGCACTGCCTGACTTGCAAACTCAGCACTGTATAGCCCATCTATAGTGCATTTAATAGCACTGGTGTATACATTAGTGACAATCCCTGGAATACAACCCTTTTTTCGGCTCTGCTATCATGTTAAGCCACTGGATGGACATGTTTGCATAAAAACACTAAAATACAGCATTGAAAACATGCAGTATTTACCAGGAACTGTCAGCTCTCTATCTCCTACAGCCATTTTGCTTCCTCATATATACATATATTTACATCATTTTCAAAATGCATATTATTAAGCTGACTGTTATGGCTCCTCTGGAGTGGTTACCGTCTATTATGTAAACATATCACTGCTACAATTTATAACACTCCTGTTATTTACCCAATAGAATGTGTAACTGTTCCAAGTGAGCCATTACCGTCTGCCACGTAAAGTAAATCCATCTTCACTGCTTTTGCAAGCATGAATTATAACGACACTTAACATTTCAATAGCACCATACATGTTGGAAGATCTCAGTGCGCCTTATAAACATTAATGAATGAATTTAGATGTAAAAGCAGTCCCGTGTGGCAAGAATTAGAGCTAAGCCAGTAATTCACAACCACGTCCCGATTCAGGAAGAGGCTTAATCGCCGGCACCGACTGCAATGCGGCTGCTTATGTGTCGGAAGCGTCACACGTGCCCAAGTTCCCAGGTGACTACGAATCCGCGGGGTCCACAGCATTCATTTTTCATCTCTTTCTGTTTGCAGAACATGCTCAGCTTACAATCTTAACACAGGAGGTCTCTCTGCAAACCAGTCTTAATTCTGTAAGACATTTGGTTTGAATTTCACACGCACATTCCCTCCCCCCCGCCCCCAACCACACAGTCAGTTCATTCTTTTCAGGTTCCTTGTATTTTGTGCAAACTCTTCCCAGAAGAGCGTTTCACCCGTTAGTCACCCCACTGCACGGTGTTCTTAGAAGTGCTGGGGAGAAGCAGACAGCAAAGTCAAGCAGAGCTTTCCCCAGTTGGGCAGCAAGGACACAGCTCTGCAATTGGACATTTCTGCTTGCTGGAGGTTTGGAGTCTTGAAAGCTGTTAACAGAGAGGAGAGCTGCAGGTGTCCAGACCAGAATGTTAAAAACCCACATGTGCCCGCTGCAGGACAGTGCGAGGACAGGGACATGGTAGGGAATAATAAACAAAAATCACCTCTGGTTACTGATTTTTTTTCATTTGGAATTCAAGCTTTTGGGTTTCTTAGGTATACCAGAACCAAACAGTATTGCCCTGAACTTATTTTCTCATGACAGCTCATCTGGCAATAAGGGAAATGGGAATGAAATTTCATATTACCTTCATTAGGCACATAAATACAAAAAGTTAAATTGTCCTCTGAATTACACTGGCTGCAGAAACTCTAAAAGCAGTGGAGTTATGGTAGCACAAATAAGTAAGAAAATCATATGTTTTTATTTGATTTAACTAAAAAGTCCAAAACTCTTGATTAAATGTCTTAATAACTACAGTCCCTATAATAAATTCATTTAAAAGGCTTCATAAGTGACATCAAATTTTTAAGGATACTCTTGATGTATATCTATGCATGCGCCTGTAAGAGAGCTGAGGTAATATGACCTTATGCTTGATGGCATTTCTCCATGAGAGAAGGCATAGTGAAGTGAGTCAAGTCTTTGCACTTTAAGAAAAGGAAGAAGTATTTAGGCTCTAAAAACTATGCAGGTTGCTAGTCATGAGTTATACTGGATTCTATTTTGTTCTCACAAACTGCTCCTAAACTGCATCAAAAGCACGTAGATGTTCTCTAGAGTGTATACGCTGTGCGACTACTCTAAGTAGCAGACACCATACAAGCCTACTTTCAATCATGGACCAATTTTAGAACACCAAAAGTCTTTTCAGGAGCAAATTCCTATACAATTTGCTGCACCTATATCAGATGGTTTACTGTGTTTCCAAAGACACCAGACCGCTGAAAGTCTCCACGAACAACGTTTCAGGTTCATATGCATATATATGTGCTTTCTTAGACGGTACGTGGAAGCCAGGTTGCACGTATACAGTGCATCAAGTAAACACTGGTTGGAGAATTGACAGATGTGCTAAAACAGCATGTCTTGCAACAGCTTGACATTCTGTGGGCTGGCAAACCGTCTGCAGGGGAAAGCAATGTGTAGCAGGAAAACAACTCACAGGAAGGTTACAGTTAACACCCCCCCACACACTTTGTCATATCCTCTTCTGTTATTTACTGCTGCTTATAGCTTCCCATTCACCCTGCAATGATACAGGAAAATGCAACGTCTGGGAAATTGGTGGAAGTCACTCCCTTAGCACTTAATGAACCTGGTTCTTTTCTGGCAGCTGATCGACCTTGCTGCACCTCCATTTAAATCCATGGAGCTTAGTTTTGATTAACACTTGCGTAACTAAGGTGAGCATCATTTCCATAGTCTCTCACACCTGATATTTAATTTTCTGCAGTGACTGAGCAGGGACTTCCATGTGAGTGGCACTCCTTGAACTAAAAGCTGAATTCTAGGCTCCATGAAGGTGATGACAAAATGCTCACCGCTTCTGATTTTTTCTAGTTTTTCAAGGATATCTAAGCAATTTAGAATGGACAAGTGCAGAGTCTTGCAGTACAAAGAGACACTGACGTGACAGATGAAGATGAATGATACCCTCATAAAAACGGAGAACTTTGAATATCCCTTCTTCTGTAGATTTAATTTAAGTCGGATCCTTCAATATTGTATGGATGTGGTTTATATTAAAGAGTTTGAGAACAATCCCTAAGCAGTGAATTGAACACTTTATCATTCAAAAATGTAATACAAAAGTGAGTTAAAAAATACAAGATATGAAAGACCTGGGAAAAAAATTAATGGTCATGCTCTTATAGCTCCTAATGACAAATGATGTCTCACATGTAGATTGAAAATCGCTTGTCTTTTGCTTATGATGAGTTTTTCCATTTTAGATTACTGAAATAGAAAAAGAGGACTTGAAATATTTCTAATTACAGGGAAATTCTGAACTGGAAAATATAACTCATTTCTTTACGTGCCTCTTATTGGTTTTCTGAGAGATACATAAAGTGCCAATTTGAAATCCAGCAGATGTGGATGGATTCCAACTCCCTCCAGATAGCAGAGGTCTGTACACAGCTGGGCCCTGGGTATTAACAAACATGATTATTTGAGACGTAAATGTATGGGTCCTTTGTACTATCTCTCTGAGTACAGCAAAAGGCATAAGAAAGGTTTACATTTGATCTTTCAGCATGAAAGGTACTGTGGGACTGGGGGAAGGAGCCTCCCCCATCAGCACAGGTTGTGGGAACGACCCTATTTCAGCTCTTCTCTCAGCTCCCACTGTAATGGCACTCCTCTGAAACGGGAACAAAAGACACAGGCAGAGTAGGGAATGCTAAAACTGTATTTTCTTTCTCACGGCCCATTAACAAAACATACTTTAGAGAGGTCTCAATTTACAGTGGGAGCCAGGGAGACCTAAGAGCACAAAAATACAGGAAAATCAAAGAGGTGGTTTAAATCCTCTCTCTCTTTCTCCAGTCTCTACACTAACTACGGTGACTGATATCAAAGAACACGTTTATGCCACTGCCAGGAGAGATTTTGAAGTTAGAAATTCTGAACTCTTTCATTAGCCTTCTTTAAGCAGTAGTTTAATCTTGACCCTTGACAAGATTTTAATCTAGACCCTTGACTTCCAAGGGTCCTTTCCCTTCGCAATTAATTTTTTCTATGTTTCTATGATGATTATGTAACAACAGATCTACCAGTGAAAAGAATCGTGTGACATCAGCTTTTTGTAGCTTTTAATCGCCTTTTATTTGGGAAACTAACTTCATGCATTTCAGGAAGTAAAGTTCAAATGAGAAGATGCAGATCAGAATAACTTTCAAATGACCAGCTTCCAGAAAACTGACCTACTCTTCCATGTGTTCCCGTAATGGTGAAGAGATTTACAGAGTCTATTTTCCTTCCTTTGGCAATTGTAAAACTTCAAACTTAACACTAAGGCATCCCTGAGTGGTGCCTTCCCATTTCATTCTTGTTCAAACGCCTTTCAGTCCACACAGCAGTTTAACTGCTTCTTTTAGCCATGTAATTTTGCAGCCTTGATTCACAGCACTATTCCCCTCTTCAGAAACAGATCGTGTTTCTGGATGAGAATTTCAAGGGCATGTCACATACACCAATGATATCTCATTGTGCTTTCCACACCTATTTTGAGCGCCATCAGATTTGCCTCTTGACTACACGTAATTGGGTTTTGATATCCTCCTGAAAAGACTATGGCTGGTATTATTGCCACCCACATTGAGGGGTTTAAGTGAGAGCCGGGAATTAGGAGCATATTCACCACCTGTATTCAGTGAATGGCTTTCTGGAAGTCCTTATCCACCTTCGCAGACAGAGCACTCAGAACCTTAGTTAAGTGCAAAGTGTTAGATGGCAAAGAAGCTGCAAGTTTAGACTTGACTATCCATTTGAAGCAAATGCAACGGACCTAATAATCCCATGTGACTATGCAGATGCTTGTGACTAGGTTTTTTTGTGTGTTTCATGGGATCAGACTGCTTGAAATTTAACAAGACTAGTATTGAGCATGTAAGGGGGAATATTTTACTTCCATTTCTGTTGCTTCACAACTACTGGCTGTAACAAACATTTGTGTTTATTTACCAGGATTTGGACTTCTTATTCCTGTTAATCATCTTTGCCAGTATAAGGTGCAATTGTACTGAACCATGCACACATCAGCCTACTAGTCTTGCTCACTTAAGCACACTACTGAATTTTTCTGCCAAGACATTGGCTTTATCCGTATACATTAAATCAATGTGCTTTGGATTTGTTGCCTGTAGTCTTGGCTTGAAAGCATAGGTTGAGCTTCTATCAGCTCCATCTCTTTTCACACCAAATCCATTAGAGTGAATAGAGTGGCATGAGGTAATCACTGAAGATAAAATTTGCCCCAAACTGATAAATGGTCCAATCACTCTATCGAGCTGCACAGTATTTTTATATGACAGTTTTCTTTTTGGCTAAATGGAGATGACTATAAGGAGAAGTGGCTTCCTGGCAAAATCTAAAGCAAAGGCCAAAGTCTAATGACTTCATATTTGTAGAAGTGGCTCCAGGTAAATTTATTCTTAAAAGCGGCAATTTAATGATTGCGGTTACAGCCTTTTCTAAGGAAAAGAGAAAAACAAAGGTAGAGTAGAATAACCAATGAGAAATAGCACCTTTATTTTGGGGAAAAACATCTGTTTCAAAATACCTAGATTAATGTTTACCCAGAAATTGCTTCCGTGGGCTTTGAGGCTCCTAGAAATTGGTTAGATGCCTGTGAGATGCAGAGTAGACTCTAGTATCAGTACTGAAATGAGTCACTCCCAGTTCTCACACCGGCTGAAGGAAAGGGTCTTTTGATGGGATCTGCAAGACTGCATTTTTCTCCACTCAAGCTTGCAGAGACGTATGGCGTGGTGGCAATGTGATCTGCATTGGAGAGGACACCCCATATAGGGACTCTATTTAGGGGGTCTTTGTACAGACTGAAGAGCCACTACTCCCCAGCTCAATTTAGGATCAGGCCACACCATGGTAAATATTTCTGGGCACTTAAAGACCCCTCTCAAAGTGGTCTGTTCTGGCCATGTTTCCCTAGCTTTGAAAAGGCAGTTTCTCTCGTATCATTTTCTTTATAAACTAGAACTGTAAATAAGGGGCTGATCCTGCAAAATACAAGCCTCCCTGTGCCCCACTGGTTCTCTCAGCGTGGAGAATACTCACAGTCTTCTAGGCTTTAAATCAAACATAAATCACTCCAGCTATATTGCCTTTACTGCTAGGATCCCCAGGATTAAACTATCCAAACCTCCTTGTGGGACAACGATCCCCACTTCCCCTCTTTGTCAAAGTTAGCACAGACATGGGACTGTACAGCCACCGAGACTGCTCTGCTTTACAGCACGTCTCCTAGAATGCTGCTTTGGCTGTATGAAGTGTTCATTATGGCACCTCTAGGGCCCTTTGCAATACAGGGATAAAAGCTTTGCATTTTATTTCTGCCAAATGTAGAGGACTCTGTATAGATTGCACAGTATCACTGTAGCTTCCCCCCCCTTTTTTTTTTTCTTTTAATATGTATATGCTAAAAAGAGAGGTATCGTCCTGCAGGGATCCTGCCAACTGTTTCTCTATCCCCCTTTTTTTTCCTTTAGTGCTTCTGAGAAAAACAGATCAATTAATAGGAAGGGAGGACGGGGGAAAATCCAGAGTTTAATTTTGGGAAGCGGGGCTCATCTCACCTAACTTCATCTGTCTTGAAGAAAGGCAATCCAGATCAGTCACGCAGGACTATTCATCCTCTCTTAAGAGAGGTGGGTTGAATTAGTCCCAGGAGCTGCCTGCCTCTGTTCCTCTGTCTCCAGGCAGAACTAAGATAATTCATGTAGATTAAGGGGCAAGCCTTAAGATGGCTGAAGTTGACGTAATTAATATGATCCATGTATTGAATCCCACTTCTTGCATGAGAGAAAAAGTGTAAATTCCAGTGAGTAAATGACAGGCTCTATTTTCCTTCTAATGCAGGACCAGTTTCAGCTTTTTTATACCCACTGTTTCTAATCTGAGATCTAAATGATGAATTCTTGCTCCCTTGCTTGCCTAATAGATTTTGTTCTTATTTACAAACTGAAAACTCTCATGCTTGGTCTGAGTACTTTGTAAACATAAAGGCATTGTTATGGATGTGAATAGACACCAGAGAACCAGTCTTCAGGCTGGAAGGAAAATGAAGCTCTGCAGGGCTGAGGGCATATGGCCTGGCAACTGAAACAAGGAGACAGAGAAGGCAGCAATCTTAAAAATGCCTGCTGATAAATGCTTTTGTGACCCTGCTAAGCGATCATATTCCCTCTGGAATCAGATTTGTGCAAGTACAAATCTAGGAAAAATGCCAAACAAAATTATTTCAGTTTGAGAAACTGTTTCTCATGCAGAATACTAAAAATTTAAAGTACCCTTCCCCCAGCTTCCTGTTTTCTATTTCCCTGCCATTTTTACAGAAAACATTACAATACTATGGTAGTGGCATCTTTGTAGCTACTCTGGCTAAGCATTATTAGTTAGTGTGAGCCTGCCTCCTGCTTCTCCCTCAGACCAGAAAAAAGTTTTGCGTGTGTGAAGACTCGTCTGTGTTCTTCAAGTGTTTCAGCTGGTCTAATGCAAACTACGGCCTCTCCCTTCAAGCTTGTACTTGCTTCAAAGAGAACATGCAGACACCTTTAGTGTCAGAGGTTACTGAACAAGACCAGGATCAATGCTTCGCTGCAACAAAGGCCTAGCAAGAATTGAATGCAGGTTTCAATCTAGCAAGGAAAAAGGCAGGAGCAGTGCTGGGGGAACACAACAGCAAGCACGGAATGTGAAGAGGACTTTGGGAATAACACCCGACACCTGCAGCCTCACTAAGCAGCCAGATATTCAGCGCTCTGCAAAAATGACTCATAGTGATTTGAAAGTCCAGAGGAAAAGCTTTGGCAGCACAGTGAGAGAGGCAGCTTTCCTTCCATAGAACCAAAGGGTTGTTGTTTAGAAAACAGCATATTTGATGTCAGTTTAATCTCACCAGGATCATTTCCCAAGATCGAGAAAGGAAAGAAACGGTGGGTGATCGGCTAATCAACAACCCCCTGCTAGCAAGTGCTATTGAAGAGCTATAGTGTCACTCACTCATAAACAGATATTCTCAGATTTGTTAAAAAGCTCTAATTATTCCAAGTCATTTACAGAAGGAAAAGGTGACAATGGGATGTTGGGGAGGGGGTGGCAGTGATGACATTTCAAAAACGCTCTGCTTTTTCCCAAAATTCTTTTCTGTAATTTCTGAGAGCAATGCTATTTCTTAATAGAAGTAACAGTTGAAGTACCTCAATGTGAGAACAGCACATGTGGGCAAGATTTGGCAGTACAGATGACTCCATCCAAAACTCACACCTCTTACGATTTGCAGGCAAGTTTGCATCCCTATGTTCATTACAGCTAGAGCTTATTGTGACTTTGGCTGCCAAAGCATTAGCACTCTGCTGTTCCTGTATAAAAATAAAATGACATCACAGAAAATGGACACTTCAGATTGCCTCCAGCTATTCTATCCAGCTCTCATCGTTCTGAAGACTGAAATGCTGCAGCCTCTAGCAAGGATATTTTGAGAACAACACAGTAAAAGTTGACATTTCTTCTCTGTAGGATATTCTATATCTTTCTCATAGAATCATAGAATGGTTTAGGTTAGAAGGGACCTTGAAGATCATCTCGTTCCAACCCCCCTGCCGTGGGCAGGGACACCTTCCACTAGACCAGGTTGCTCAAAGCCCCATTCAGCCTGGCCTTGAACACCTCCAGGAATGGGACCTCCCCAACTTCCCTGGGCAACCTGTTCCAGTGCCTCACCACCCTCAGAGTGAAAAATTTCTTCCTAATATCTAATCTAAATCTACCCTGTTCCGGTTTGAAGCCATTCCCCCTCATCCTATCACTACATGCCCTTGTAAAAAGTCGTACTCCAGCTTAGGTGCCAGCGTAGGTGCCTACGTACCAGCATAGGTGCCCTTCTGATACTGGAAAGGTGCTATAAATACTTAGAATAAAAAAAAAAAAAAAAAGAAAGACATTTCAAGAGCTTCCCATGTAAGTGAAAAATTCCCAAATATTTTGTTTCCAAATAGCTAAAATGACAGATTTCTCAAAAATGTTGAAGAAACAAACTGGAGACCATGACGGACTCTTGCTTAATGCCCAGCTCCTAGGGTAACAACAGGGAGTCAGAAACGGCAAAGCCCTGAGAGTCCATGGGTGAGGCAGCAGACTGGGAATTCAGGAATCATCATTCCAGCTCACTGGCAAAGGTGTCCAGAGTAGGGTTTTTACCCAGAGCAGGCTTTTTAGTTGGCTTATTAAAGTCCTGCTTTCCACACGAGCCACCACTGAAAACCGGAAAACGTCGTCTCAACCTTTCTTTCTCCCAATTATGGAAGGAAGACTGTTCTGGGCAGAATGAAATGGTGGAGTTGGAGAATTTGTGGTGTTATTTGATTTTAGGGTTTTTTAAACTTTAAAATCAGGTCAATTCAAGAAAGAAATGTGTTGACTCTCTTTTTCACTCAAAGTATCTGTAAATTACTTGTATGGATATAAATAGCTATTTTTTCAGAAAAAAAAAAAAAAGGCAGTTTATATCTGGAAAATTTCTACAGTGTCTACATGAAAGCCCTGAGAGAGGCCCCCAGCATGAGCTCTCAGCTGCACAACAGTGGGCCAGACTCCAAATGGACGAAAAGATCTTTGGGCTTCTGGCCTCCAAATGCCTCCAAGAGTTCCTGACAGCTATAAAAACCCATAGAAGTCCCATAGTGTTGAAGAAGTGACTGTTGCTGGGGTCTACAACCCCCTGCCAGGCAAACAAGTGTAAAATGATGAAAATCTCCTTACGGTTTGCTGTCAGTTTTTCAAAACTGACAAAGTTCCACAAATCATTCCAGATGTGATGAGTCACCATTTTCTGACCAAAAAAAAAAAAAAAAAAGTGGTTTGACTGGAGAACATCCAGCTCATTCTATTCTTGGGATGGCTAGAAATTCTGTCATACTAGACTTCCTCTTGTTCTTTGACCTACGACAAAACATGGCCACAGCTAATGGAGCCCAGGGCAGCATGCTTCATTCGGCTGGGCCTCCAAGCACATTTCCCACGAGTATCTCATTTCAAGGAATACTACTATTTTCAAGCTAAAAGCACCTTCAGTACTGCCACACAGATGTGCTATCCCTTTCACTGTGACTTCCAAAAAGCTTTGCCCTCACAAACAGCATTAAAGAGCAGAGATAACAGAAACACCAATTTCTATTAAGAGAATTAATCCAAGTGCAGTTTACTTTTCAGAATGACTGATTTTTTTCAACATTCCTAAATTTGTTCTACAACTGAATTTTGGCAGATGGAGAGGCAGATCAGAGTCTTACAGTAAACTGGAAACAAGTTAACAATTCCCTGAAAATCAGGTGTGTTCCAAAATGTGAGTTTGACTAGCCTAGCTACAAGCAACATTTTTCTACCCTTGTTAGTAAAGTACATACCCTCATGTGACTTGTTGAGTGCTGTGCTTCTCTGTCCATCCAGTTCCCAATAACATGCTCAAGCAAGCACGGCAGAGCGACGGCGGTCTCAGAGACATTAAGTTCCTAGCAGTTCCACAAAGGCTGGGTAGAGTCAGCCCAGTCAGTGAGGGAAAAAGGTGCAGTGTTTATTAGATACCAGAAAATCTGCAATATCAAAAGCCCCTCTAAGTGACCCCACTGTTGGTAAGCCTTGAGCAAGACCTTGCATCGCAGGCTGTAAAGTCAATCACCAAAGAAATTCATGGGAAAGTAAGTTTCCTTCCCTTTGATGCTTACAGAAAAACTGGATTTTTCTAATAGAAGAAAGCAAGACAATGTTATTAGCAGATTTTTATTTTTTTTAAACTTTTAGCAGACCAATCTTGGTCATTTGCTGCTTCTTCTTTAGTACAAGGATTAATGCAATTAGGAGTTTGCCAGTTTTGGATAAATTACAGACTTGGAGTCTATATGGCTGTGATAGTCTGTGTGACACAAGGTGAAAACAGCTCGCGGAGGTGAAAACTTGGCTATCTTTTAACAACTCTGACAGTCAGTCTAACAAGATATCTAGCACCCCCATACAGAGAATGCTTCATCAATCATTATATCGGTATAGCTTGCAGTCATTTTGAAGGAAACTTTGTAAAAACAATAGATGGCACAATAACCATAGGATTTTGCGTGAACAGCAATATTGTCACCTGCGTTGACTGGTTTTAGTAAAACAAAAAATTATATGAAAAATGAACTTTTTGTCATATTTTAAGACTGTTGGCACAAGGTGCCCTCCATATTTTAGATGAAGTGATGGACATACTCATACATTGCACAAAGGAGAAATAGGGAAACCTGGAACCTCCTGCAGCAAATGAGAAGAGGCCCAAAGTGGATATTGAAAAGACCATTATGATTTAAATCATTTTATCTAATTTGGAGAGCAGAATGCTTGAATTGCTAAACGTTAAGATAGACAGCAAACCATTCCAAGATCCTTAGGCGAATTATTGACACACAGTGTAAAATCTGCAAGGACTCAGCAGCAGTGTAAATTTGCATTTCCATAGTCATCCCTGCTGTGATGATCTCAGATGAAACAGTGGGATCCACATACGTAATTTAGTGCAGGAACTATTCAAGCCTGCTCTAGTGAAATGCATAGTATATTCAATTATTTTTATGCATCCTTATTTGCCAAATGCTGATGTTCCTTAAAAAAATTCTAACCAATTTAGCTTCATTCCTGTCAGGAAATTAGTATGAAATGACAACCGGCTTTTTTTAAGAAGTCTTGACTATTGTGATATGTTTAGTAGGATAATGCAGTGCAACAGATGTTGTTAGGGCCAAAGTAAGGAGAAAAAAAGTAACAAAATGGGGACTCTGACCTTATGCTCTTGTTTAAATCCATTCTTGTTTAGCAGAATGTTTAAACACCTGCCTTGCTGACTCAAGGGCCAATGGGTATCCACTGCATATCTAGTACTTGCATACACAACTGTCTTTCATGATGTCCAAGTGCCTCTGAATTATTCACTTCACAATACACTTGGTAGTGAAATATTCATTCCCCCTACCACTGGGGAATCGAAGTACGTAAGATTCCCCTTTTTGTGGTTTACACCTAGGGGTGGGCCCCGTTGCCTTGGCCAAGGGCGCCAGAGCAGCCTACGTTGTCACTGCTTTTGCCCAGCCACCCCTGGCCCCAGACAGTCAATGTCACACTGCACACCACTTAATGCAAGCCCTGGCTCCACAGCTGTCCCATACACCTCCATTTTGCCTCTATCAAAGGCATTTCTAGCACATGGCTTGTGCCATGCACAATACTTATCTGCCCTGTGGTCAACATGGCAGTTTCCTTATTGGACCTCACTATAGATCCCATTTAGTTTCAATGCTGTTTTTAAACCGCTCTAGATGAAGCCACTGATGAAGTCACTCCACATCCATGTAGGTGACCTATATCACACTAATGAACTCTCCTATCTCACGTGGCATAGCGTGAGGAAGATTGGCGTAAAGATTCCATCTCTCCTTCAGGTCCCTCATGGTCCCTCTTTCAGGTTAGATCATCTTAAAAACCTTTTAAATGTTCTCTAATCGTTAATCTCTCTATGCCTCTGCAGAAGGTCATGTGCTAAATGATTCTTTTGGGAATGGCAGTGGATGACCAGACTGCTTGGAGAACCAATACCAGATGACCCCCTCGTGCAGTGGAACGATCTTTGTTCACACCCTATGTAGCTACTAATTTTGTCCAGAAAGAGACCTAGATATTCCATTCCAGGTGAAATCTCAGGATTGGTCTAGCAAGCAGATGGCCCATACAGTCAGGGAAATGAGGTGCTGAAACATAGCCGGGAGTCAATCACGCTAGTAAGCACAGTGGAATAAAAGCAGATCAAGCAGTTTGTACTGAGGATCCTGTGCACGTCATTTTGTGTGTTTTACTTCAGACTTGAGTTAGACTGATTCCCCAAACTGAATGCTCCCACATTTCAAGGTGGCTCTCTCTAGGTAAGATGTCCCATAAGCCCAGCTAGGCCTGGTAAGTCTGCACAAGGCAGACACCACCAGAAAAGACATAAACATTGCAACATTTACTGCTTTTTGTTTGCATATGGCAATAAGGGATTTGCGTCAGGTCACCAGATATAAGTCCGTGGCAAAGCTGCTCATCAAATTCAAATTTCAATCTAACCATTGGATTATCCTTTCACCTGGAGAAGGCGGCTTAAAGTGTGTAGGTGGCAAATGGAACAAGTGGTTATCTGCACACACAGAGCAAAGGTAGAAAATACGGTTAGCAATGACATTTTAAGCCTTTCTGTGAAATGATCCATTACTAAATATACCTTTTCTTTTGCATACCATATCTGTAAGGGGGATTATGATCAAAATGTCATTTTTAATTGTATTTTCTGTCTTTGACTTTGTAACATTTAGAATAAACTCCAACTCTTTTCCCCTAAAAAAAGAGAGACTGTACTCTTCCCAGGTATATAACATAAAATGAATTATTTACAGCTCCAGGAGAGAGATTTCTTTTTAATTAGTGCTATTATTAGTGAAACCTTTGTGTCTGTTTTTACAAATGGTTAGTACTTTGTAAATTCTTAGAAAACTGATTTTTACAGGATGATTTGAGTGGTAGCCATGAAAACCTGAGCAAAAATGAGCTGGTTTACAAGACAGACAGAAAGGCAGGAGGAAAACATATATAAACTTTGCCATTACTTCATTTAGAAATTGGTACATATGTTCCCACACGGAGTTAAGTACACAAATATAAAGCTGTTTAAGATACTACTTTTACCAATGCACATGTGAACCACACAGAGCATGAACAGGAAGAGATGTATATGCTGTGCGGCAGACAGTGTGAACAGAAGGTGAATTCCCGAAAAACCTTTGAAAGGAAATGTGTCACTTTCTGCCATTCAAGTATGTTTATTTTGACTCCAGGAAGCTTATAGCAGATGTAATTTTATCAGATATTCTTTTTTAGTAACCTGAAAACCAGAATCCCTAATTTCAGCAGTAATTTTACTGTAACTGAACAGAATTAGACACAAAGAGCAGAATATTTTTATCTTCCGACGTAAGGACAGAAGCTGCAGCTGCTTCAAAGGTACCAAAGCTTTTGCATCTCTCATTAAGGGCAATGGTGGAAGAGACTAAGAACTCAAAAAGCGAAGCAACCATCAACTGCATTTGGACTGCTTGTATGAGAAAGGGATTCTGTTGTGTTCATCTGCATTTTGGACTTCCCAGCTAAGAAATTTTTCAGGCAGACTCCTGCCTTCCTTGAAGTCGTGGCACAGCTGCCTGGACACATCCTGTACGAGAGCTGCCAGCACAATAGAGTCTGGTAACACCACATTATATATTAGGGAGTAAAATCGGGAAAAGGAACTATGATAGTGACTTGTGCTCCTGAATACATCAGAAGCCAGGAACTTTTGCAAATATCCTTCATAATAATTTATAATGTGCAAAGCAATCAAATAATTTTTTTTAGCACTAAGACTGATTTGAGACGGAATCGGCAATCTTGTAAAGCTTTTTATATTGAGATCTACATTATTTTGTTTGGATTTGCTGAAAAAGCCCAAAAGAAAAAAGGACCGAGGTTACTGACATTGTCTTTCCTCTTTTGCCAGTGGCAGGAAGTCTGAGGCAATGAAGCATTTTAAATTTCAAATCTTAATGTTTTCATGAAGAGGGAATATGCCAAGACACTATGGAGAAAGCAGTTCATACAACAGCAAAAGCAGCCTTTGAGGCAGAGCAGTGACTATTATATATCTGAAATCAACCATTTCAAGACACACAACTATCACCTCCAAGCACAGGGTGGCTGTCTTCATTTTATGCCATCCTAAACACCTGAAAAACAGGCACAGCAAAGCAAGCCTAGCCTGCAACAAAGAACCAGAAGGAAAAAGGTTTGCAGGAAAGAGAGGAAGTAGCAAATTGACAAGGACCTGACAGTTTAGACTCCTAAGGCTTGAGGATGTGTTGAATTATCAATTTTTTCTAATTTACCAGACGTGGACAGATGTTTGAATCCACCCTCCAAGTCAGCAGGAGCTATGCTATTCACTGCCAGAGGATAAGGACCACAGAAATTCACCAAATTTATTCTTCTGGTTATTTAGATGCAAACTACTGTTTTGATGCATTTGCATTGAATTTCTACGCAAATTCTGTTTCAAGTCCAGACAGTATTGTCAAGGTAGTGCAAAAGTAATATGGCTACACTAAGGTTATATATTTTTAAAATATCTAGATAGAGTTAACAGCCCAATCTACCAATTCCAAACATGACACAAAACAAAACAGGTTTCATTTGTATCATTATTGTTAATAGGGGCTCAGGAATCTGGAGAGATGGGCATCTATTTATAATTTTATGTGGTGTCAAATATTATGAAGGAAATACTAATGCTTGATGTTTTCCACCTGCAAAAGTCTCTATTTTGAAAAAAAGATTTTTTTTCCTCTGTCCTTCTGCCAGCCAAAATGTTCTTTGGTAAAATGACCATTTATGTGACCATAAAATCAGAATCAGGATCCAATTCATAAATTCCCTTGAGGTAGGTAAATATTACTTCCATTACATAGAAAAAGTAATGAGTTGTGTAAGCTGAATGATTTTCCTTTAAAAGCACATCATTATAACTGGAGAATTCTTGTATTTCATTTTGTTTATTTCTCTACCATGTTTTATTTCAAACTAGAATTCTTTGAGGTTTTATACTAGATCACATGTGGATAATACGACTGTTTAAGGGTGAAGGTTTTTTATTTTCTTTCTTGATTCCCCCCCTGCCCCCCATCTCAATTCATAAACTGAGTGGCTTTTACAGCTTTCTAATGAGGAAGGCCAAGAAATTGCTTGATGGTTACAAACAAATACTGGTCAATATATCAAAATAAATTGAAATTGAATTTTCTCAAGTTATCTTATCTTCAGTGTGTTAATTTTCTTTAGAAATATACTTGCAGTTGCCTTCTTCCTTCCCATCTCAGTCTATTCTTGGCCTTTCAGCTTTTTGGAATTTATGTGACAGGGAGAGAAAAGAACATACAGATTCTTAAGGTTATCTTAATAATTTTATACTTTGACAATGTCTCCATCTGCTTACTCCTTGTCTCCTCTATGGAACTGATGATTGAAAACAACTCACTTGGCTCACTTGGTTATGACCAACATGAACAGAGACATGTCATGTTCAGGATCACACCAACGGTCTGTGGTGAAAGCCAGTTTTCTTCCCTGGTGGAACACTGAGTCCATCTTATCTCTCTACTGACTGCAGAGCTGAGGAAACTACACAGTTTTGGTAAATCAAAGTGAATAATCTGTTCCTCAAAACTAAACTGGTATTTTCTACTGAAATATATAGGCTTGCTGGGTTCTTCCGGCTAACCTTACCACCTCAACATCATCAGATGAAACTTTCTGAAGCTGAGCTATATTCATTTCAATGTTCTCATTTATTTCCCTCATTCTAGTAAAAAGAGCATCTAAAAAGCTTTTCCCTTATAAACTAGCAGCTTATTGGGGAGTGCTCTTGGCCCTAAGGTGTGTTTTTATTCTCCCCTCAGCCACAAGAATGCAGCTTTGGGTGTCTGGCCATTCACTTGTCACTTCCACATCAAAAAGAATAATCTGTTCCAACATCCCTTTTTAAGATGTGTCTGCCCTTCGCTGGCCATCTTATTCCATTTGGAAATGGAGGAATGTGGCAAATAACGCTTACATTAGTAACTTGCACTTTGGATACTCCACAGCTGACTGAAGAGTTTTATTTTCTTAATGCTTACAAAGTTTTATCTCTGGAAGCTAGAGTCTATTTGACCATGTTAAGCACTTGGTTATTTCCACTGAAAAGATCAATTTGATACCAAATTAGAAACTATCTAACCTTCAGTAGTTTGATCAAAATGAATGTTAAAGAGACAGAGCCTGTATTTGTTGAACTCAGACTGAAAAAAAATTCTAAACTAACATTCCTGAGCTCACTTGTACTCAGATTACCATCAAACACTATGGGTCAGATTTTGAACTTGTTCAACACCGTAAGAGAATCTCAGTACCCTCTTAGATAATTTTCAGTAATGGAAGGCTGATGCTAAACTTGTGTGTGAAACCTCAAGCTGCTCTCTTAGAAGACTAGCACAGGAGTGAGGCCAAAGTAGCTGTAAAACTTCAACCATTCTGGGTCTCAGGGTTGTTTCTAAACATCAAGTGAAAAATAGCAGAAGTTACTGCCCCCGCTGGGCTGCTCTAGCTTCCATTGCTGGTAACATCATCACTAGGCTAGGCAAGGAACTTAGCGTCTTCTAAGCCAAAACATCACAAAAAAAAAGCAAAAGCAAAGACAGAGAGTGATTTTTTTTTTATTTTTTTTTTAAATTAACCAAGAATGTTTGCAAATGGGAGGGGGGGAAATATGGTCTTTATGGAGCATGGCTGTTTTTCTTAAAAAGTTTTCTTAAAACATTTCTTCTTTTAGATAATGAACTCTCCCCTCCTTCTTTCAAGAATATTCTAGACAAGGAACACCAATATTTTTATGCTCAAGTCAACATTTATAAAAAAGGAATTTTGACCAGCTGTACATACAAGTATAGCTCTGTTCCCAAGAGGTCGTGTGATAAGCATCTTACAGTGATTTTTAACCAATGCACATCCTGTATCTTTCAGCACAATCAAGCAAGCATAACTTGGTTTTATCAATACAATTTGTCTGAGTTTTTCTGGAGCAATGTTGTAAGAATGTGCCCACACCCTCAAGAGCCTGGGGTTTAACATAATTTGATTTCAGAGAAGGTATGGCTGAAACTGATATAAACTGCACCACTATTCTTGCTGAGGGATTTCTGCAAAGTAGCTTTTATCATGCATTCTGACTTCACCCTGAATTATTCTTCAGGAAGGGGCCTCACTCAGAGGTGCTGAGAATCCTCAGTTCCTCTGTAAGTTAGTGAGATAGTGAGGTTTTTTTGCACATCACTACGGGATGCTAACATCTTGAGTGCTCCTTCAAACCATACCTATCTCAGATGACTGTGTTTTCTGCTCTAATTTGGGATTTAGCCAGAGCACAACATTCACATCAGTTCTATCTTGACATCAAGTTACTTACGTTTCTTCATTATTCCACTTTTACCAGCTGGTCTATTACTTTATAACATGTCACGAGGGACTGTATCAATTACATGAGGCTATACTACATCTGTGAGCATAACGTAAAAGTAGGTCTGGGAGAATGGGGTTTCTCACAACTGTGGGTAAGCAAAATGGCAACTATACAAGAATGGGTGCTAAACAGTAAACGAGAAACCTAGAGAGCTCCTGATTTATGAATTACTGTTACGTGAATGAGTTGTGTTACCATAAACATATACCAAGCAAATGTGGAGTTAAAAGGCTTGAGCAAGTCAAGGACTGTCTTCACTTATCTATCCAGAGGCACTCTGGAAGCTAAGGCTAAATGTTTGAAGTTGAAAAAAAATAATCCTTAAAGCACTTCAAATACTCTATCGTGCAAACTACAGTGAAAAGAAGTCTACTTCTAAATGAGAGCACCCTGATGGGGTGGGGTGAAAAGCACACAACTTCTGTACTGACTTCATATCACTGAAGAGGCTGTCAAACTCTGTAGGTAGATGAATCCCAAGCCATGGCAAAATGACTGTGCCAAAATGTTTCCCTTAAACCATATGGTGGCATATGACAAAAGAAAGATTTCAACAAATCAGAGTTAATTGATACCAGCTGGGAGTTTGCTCAAAAAAAAAATCACTGCTTTCCTTCTATTTTTACAAATCATGAAGCTGTATTCACATTTTGTGAAGGTGTATTTCATACAGTAATTCTTTTATGCCCATGGATATTATGAAACAATATACATTCAGTGAGAGAAACCAACACCTGCATCTTCTATGTCTGTGGGTGCAGAAGAAAATGGTACAACACGTAGGACTGTACTGTGGCATTTAGTCTGCTACTATTCAACTACTGCTGTGAAGAGAGCTTTTGAGAAACTAAAACAATAATGTTATTATTGTGACCAAACAATACAGCTCAAAGAATCAGTGCTATATATAAACTCCTAAGAATGTTTTCATCAGGTTGGGAAGCCAAGTCTTTGTGAGGCTGAAAAGAAGTTTTAGTAAATGAACAAGTGTCCATTCTGCACTGCATTCCCCAAGGGTTAGAAAAATGGCAGAAGGCTACATAGTTTATGGCATATCAGCATTTTTTTTCGTATGCAGAACTAGAAAAATGAAAATATATCTTTGTTTTATATGGATTTTCTTCAGCCCTCAGACTACTGAGCTATTCTTCAAATGCCTTTCACTAACAAAGATTTAACATTTACCAGAGGATCGGGCAAATTCCTTAGGCATTAGAAGCATGGTTGATTAAAAAAGCCTGCATTTAGTAATTAAAACAGTGCAACTAATCCACAACTTGAAATATTTTGGAAGCATATCGTAGGGTGAATAACGCAGCTGTCAAGTAAAGAAGAGCTTTTCTCATAAAGGATCATTTCACAATATGAGCATCTCCAGATCCCCTCCAGCTATAGTGCACTTTTGCATAGTTGGAGATTTTTAATATTTCTTAATAACCAATATAAATCACAAAATTTCATAACAGTGTAAGATTTCCTAGGGTTGGTTTAACACTTACAAAGAACAGCAATTTGCTGTATTATCCAACTAATGCTTACATGCAAGTGGTTTTGATTCAAGTAATGTAATTAAGATGGGTTTTATATCTTGCTGGTCATCCTTTTGTAAGAGCTTTTCCATTCCATATACTAAGTGGCTTAAAACTTTATATTATGCAATTAGTCATGACAGACACATCAGGACAACTGTAGAACCCCCAAATTTATAGGAAACAAGCCTCAAGGAACCAAATGCTGTGAACTTAGTAGTGGGAACGCTCCCTTTCTTTTTCTGTCATTTTGCTGATGGACATGGGCTGCTTTTCCCGAAGCTGTATTGCTTTATCAGAATATGCAAGTCTCACAGTATATTTATGGCAGCCTCAGTAAGAGCACCTGCTATTTTTCAAGCCTGAATGAAGTCAAGATATTTTATTATGTAGATTTTCAGTCAAGAAAGTAATAAGGGAATGTTATTCACAATATTTTTCCCCAAAAATTTCTGTTACTTCAGTCAATAAATATGTTAATTTCTCTCAATTATATTTGTCTCTCTCAATTATGGAGGAAAAGAGGTCTTGTTTGCTGTAGAGGAAAATAACCAGGGTACTCACTCTGTGTCAGGCATTTCAGAAACCATGACTGGGGCCACAATCACCAGGAAAGCCACTTCAGTGGCTACCATCAACCTCAGCTGTCTCTCTTCATACTCATTCACTCACTCTTCACCAGAGGAAGCCAAACTTGCCATATTGGAGGTACTGAAACCTGAGGAGCCTCTATTACTGCCAACAAAAGGCAAATCACAAGCAAAGGCAGTTCCTGGATATAACACTGATGTCTGAGATAGAGATCGCTCAGCAGCACCTTACCAAGCTACCAGCAGGTACTCCTTTGCCACTTCTTCTCTTCAAGTTGCATCAGTCTTCATAGACCCTCAGTCCCAAGAGAAAAAGAAATACAAGAGGGTCTTAAGACTCATTCAGTCCAAGAGGTAAATAACACATACCTAGGTGGCTCATCTAGGCCTGGCTGGGAGGAGGACAAATTGCTCAGTTGTGAACCTGAAAAAGGTTACAATGCATTTTCGTGAGAATTTACTTTCAATATCTCTAGGCATTAAGACTAAAGAAAGAAAAATATGGGAGATTTCATTTCTTTTATCCCTGTACTATGCATGTTTATGTAATATACTACAACTGGCATGTAGTATCCTATCACCTTCCTATTTAAACTAACTGCACTGAAACTGATCCAGGCAAATTACACAGCCTTTTAACAAAGGGCACATTACTGCTTACCTTTTCCTCCTACAAAACCATCTCTGCAGATATTCTCAAATCCTACAAGAGTACAAATGCATATAATCAAACTGGATCACACTAAGATGATTATTCCTGCATTGATTGAAAGTTACTACTAAATCTGCCCAACGTTCCTACAACCTCCAAAAGAGGCAGTTTCTCTGAGAATTTTTCCCTGCACTCCCAGTTGTTTTCTTAGTAATCAAAATTACAAAAGCAGAATGTAAAATAAAGAGCTGATGGGATGTCCAAATATAACACAGTGGTTATTTCTAAAGGAGTAATACAGATGAATCACCAGGCTCTTAATTGCTATTAAATTTAACCTGGAGTTTTAAGAATAATTAAACAAAACCTCCTTTCCCTCAAGATTACTTTTAGCCAACTCAAAACCTTAACTCTGTTACAGTATCACAAGAGAAACACAAATTGCATTGCAACATGTCAGTAGAAATGTAAGCATGGGAAGTCCTGACTAGTGGAAAACGTTAATTGGTATTTATAACTGCAGTAGAAGATGATTGTTAATCTTGGGTATTAAGAGCACAAAACAAATATTTCCTTCCTCAGCTTATAGTAAATTTTGCATATGGATGTTTCTGCATATATTATGTTGATGACATTAAATAAGAAATCCTTGTTTCCGAAAAAAAAGTATGAATACATAGACACATCTCAGAGACAATCTCAAGAGGTTGGTGGTTGTGGGTCATCTTACTTTGCATACATTCTCTCCCAGCCAAACACACTGCATCATGACGTGCCAGCTTTCACTTCACTATGGAGGCAACACAGCTGAACGCTGACCTCCATATTTCCTTTTCCTCTAAAGGGGTGGCATGGGAGAAGGCTCTGTTGGCTTTCACCCAGGTAAGGACTGCTTACCCCTAGGCAAACAGTTGGCTGGCTGGCCAGGATCAGGGGTTGACTTTTTGTTCTTAGTGACTCGATTCAGGACTTGGCAATTACACAGCCCTTATATCATGAAAATACAAGGGAAAGAATATCTGTTTCGAAAGCTGTGACTGAATCCTTCGCGTATATGAAGTCACAGCAAGCTTTCCTTTTGGCTTTGGTGGGAGCAGTATCCTATGCGAGCACACTGTGAGCGCTATCTCCCTTTAACTTACAACATGTCAACACATTTTTGCAGCTCTATAGAAAGTACTGTAATCTTAAAACAGATGCTTGTTGTAGATAAGCAGGGAATGGCATACCCTGTGCTGATTCTAAATCAAAACAGTGCTATCTCTGTGAGCTATTAAAAACACTCTGGTCTTCTTCACCAGCCAGCAGCAGTGTAAGGGATACTGTGCTGCTAGCTTGGAAAACTGTCAGCCGTTTGTTTCCGAGAGCCAATATTACCTGCAGTTCTCATATAATAGTGTTCGCAATACACAAGTAGGAGGAATGGAAAACTGAGACTTCTCCAAATGTTTCCAATGCGTGCTCATTTTAATCCCTGGGAACCATCAAAGAAAGAGAGGATTTTATGTTTCACTGATTCCCAGCTTGCTTTGTTGTTAAATAAAAAAAATTGTTACTACCTCTTCACTCTGTGTTCTAATCTAGTGACAGCTTTCAATGCATTATTTTAATTAGGCTTCCAAATTTGTTCATAAGCTGTCCAGGTCACAAGGAGAATTAAAAACAAACACTGGTAATGTATTTCTGCTTTACTTCTACAGGCAGCTATATTTGACTTGTATCCAGAAGCAAAGCTAGCAGGATCCACATGACTGGAAAGGGCATCAGTGAAGTTTGACATTGTTTAAGCTTCTGGAAGCTCTGCTCTGAACTCTGCAGTGCCTCTGTTACTCTGGGATTTGTACGAGAGAGATAGGCTTAGTAACTCTCAAACATCACACAGGTACCGAAAACGAAAAGCTCACCGCTAAACTGCATAAATTATTTATGCAATGATAACAGTTGTGTTTTAAATACATACAATAGATTCCTCACTCATACGTACTCCTGGAGACCATACTTTAATAATGCCTCACCTACAATTTTCAGTAGATTATCAGTAATTTTTCCCCTCATTCTAAAATTTGCCCCCCTGCTCCCCCACACCCCCCAAGTCAAGTTTCAAAGCAAGGACTAAGAAACAATTTCCCCTAAGCTTGTGGTTATGTAGAAAAGACAATTTTATAATTATTACGATATTCTGTGCCTTCCAGGATTTCAAACAAAGGCAGTTTTTCAGCATTTATGAAACAAAACAGAAAACCCACATTCCTTCCTCAGTTTTCACTATCTCACAGCAAAAACCTGACAAAAAAGTGAGATACTTCATGATTCAATGGATATATCAGTCAGAGCTAAACACATAGAACCAGAGTTTATTAGTGATCAGTTCCCAGCAACCCATCCTGACATGCTAATTTTAGCTCATCAGCAGCTCAGGGACAGAGAAAAGCCAGCCAGAAATACACACACACACTTTGATCCTTTCCTGGATTTTCCCTGGAAGTACAAATGCAATGGTATTTTCAAATTAGTTGACTTCTTTAAGTAATAAAAAAAAACCCTTGATCAAAAAATACCACTTACTATAACAAAGATAAAAAAGAATCTGGGGAGGCTGTTATCATCCATGGGAGCAAGCCAAGTAGGTTTGCAGACCTTAACTACAAATTTTCAAACTTGTGTTTGAAGGCTTGTGAATTTAATCTTAACTCTGAATTCCCCAGACTTTAAAAATCCATGTATAAATACCTTTCTGCTAGCTACAACATTCTTGTAGGAGTCTTGTGCTGTAACTTACTCCTGTTCACACTGAAGCCAAACTGCTTTCACTTAAAAAAACATGTTTGTGAAGGCGTATACCATTTCTGGTACATTTTGCTTTAGTACTTTGCTCTCCTTTTATGCACACTGAAGATTTTTACACAACAGTGACTATCAATACCTTTAATCCCAGCAATGCTACAGGCAGAGAAATGAGATTCTTCCTCCTGCTCCCCCAGGCAGTTCTGTAGGGCTCTGGCGTGCAGAGACCTTTCACCAGCTGCTGCAAATTTGCTGTGGACCTATTAAGAGAAGACTTCACGGTATGGAGGTGTCAATCGAGATCTTTTCACAAGTGCTACAATAAATTTCTGGAAATGACTATCCAGACTAAGCTGTTATAATGCCAAATACCGCATGAAGTCCTGTAAATGCTAGTAAAGTACCAGACTGTTTCAGACACTGGCTAAGGGTTCTGAGGTGAAACTGAAGGGCAATCATTTGCCTTTTTTGCTCTCTCTGCATTTCTCAGATGCTGTTGACCTAAATACAGAAGAAACTGAACACATAGTTGTACTCCGCTGGAAATTACAGCCACGATTTTTTTTTTTTTTTAGTTTACAATCAGTCTGCATAATATGAACCAGAGAACAAGTTGCACTACATTTGTTAATCAACTTAAAATAAATTTTGAATTAATTTTGTTATTCAAGTTGCCATGATAACCCTGCGTGTAACCAGGGGAAAACCCATTCCGTTAGGAGATACCTGAAAAATACCTTTTTCCATGTTTTCAAGCCTGCAAAGTAAGTGGTGAATGCTTGCATTTCCAGATTATATAGAGTCTGTACAGTCTTGCCTGTGATATTGACTGTGAAACAGTAACCACAACATTCAATTTTTTAAAAAAAGAAATATTTCAAAATGTATTCAGCCTCATCATTCCATTACAGTGAAGCATTCCTTTTTTTTCTTGACTTATCATTTTTCTGCATGATTTCTCATTTCCTACAGTGGTATTTCCTTTTGCAATGAAATATTGCTATTATTTTCTCACTGTAAGCTAGAGATCCATTTTACATAAAGCCCATTGAAACAATTCTGGTCTTTATGTTCCCTTGTTAACGAACATTTGGGATCACCAAGTTCACCCAAATCATTCTCTGCATTTCTGTAATATTATCTACAAAGTAGTCTTTGTGAACAACTGGGAAACATCTTTTTTTGTGAATAATGAATTTATCAAAGAAAAGTAATGATGAGGCAACTGAAAGTATTCTACTAGTCACAGAGTTTGGCAAATACTTTTGACCAAAAACTTGCAGAAGTGTCAAAAATTTAAAAGTTCCATTTAGATCATTTAGCTAAAAAAATAGAAGAAAAAAAGCAAAGTGGAAGGGCTAAAAAGGGATTAAGAAACATTAAAAATACTTGAAGACCTACCCTATAAGCACAGAAAATACCAATATAAGAATGCATGCTGAGGAAAAGTCCATAAAAGGAAGTAGTAGTCAGCGTTACTTAAATATAATTCTAAAGTATTAAATAAATAGCATTGTTAAATATCATATATTGTTTAAATAAATTGTGCCCTTTTTTTTAAAGTAAAAGTTTGTATCTGGCAACTCACAGCTTTTAAGAAATATATAGTCCAATTTGTTTTGCTGGATTAGCAGAGGTATTTAGTTATTCATCTTCTAAAAATGGTTTCTATTTTTTATTATTTTAGTTTAAGTCAAGAGAAATGACTAAACATCACTGTAGCTGAAGAAGCTACAGGATTTTCATGTTTTATTAAACAAACATTCATAAGAAATAACACAGATCTGGAAATTCAGAGAAGGTAATTAGAAATATAAGGTTAATAATTTTTAACTCTAGTGCTATCGGGAAGAAATAAAAACCCAATTTTCATAAAGCTACATGTTGCCTTTCAATTTTGAGATCTCGTTCATCTTTTAATCTTCCCAATCTTGGAAAAAAACAGTATAATAGCAGGCATAGAAATAGAACATTTCGAACAGCGGGGGGTTTGAGAGTCATACCTTTTTACTATATTCAGTTGCAATCACAGTATCTTAAACGAAGATTAGACTTTAGTAGCCAATAAACCATGCTGTTCCTGGGATACTCGAGGTCTGATGGTCTGATCATGCACTTCAATGTGTACTAACTTACAAAGGCCACTAAGAGTTTGACATCTGCAATAAGAAATGTTTTAAAAAATGACTCGTCCTTTCTACTTTCATGTTATGTGGTATAAAGATGAAAAGAATAAAATGAAAAAGGTATCTTTTAGGGCACCAATCTATTGGGAGATAGTTGCATATATTACATCTCTCAGCAGGCAGCCAAATCATTAAGTTTGCACAGAGCTCTTTGCTGCTGGAAAGAAACTGGTGCAGAGAAATCTATCCTGTTCACATTTTGACTCAATTCTTAGCGTAAGTCAACATGGCCTAAAGATTCGCTTGTGCCCTTGTTTCCCTCCAAGATAGCAAGTCCTCCTGTGGTAGCACCTTCTGGGGTGACAGGGTGAAAATGCTGTGGATCATTTTGGACAGGGGCTACCCTTCCATCAAGGCAGGACTCAATATTGCAACAGAACCGTGCGAGGCAGCCTAAAGAACCAGCAAACTGGGCTAAAACTTGCTCCCCTGATGCTGTATGTTGCAGACACACTCAACAGAAAAGAAGGAAAGCATCTAGAAATATAGAGAAAACAGCCATATATGCAGAATTACCTCATAACCTCTGAACAGTCATCAAAGCTGTCATTCTGCCAATATACCAAGGTAGTTAAACCTAGGGGCTGCAGCTGCCTCAGGAAGGTGCTGAGAAAGGCAAAACAGAGTTTCTCTTTGCAGCAGCTGTACACAAAGCAAAGTTTAATATCAAGAACTCCAACCAACTTTCCTACAGTGCCATTATCTGCAGGCTGGTTTGGAGGCACAGCCTGATGGAATGGACAGAGCAAGAGCCTTGAACAAGA
Source organism: Charadrius vociferus (assembly GCF_000708025.1). Classification (NCBI taxonomy): domain Eukaryota; kingdom Metazoa; phylum Chordata; class Aves; order Charadriiformes; family Charadriidae; genus Charadrius; species Charadrius vociferus. The sequence goes on along the minus strand of NW_009647756.1, from coordinate 2,544,246 downwards.
AACAAGTTTGGCTATAGACAAGCTAGACTCCAGTCTAGAGGTCTTCTCCCCTTTCCCCAAGAGTGGCAAAAAATAGCAGCAAGCATAATTACTGCTAAGGAACCTGAATTACTTGAAGTTCACTAAGTTTCGCTTCCTTGAGCCCAATAGATTAACAAATGTCAGCAGCAATATTTAAGAAGAGGTAGCAGATACAGCAAGAGCATCAGAACGCATATAAGTAGTTAAAGTTTAGTCCCAGAAAGTCTCCTACCTTCCCACCAAATTAAATCAATAAGATTGAAAATTAACATCAATACAGTTTCCTTATTTTAAACAAATAAATAAATCCTCACTGACCTGTGAAATGCAAAGCGTTACCAGCAAAGGTCTGGCTTAAGCATTACTGTGCAATTAAAACCAAACACATAAGCCTCCTACAGATGACCATAGAAAAAACGTTATTCCACCTCTGTAATGTGCCCGGCTATATGAACACTGCATTAATTGCTAGCAATCATTTTCACATGCTGCTAATTAGTTTAAATTTGCATTTAGAGCATGCACTGTTTGAACAGCTGACCTTAGAAGCTTTTTTTAGGAGGAAGAACTAGCTATCTATGATAGATGAAGTATGCAAAGAGTGTGTTTTCTGTAGGCCCTTCATATAAGAATCAACAGGTGAAGATACCAGTTAGTCCTAAGGCCCAAGCTTTTGGGTCAAGAAGCAAGTTCTATTTTCAAACTCTACTCATGAAAGTCTTGAACTGTGACTTCCTCCTATCCTAGCGCTGCTGGTGACTCAAAATCAGCTTCTTCTGAATGACTGGCTCTGTGTAATATCAACGCAGAGGTTCTAACAGTCTCAGGAATAAATAAACTAGCACTTTCGCTTCTGTGAAAGTTTGAGTGCTTTGTGCCGGTTGCCAGAACTCTGTGCTGTACAGATAAGCTTGGTTGATACGACCCTTCCTGATTTCTGTCCATGTCACGTAACAGAGTAGGATTATTTTTGCAGGAAAGAAAAAGGAAAAGGTAGGTATTCTCTGAACTATCCTTTTTACTTTTGATGACTATTATGACATTTTTCTCTATCAAAACCTAGAATCTCTGCAACCAGCTGTGAAAGTCCAACTTCGACAAAACCTGTTTCCTCTAACTTCACTACACATCCTGCATAGTGACTTGAGGATGCTTTCTGTGTGAATACAGAAATGGCAACCCATATGAGGGTAACCCATATACAGAATATACAGAAATGGTAACCCATCCTAACCCGTCCCCCTGCAGCTAAGCAAACCGACGGAGGAAAAATGTAGTGCAGACCTATTGGTTCTCCCAAGGTTGTAGAAAACCTCAGATGGCTTTTCCAGCTGACTTTGCAGATGATTTATAGGCTGTCACCAAATCAGCGGTCAGTAGCTGACACAAAATGTCTTCTGCGAGCTTTGATTATTCATTATAATGTCTTCTTCATTTATATTCTATTGAACCAAACAACCCAGGATTTCCTCTCCCTTTGTTGGATAGCTTCCTGTCCCTGCAGCTGCCTTCTGTGATGTCAAAACATGAGAGTTAAATGTTGCCTAAGGATTACGTTGCCCAAGTCCACCAAAATAAATCAGATTTGAGTGTTTAATCCTTTTAGCATCTCTGAATATGTGAGTTTAAACAGGAAAAAGCCTCCTGTAATAAGGCAACTCCTCCCCTTCCCCAGATAACTTCTTGACAAGTAAATATTCAGTATGACTTGCCTTGAATCTTACGCATTGCAATATACTGGAAGTTTCCTGTTATCTTTTCTTCTTTACTGTAGCAGAAAAAGACTTTTACTGCATCAGTCTTATATGAGCATGTTTCACTTTATGTATAATTACATATCATTCTTGCCTTCCCATCTAAGCTAAATCAATTCTTCTGGTAGCAGAGTCTGTACTCTGGCTCTGTATTTGAATAAAGCATCAGTTGTATTGAATGTGCTGGAATTGGCAGATGGTTGGTCAGTCATTCAGTTTGATATTAATTGCTTCTTTGAGATCCCTTCCAGAGAACTGAAGACAAAATGCATAGTGTCTTATTACATTAAGAAAAAAATCACATCTAAAATTCTTTGATGGAAGATTCATCTGCCTGGCAGACAATGCAATTTCTGCTTAAGAGTTAAAAAAATGACTAAAAAATTCTATGATTTAAAGATTATCTCCTTTCTTTCCAGTAAGCAAAAAAAACCCAATCAGGCATAATTTTGTTTGGAAGAAAAAATGGATTTTTTTATTACTATTGGAACAATATTTGTAACTGATGAACAGAGGGGTTTTTTTTGCAGGAAGAAGGTCACGTAATTTTTTCATTACTATTATTATTATTCCTTACCACTCATTTATGAACATGTTCATCTGTGTTCATACGCATACTGTAATGGTTCATGTTGAAGACTATACTAGCGAGCAGTGGCAAGATCAGGTGAAATCAACAATATTTAGCACTTGTTTTTAATGATTGGGCATCTAGGAGATGAACTAAACATCTGGGATGAGGGCTATAGGTCTGCTCTTCATGTATCATGGCGGGCACACTGCTGGAGCCAAATAATTTTCTTCAGGTATGAAAGGTACTCACAGGAACTATCCAACATACTTGTAATTATATTCATACTTCACATCAAACGCAATTTTTTCCTCAGTATATTAAACGTGTCTAGCACCTGAAAATCATTATGTATGATTTAATCTCAAATTCATTACTTCACAGATATGTAAAATGTATGTCGCATCATTTATTCATTGGCCATTAGAAATACATAAAATAGCTGTAAGCTTTTTAAAAGTGTGGCACCCTTTCTTCTGATAGTTATGTATTGCTATTTCCATCACAGCAATTACAGTAGGTGCCAAATGGCACCTATTTCTTTTTGATAAATGATATCTTATGCAGTATTTAAGTAAGTAGTGTGTCTGCTCACCCTAAATATTTTTTAAGAAGAGGTAATCCATTAAAACTGGAGGCTGTCTGCTTCTGCCATTGTAATATTGTACTAGATAAGCGAGCTAAACGGCTTGTTTCAAAGGTAAGTCTCTCTCACATCAACGGAGACAAAATTCCTATGCCATTCCTATGTTTTCCCTTCTGCACTTTTCCCTGAGTCCTCTCCAGGTTAACGTTTTCTTTTTCCAGAAGGTAAGTGTGAGCTCCAGTTTTCTCCTCCTCCTATCCTACTTTTGAAGTCACAGTGGGTAATATCTGGACCTCACGCTCAGACACTGCAAATCATGAACATTTTAACATCTGCAGCCTATTTACAAAGCAACTTGGAGGTACAACAGTAACACACCTGGTGTTTCTAATTTGAGAAAAATCCTCCACTGAGTCTTGGGGCTAGATCCTGAGCTAGCAAGAGTCACATTAGCTCCATTAGTTTTAAATGGACAATGTAAATTTACACCAGCCAAGTCTTTGACTTCAGAAAGTCACAAGACCTCTTTGCACCTCACATGCTTCACCTGGAAAGATGCATAAACCTGGGACCAAATTTAAAAAGGAAGAGATTTTGCCTCTAAGCTGAGTCTTCTTAGGTAAACAATAAAAATGGCTTAGTCTCATATTGCTGCATTTTGCTCTACAACTGCAAAAACATGCGTTAGCCAGACATTATTGACATTGGCTAAGGCTCTTCACTTAATATTTTACTGCAGTAAAATATTAATTCCACATGGAAGAACCACCGGAACAGCACTGACAGCAACTTGGATACTGTGGGCTCACCATTCGTCAGCTCACACGGCTGCACAGGAGACAGGGTGCAAAGCAGAGCAGAGCAGAGGAGGCCTCTTGGACCCTGTCTGAATGCTGCGACCTCGATCTACCTCTGCCCTGGTGGATATCACCATCATTCGTCCTCTTTCCTCTCACCTGCTCACCCCCAAATTAATTCTGCCCACAGTTGTTTTACCAGAAGCAAGCAGCTGACACAAAAGAATTCAATGACAGTCTTCAAAGCACCAAAACGAAGGCAGCAACATCAGCTGTCCTTGCAGCTGGCTTTTAAAAGTTTGCCAGGCTCAGCCATCGTACAAGCTGAAAAACCTGTGATGATGACATCTTCAAATAAATCCTGTGTCATTGTCACGTGGCATTGCATCAAGTTTCTTTGGGAAAGTTAGTTTTGCTACTCCAGGTGTAGTAGCTCTTTCTCTAAAAGGTGTCATAATTTTCCCATTCTGATCTACAGACAACAAAGCCATTCTTGTGATGCTTTTGCAATGGCTTCACTGTGCTTCTCTCCTGCTACCTAAGTTTGTACACGCTGACCTCAATAACAAGCCAGGTGCCAAAAGTGAAGGGGCTTTAAGAACTGAAATCTTTATGACACAGGTCAGTAAGATGTTCCCTAGTTACAATTAATGGGGGCACACCAGAGTGATGCTCAAGAGTGCTGCTCAGACATCAAGCAGCCGTACCACATATTTAGAGAGGGAAAACCAAGGTGTGACCTAAGATGCTGAAAAGGTATAGGCAATGAGGTGAGTTTCTCAGGGGGGCTAATTAGCCTGGGTTTAGTGCTGGGCTGATGCAGCTCTGCTGCTTCCATTTCTGAAGGTAGCATCTGCCCGGAGCTGCGTTGTGTTATGTGTACAGACCAAGTCATTCAGGGTAGCCAGGTATCTCTAACACGACACTTTATCCCACGGTATACAGGCCCAGAGAGCTGCAATGAAGATCACATACACTCCTCTGGGAATAATAGGCCACAATCACGAAATTCTGCCTGAAGCTATTAAAAAAAGGAAAACTATCATATCAGCTAACCTGTTAATCATGCAGGTAAGGTGGCAAATGCAAAACTACGGAGGAGTTAAGAGGGAGGATTCTTTTCTTCACAAGCTTACCTGTCCCATCCTTTCAGCAAAATCAAGCCAACAAATGGACAAGAATTTATTGTCCGAGAGAAGATCTGCAAGAAATATTCCTAAAACGGAAGAAAGCCCGTTCGACCACAACAGCAAAAGAGGAGACTGACACACTCAGCAGAATTTCTGAGCTTATGAATAAAGACGACAACTGAGTGAGAACAGAGCCAAAACTCAGAGTAAAAACTACATAGCAATATTCACACCTCTAACGAAGCCAGAGAATTTCTGGCTCTGCATTTTTTTGTGCTTTAAATATGACATTTTTGGCATTTTGCCTCTTTGTGTGTGTGTGTTTTAGTAGGGAAAAGAAATCCTACCTTTAAAGAATGTTTCATTTTGCTTTTTCCAATGAAATGCCCTGCTAACAAACCCTGAGGTCAGGGCCCCATGAGCATCAGAGTTGGGCCCAAAGATAAGCAAAAATACAATTAGACCAGGGTGAATTTTAGCTCCCTGAACGGTGTCCTGCCATGCACACAGGTTATCCTTTTCATTATATAGGTCTCCAATTCAGTTTGGGGCATGCTGGCACTCCTGTATATTTGTTTCTGGAGGTACTTTGGAGCTAAGCCATAACTGAAGTCTAAGTCACTTCTTACCAGCCCCATAAATTTGTTAGATAGGAAAATGCTAAAGTAACGTGAAAAATTACTCCATCAATTCCTGC
>NW_009647756.1:2525852-2538634 GCF_000708025.1 Charadrius vociferus | reverse complement strand
TTTTTGAAAAATCATATTTGGACAGATTTTCTGTTTTTTTTTTTTTTTTTTTTTTTTTTTTTACTAGTATAACACTTGTGACAATTTTAGCTTTTAATAAAGTAGGGCTGGAAAAAAGTTACACACAAATGTTTGTAAATGGTTACAAGCGGAGCTGCTCAGGGTCCTGTCCTGGGTCTGGAGAAGAAGGCAGATTTACCCCCGCCAAGTTTGCAATGACCTGAGATGGGGAGTGGGGGACGTGTGCAGCTGATACGCTCAAGTGCAGGGCTGCCGTTCAGAAAGACCTGGACAGGAGAAATGACCCAACACAAAACTCATAAAATCCAGCCAGAACAAATGCCCTGCCCTGTGTCTAGGACAGACCAACACCCAAGAAGAAACAGACTGGGATTGCCTGGCTGGGGAGCAGCTCTGAGGAGAAGGGGCCGGGGGACAGCTGGATGAGCCAGAGCCAGCAGGGCCCTGGCAGCGATGAGGGCTGAGAGTGCCCTGGGCTGCATCCGCTGGAGCCCAGCCAGGAGATGGAGAGAAGCAGTTATTCCTCTTTGCTCAGCATCTGCTTGACCGTATCTGGGACACCGGGTGCAGTTCTGGGGCCCCCTCTGGCCCCTGTACAGGAAGGTTGTCAGTAGACTGCAGGGAGTTCAGCAGAGAGGTCCTGAGGCAGCCGAGGCTGAAGCACTTGTCCTGTGAGGAGACGCCGAGGGAGCAGGGCTGGTTCGACCTGGAGAAGGGATGGCTTCAGGGGACCTGCTGCCCCCAGTACCTACAGAGGTTATTGAGAGCAGAGAGTCAGGCTCTTTGCTGGGGTGGGTAGTGGCAGAATGAGAGAAAGCGATCATAAATCAGAATGAGGTGATTTTTCCTGGATATAGTGAAAGTAATTTTACTATGAGGATAATTAAGCAGGAGAGCAGGGGCAGACCTGGTGGGGCAAGGCCCTGAGCAACCCGGCTCTGTCAATACAGGCCTCTTGCTGGTTGCAATGTATTCTCCTCCTCAACACCACTGCTTGTCCTACCACCTCAGCTCCTCCAACTGCTCATTAATTCCTTTGGAGGGGATATAGCTGATGAAACACGTTAGTTTAAAACAGAATTTGTAAGTAGCAAGAACAAAAGAAGCAATTTTGGGCAGGAGGCATAAAAAACCATGCTACAGTGCTGAGGCAGCAGAAAATAACCACTGTATGCCGATATAGCTAACAACTGAAATGATTTGTACTCTGTGATTAGATTTATGGACATCAACTTTGATGTATGTTGGGCATTTCATCTTTTAAAATGAATTTTCATGAGAGAATGTGTTTGCCCACTCTATATTCACCAGTGCCGACGATTTTGCTCATTTCCTTCAAAGGGCTTTTTTCTTTATAGACAATCCTCCCATTGACAAGTGAAGAGGAATTTGACCCACACCCTTTAGTTTGGTACTGACGTCTAAACCACTGGTGTGAAGTAGTGTGTAATAATTTCTGCTTTAGGAAGAGAACATGAGGTTATAAATATACATACCTCCCTATCACTGTACATCACTAGAGACTATTACCCAGATACCTTCTAGATCGTCTAAGGAGATTAGGTTTGAGTGTTAAAGGAGAAGGAGGCACTGAAAGCATTTACAAACTTGTGAACTTACACAGTAGTCTAAATGGAAAGGTAGAGATCTCACTGTGGCAATGAAGAAGCTTTCACATCATGAGTTTAATATTCTATTTCTTCTGCAGTCCACGTCTGGAAAATGTCAGTATCTATGCTTGATATTCTGAAAAATATTGGTGTGCCATATTATCCTATAACAGTCCATTTCATCCACTGATTTCACACTTTCCCTATGGAACTTTAAGGCTGATCTGCTGAATATCCTCCGCCAACTTGTAAGGACATTCTCTCTCCCCAGGCTGAGGACAGCTTTGGGATTTCCCCACCTTGCGGTACAGTGGGCGTATGCTCCTGGGCTGCAAGTGGGATGTACGGTGCCCATACTTAACGTGCTGGCTACAGAGCTGTCATTGCAGCACACGCTGCTGAAGAGAATTTCCTGTCTGAGTCAGCCAGAACTCTCCCCGGGGCTTTTCCTGCGGTACAGCTCCTCGGCAAGCTCAGACCTCAGAGCAAGCTCAGACCTCAGAGTCACAGCCAGGCCCTGTCGGATGCTCTTCTTATCACTGGTGTAGGCTAGGAGATACGGCAGCAATATGCAAATGGAAAATCCTTGTGGTAGCTACCAATACTTTCCAGACTAAAACTTGAACCACTAACACTCAAAACATAAAGGACAGATTTCGGTCTCTGAATAGCTCAGCTTTAACTTCTAGGGAATCATATTGACCTACCCAGAGAGAAGTTTTCCCCTAATCCTGAAAGCAGTTAACATAAACAGCCACACAGAAGCTGTGTAGGTCATTGATTTTTTAGCTTATTTTGCATGTAGACTAACTTCCCCTACTGGATTTAATGAGCGTTGATTCAATTTTACGGACTGTTATTTCTTCACTATTCCCGAATCACATAAAAATCTCATAAGGAAAGAGTTCTCTGAATCCAGGTGGTAAAACTTAACTGTATCTTCATTCTCCACCTGCTTTTCTTTTTGTTAGGATCATGTACTTCATTGTGGTTTTGTCAAAAAAGTGAAATACAATTTGATAGTTGTGATTTAAGTAACAAAGAGCTTGTGGGTTTGTAACCAGGACTGCCTGTAAAAGTAGAGGTTTGTGGAAAGTGATTTAGCATATTCAGTGAGGCTGAGCATTTTAGTTCTTATAGTTATTTAGTCTAACTTGGAAAATTCAAGCATTGTTTTCCTAATTGGAGTTTCATTTTTTGGTCTAAGTGGTCTGGGCTGTTGGTGGCTGTTAGCTACCGGTCTCTGCACTCCAAACTCTCAGCAAATTATTCTTTTCTCAGTTAGGTTGAAATTAAACAACATTCTGAAACACTTGCACTTTTGCAAGTATTGATTGTAAGGCAGAAAGCAGGTGAAGCTGAGAAGAAAGGTCTGAGTATTCCTCAGAGAGCTCAGTAATGAAGAACATGAACTATCTCTAGTTACTCTTCCCACTGAAAGAGACCTCTAGAAGACAAGGTGCAGATGCTCAGTTATGAAGTTTGGAAGACTAAGTAAGAGGCAAGAATATGGTGTAGAAGGTAGGCATTGAACAGCCTTATGGCACAGTATGCTTTAAGCACCCAAACACTTCTGAAAGAAACCCAACAACCTTTGTGTGGTATAAAATTCCCTTTGTAATGTGGCTGAAATGCTTGTGCTAAATGTAAATCAATAAAAGATGAACTCCAGCACAGAACCACTGAAACGAGCCCTGCCTCTGCTTAGTAAAAGCCATGCTGATATTTGAGAAACTGAAAACTCTTTTCTTCTCAGAGAGTTTCCAGTGCTCTACTGTTTGCTGCAAACAGGGTAGAGCAATATAGCTATATGGGACGCTGCCTGCAAATTGAAGAACCCACAAAACCTTTGTTCTTTTTTGTGCCTGAAAGTATTCCCACAGATATAACATTGTTATGCTCTACACTTGATCCAGCCTCTAAGCTATACTGCTCATGATATTAGTGAGACCTGCTTTGCGAAAACTTACTGGAGAAGTTGAGTTTCAATTGTGGTCAAGTAATTAAGAAAAATGTTTTTCTCTTGCACAGAAAAGAAAGCAAAATAACAAAGCTGTGCATTCCTGAGGTTATGTTAGGATACATCTGTTTCTGTCTGTCTCTGCCTGTGATAATGTAACAAAACCTGTGGTTTTTTACTATCTTGGCACTGCAACCTCTTGTGTTTGTCAGCTTGCTACCCAGTGGAGGTGGGCTTTCAGACATTGTGGTGGTCAGCATGCTACACAGAACCAGCTTATCCACAACCATGGTCTCCTAATATCTATGCCCAAGCACTGGTAGAAGCAACAAAGCATTTCATAGAGGTAACAGCAAGAAAGATCTGGTCTGCAAGTACCATTCAAAGTAAATCACAGTCAGAGCTCTGACACTTTTGAAAAAGCAGCTGTTTCAATAAACTCTTCCTTTCCTATGGAGTAGGTGGTACCATTCTTGCCTTTGTTGGAGTAAAAGAAAAAGAAATACACAGTATTTCCTCACTAGCTGTGAAGTATTTGCAATAAATTACAGTTTTGCTGAAAGACAATAAACAACAACTTCAAGATTTGTCCAAATACAAAAATTCAAAAAGTTCTGGGCTTTAACTTCTTTTCCTGAAACACTCTTCAGCCCACAAATTTAACATCTCCCCTCCATTTTATTGCTGATGGGAATTGCACCTTCCTTTTCTGTGAGCCATCTTCTGTGGGCTGACATAGGTGCCTGACCATAGAAATAGACCTATCTTCAGATAGGTCCTCAGCTAGTGTAGAAGTAATTTATATTGCCTGTTCATTTCCTTCTTAGGGTTTGCTGAAGAAGAAGGTAAGTTATAAAAATAACTGGATGAAATAGGTTTGAGTCTTGCTTCGCATACAAATGAAAGTTATTATTTGCACAGCATTGCTTCCTAAATTCTGTGAAAAAGCTGAGTCACCTAATTGAGGACAAAATTCTGGTGAGGAAGATTAATTGCTTTTTAATGAATCCCCCATACTTAGTGGGAGCTGTGTTCATTGCAGATGGAGTGCTTGACTGTACAATCGTTACCACTGACATCAGGGAAACTACTTAACGATTCACAGGCTGAGGACTGACTGATGAACTGGACTGGTATATATTCTCATCCTCAGATAGGGCCTGATTCTGGTTTACGGGAACATCATAGCTTTTCTGACTGATCTGAGGAGGAGCAGGATGGAGCCCCAAATTGACAGTGTGCTTAATGTTAATATCCCAGCAATGCTCCAGTCTGTTTCATTAAAATGGATACTGAAATTATAGCTATAGAGCTGCTGCTCCTCACTTCCTCTATGTCCCAGTACAGCTGTCCCAAAGATTCAGTAGCTGAAGAAATAAGTAAAAGTTAAAGGCCATCAGGTCTTTTATTGGTATATGTCACCACAGCTTCACTGAAGGGCAACAGAGTTTTGGCAATTCACCCCAGCTGAAGGTCGCCAGATGAAACATTTCTTGCGACCTGGAAGGAAAGGCAGAGCCCATATGCCACAGAGCAGCCTCAGAATCTTTCAGTTTCTTTTTCTTTTGTACTCCGGGAACGTGCAGGTGCTGCGGGGAAAGCGGGAATGAAGGGAAGAACAGAAACCGCATCATGAAGATTGCGCTGAAGGAAGGAAGAGCTGTGAAAAACTGAGTCATAATGAAATAACAAATGGGGCAGCTGGGGTGGGGGGAAGCTCGTCAGGTTTGGTGGCTCAGTAAGGTTAATTAATAGGTGAAAAATGTGAAACAGGTTGCAAAAAGCAACATGTGGCAAATACCAGGGAGGTAAATGAGTCCATTTAGTGCATTTCCTATCAAAATCCAAACACATGCAAAAATAGAACTGCAACAATCCATTACAGAGCACATGGATGTTGTTTATAAATTCTGTGTTATGCCTACTGGAAATTTCCAAAGTACCTTTTGCACAAAAGAAACTTGAAAGGTCTGTGACTGTGAATATTTCACTCAGCTTGAAAATACTCCAAAACCTGTTAGCTGAAGGGGAAGTGTGAGTTTCACATTGCTCCAAACCTCACTCACTGAGCTGTAGGACTGCGGGCTATTTTCTCACAGAAGCGAGCGTCACTTCTGTGGAGGGACCCGGAGAATTTCATTGCCGTCCACTCTTTGTTAGGATCTACAGTAGCATCATCTGTTGGGGTTGCCCAGGATTATTGTGTGCCCTGCTTACTTAGCTATCTTTCATATTTGCAAGCAGCTATACTGCTTGGGAACCCTCCACAAATGTATTTGCGTGAGTGTGTACTTGTGTGTGTTTGTGGGTTTGCCAATACGTTTGGCACAGACAGAATGCATCTGGCTCAAAGAAACTACAGGATATCTACTCTGACAGCATTCCAGTATTAGTAATGACATTCAACTGAGGCAGACATATCTACAGAACAATCATGCATTTGTCTGGTCTTTTGAATCAGAGATGCTAACTTGAATTGGAAAGGGCAAGGCCCTTTCAGAGCGCTCACGAAGCAGTTGGGAGTAGGAGATCTAGAAGGCTAAGGTTTTTTTCCATCTTGTTCTTTGGAGCCTAACTATGCAAGAACGGAGCATAGCCTGAGGGAGGCTTTGCTCGTGCCTAAGCCTCTGACCTCAAAATGGAGAGCTTGGAGCTAAGTCTCCCTGACAACAGAGAGAGGGGAAAATAGAATTGGCACTCCACATTATTAATTTCTTTGGATTCCAATTTTGTTCTCAAATAGGGAATAAACTGAATCAACAAACAGTGATAAAGAAGTGATCTCTTGTCCACTGCAAAAAGCATATATATATATATATCTCCAAAGAACAGAGAGACAAAGTCTGCTTGCACTTGGGGGCATGGCAGCAGCATTGGGTGTGCCAGGGCAGGAAACAACACTTATCCTGTGGCATTTTGGGGTCCTCTTTGAGCCAGGAAATGCCATCATGACCTGCAGCAGATAAGATAAAGAGCTTTAAAGAGCGCTGCAGAGTCTTTATGAGAAATCAGTTGTTCACATAACTGCTTCTATTCTGTGTATTTAGAGAAGCTAGTACCATTTTCTCCTCTTGGTTCTTACATGCTAGTGAAACTGTTGGCATTTTTGACAGCTTTTTCAAGCCCCCACATCTACCTTGTGTTGTGGGGAAAAAAAGGGAATGCTTGGAAACTTGAAGAACCATTGATAAAAACAAGCCCTCTCCACCTTCTCTACTGCGGTTTTCACCACATGGTAAAATGAAGAGTTAAAGCAAAAGGAAACAGAATATGACATCAGAACTGAGACCAAGTCCTTAATTTGTTTTTTTGCTGAGGCTGAACTCAAGGAAGTCAACTGGATCCTTGCCTGAGTAAGTACTGAGCAGAAATTAAGGAGGGGCTTGAAGACTGGGTCTTTGATGATTAGGTCAATGCCTTTTGTGTAACCCCAAGTGCTCAAAAGAGCACAGAGAAAAAAAGAAATCTGTACCTCTTAGCACTTCCCATTGCCATCTCAGGCAGGAGGACTTCAGTACTTATAGAATCGGGATTCTACAACAGAACTGATAATAGTCCACTGAAATGGGAGGAAGACTGTGTCTGGGCAGTTGCAGCTAGGTAACTGAGAAAGTTAAAATAAAACCACTTACAGTTTTGACCGATTTCCCTCTCTTCAAAATCACTGTGAAGCACAAGGCTGTATGCATACCTCTTCTCCACAATGCTGAGCACACCACCGGGTTCCAAATCAGACGGTAGCTATATTCTGCAAAGCAATTGCCCAAGGATGTAGTCCAAATGCCTATACCACCTACTTCAGTGAATCCTTTGCCTGATTCACTGAAGTCCAAGACCGGGTTTGCAAAGCTTTTATTGAAACTATTGTACACCCTGCAAGCCATGCAATTACAATAAAACAAATGACTGCTATTACCTAGAGGTATGGAACCTGTACAAAGCAGACACATAATATCATGCCAAAAGTTCCTCCCAAAGAAGCTGTCAAAAAGATAATGTTCAAAAAAGTAACCAATATGTGACCCTGCTCAGTCTCCACAGAACTGAGGGGAGCATTTTTCTCGGATCCAAGTGTTATGGCCAAATTTTGTATTGAGTCATCACCCAGACAGTCTTATTGACTCCAATGGAATTGTACCAATCCCAATCAACCCTAGTTGTCCAACATCCTTCCCTTGACTCCTAATTCCTTCCCTTCCAGTTCTTTTCTTCCCACTTCATCAAGCATGCCTTGAGCTAATTCAATGGCAGAAGTACAAATGCAACACTGCAGAACTGACCAGTTTTATGTATTCATAGCCATAGGAGCCAGAGACAGTCAGTAATCCTGGAATCATCTGATTAGACCGCACATAAAGCCAAATTTAATTCCATTGTTTTGCTGCCTGCAGCAGTAGTTGGGAAAGGAAAGCTATTAGTAATCCCTTCTGCGTTGCTCTCACTGTAAATAAGTGTTTTTAGTGGATTACCCGAGGACGTAGATTTCATATTTTAAAACTTCCTTATTGCTGTATAAACTATGAGTGTAAATTAAGCTATAAGAGGTAACGGATATATAACCAAGAGTGCTCAGGGTGTAAGTTCTGCTTCAAAGGGCTTGATTAAAGACTCAAATTATAACATCAGGGAGCAGATTTATATTTATACTGTCAGGTTGATCTGAAACAAACAAGATCTTTCTAAACAAGAGAGCAACTTAAGCAGATTAAATCAGCTTTGTACAAATATGCAAACAGTTCTGCTTCACCCCATTTTCTCCCATGCACATCACTTGTTAGCAGGATTTATTTATTATATTAAGTGCAGGAAATAAAACGTTCAGTTGCTTAGGATTAAACTCATGAGGACCAGAAAGTGCTGAGGCAGGTACTCAATGGTTTGTCTGGCCCCAGTACTAAAGAGGCAGCTGGAGCGCATCCTCATTGCCGGCTGTGTCAGGAACCAGTGTGTGACTCCACTTAGTGTGAAGGGGAATCTCACACCCGCCTCCCCCCCCCGGTGCTGAGAGACTTTGCGTGTTGAGTGTGTCTGTCACGGAGCTGTTCTCACCTTGAGGAAGATCGGAGCCAAGTGCTCTGGGATGCCTTTACGCACCATCGGCTGACGCAGGTGAGCAAGTTGTCAGCCAAATGGGTCCAATCTGGGAAGTCTGCCAGCAGGAGAAGGAGGAGGCAGAGAAGAGCCCGTCTCTGATAGCTGTAACTAAAGATGTTGTTCCTACAGGGCTCGTAAAGGATGGCTGGCATTACCGCAGGGAGCTTCTAACAGAAAGTGAGACTTTAGCCTTATGAGGTTTTAAAAAAAATGCCATTTACCGTGCAACTGTTTGTGTTTGAAAAAGGCAGAGCCCTCTGCAGACATTTCTGCTTTCCCCCGCTCCCTTCATGAGCATTTAACATCATCTTCTTTTTGCTCACATAAAAACTGCCCACCAATTCTTCTGTGCCATGGTCTTAGGAGATCGCTTCAAGAATCATTTTCTCAGTATTAGTTTGCTTCTGCCATATGTAGCATATACATGTACCTGAAAAAGGACACACATCTAGAACATATGACCTCCCTTGTTGGCTGGCAGATCGAACATGAGGTCTGCACCACATAAGGCAGAGAGACAGAAAGGTTTTGGGAACAGCAAAACTCACCGAGGCAAAAAAAAGTATGCCTATTTGGCTTCTTGCTGTTTCCGTGTTGCCAGCAATGAGATGATAGTGTTCATACACCTATTCTTTACACACCCAGCCATGTCATGGTTATCCAGCTTCAAATCTGGGCCATACTATGACTTGATGCAGAAATCAGTGTTTCTTTACAGGAAAGCAGTGTGTGTATATGTGTGCATGTATGTGCAGAGCAGGACTCTGCACTGTATGACATAATGCTCATGATTCGTTTGAGAACCATTCAAACTGCAAGTACTGCATTTTGCCTTAGCACAAGTACAGCTTAGCTTAGGACACATTTTATGCTAGCTAGCTTCAAATAAGAAAAAGCACCTGGTGCAAACACTTTTGGTTTGAAAGTTCAAAAGTCACTTTCTGAGACTACTCACCCTTCCCTGTATGCAATTTGATGGCAGATATATTTGTTGTTTTCACCTACCTATTCATCACCACAGTGAGAAGAGCAAGCTGAAAAGCATAATAATACAGAAAACATAAAGGTATTTCTTACAAGAAAAGTGGTCTTAGGTAAGGGGAAGAGACAGATGCCTGCACGCTCAAGCCAGGAACATGGATATAGACCTAAATACAACTGCAGATTCTGATACGAGATTCACTACAAGTCAGACATTTATTGTGTACAAGGGAACATAATTCTGAGAATCTCTCCCAGAGACACCTCCATAACATCCAAATTTCAAGGGCAAACAGAAAAAAAGGTTTGAAAAAGGATCTGCCACGTATCAAAATAGTTGTAGTTAATTACAGAATTTCAAGTGTTACTTGAACCCAGTTACTGCATACTGGGTGGAGTCTGACAGCCTCGTGCAAGGAAAGCAAAGTATAGTCAAGATACAATAAAACAGTACGTTAAAACCCTTTTAAAATAGTCTGTTATTATACCTCAGTCTTTTCTGAACCTGCCAGATGAATCATTGTCGTGCTCTGCAGAGTCTGCCATGATGTTATGGCAACCTTTCCAACCATAGAGCATATCAACTGGGGCTCAGCAGCTCAGCCAGCTGCAAAGCCCAGAGCAGGCTGAAGTAAACCAGGGACAAAGGTCTGGCACAGCCCCTCTGCTCCCACCCGGCACCTCACAGATAAGTAAGTGACCATTTGTGGTCCACAGTAGCTGAGCTGCCAACTTCCATAATCCATGAGTGGTACTGTGGGCTCTCAGAGAGACAGACAGAAGTCAAAGTACTTAGTAAAATGCTGCACTAAGATGGTAAGCGTTTAATCAGGAAGTGTGAAGCTGTAGATTTTACCCCAAGAGCACATGAATATCTCACCCAGGACCACAGCACATAACGGTCTCAAATTCCCTTAAAAAAACAACCAACCATCCAACCAGACAAAAACAAATCCCCGTTTATGTTTATGTTATTCAAATCTTAAAAGTTCTGCATCAGCCCCTTCATTTTGTGGAACCATATTTCTGTTCTGCAGAGAAAATGCAATGTAAATTCAATAAAAAAGCAGAAACTCAGTGAAGAGCAAAAATAGTTTATGTATTTCAAAAGGACATGTCCCTTTCAAAAAAAAAAAAAGGTATTCAGTTGGAAGTGTGCAAGTGATAAAGAAATCCTATAATATTTTGACTCAAACTCTTGAACAATAACATAGCAGGGCTGAAGAAAAAAAATCAAAGTTCATTGGCCGAATTCTACTCTCAGAAAGGAACAGCTAAGATCAGAATCTCTCCCAATTGCTATCTGTTCTCCTATTTTATAATTAAATCTTGCAATCTTTCCTCAGACAAAATCATCCTCTGGGATTGCTGGCATTTTTGTATGACTTCAAAACTTGGCACTCAGCTTTCTCAGGAGGAAAATCTTGAAGAGTTAAAAGCATACAGTTGAATTGCAAAGAAGAACCATCCAGAAGTGGCACGACCTCATTCCCTAGCAACAGAAATCAATAACAACAAAGATAACATAATTACACCACAGAAAGGATCCAGAGGGCAGATTATGTCAAGTATTATGTTGTTAAGAAAGAATGACATGTGAAAGAGACAGCATGTTTTAAACATGGAAGAAAATACAGAAAATGTGGAAGGTAGATGGGGAAAAGTGAAATACGAACACAGAATAAATTAGCTTGCAGAGTCTTAAAAGGGAAAGAAAATTATTCCTGTTCCTGCTTTCACTGTTTTATTTATTCAGTACACAGAATTAGATTCCCAGGGGAGCAGAGGAAGGCATTTTATTTCACAAGAAACATCACGGCAGAGGGAAAATAGATGACCCTATGATGACAGCCTTGTTCTGGAGGTCATTTCCTGCTTAGGTACAGATGGTCCACACTACTTAGGCAAATCACGGGCTTCCTGTGCCTTCATCTCCCATCTGGAAAAGAGTGCCAATAGAAGTATAAGCATTCAGAACTGAGATGGATCAGACACTGCTGTAGTCTGGGAATTACACTGAATTACCTACAACAGTAAGACTCCTGTCTGCATTGGCAGGGGACATATGTTTGCCTCTTGAACAACACACTCCTCTTTCGCTGTTCAGGTTGCCCATATGCTTAGAAGAGGCAGAACGTTGTGATGGGGCGGTCCTCCATTTCTCTGCAATATTCAAAGTTCTAACGCCACACTCCTGCCAGCACAAAGGTCATACAGGAATATATTCACCGATGTAACTCTCTGCTAATGCTTTTGTATAGCTTTGAAACACTAACGTGCGTAACTTTTCAAGGAAGATCTCATTTTAAGCAAAGCTGACCAATACCAATACAAGCTTATAAGCCTATTGCTTTACATAAGGCAGTAATGTCCCACTGCCACATCACCTGATCCCCTTCCCACACTTTTGCCTGTTTTCTTCCCTATAGCCACTCAAGTTTACTGTCACAGCCCTTTTTGCCCCTCTGCTACACAGAGCAGTAAGATGCAGATTCCATCTCTCAAAGTTCTCCTGTGTGATTGAAACAACCACCAAGCCATCTAGTTATTTCATTAACGGTCTTTAGACACCTCTACTTGTTCCTAGCCAGATGAGCCTATTGCGTTTTGCCTTCTCGCCGCTCACCACAGGAGATGTGGCTCAGCCACTGGGACCATCCCTCTGCAAGGCCCTGGGCTCTCAGCCGTGTGAATGTAGCTTTCTACCCAGGGCCCTCTGCAGGCTCTGACTAACGGCACCCTGACCTTTTCAACCACATGCCAGATATTTGCTGAAATTAAACTACTTAAAGTAACAGAAAAAAACCCAAATAAATTAACAACAGCAAACGGAACATGGGAGGTTAATACTGCTGTCTCATGGTGATTTCTACATACTGATATGTGGGCTAAACTACAGCTTGGTGAACTTAGTTTCCAAGTACTCAGGGAACTCAAAATGAGGATGAGGGTGATATATTTGTAGTAACAAATTTTGGGGAGTGAAGGTGTACACTGGGAGTAGGATTTTCACTTATTTTTTTCTGACGTTTGTGAAAACACCTTCTGAACCACAAATATGTGCTAAAGAACAGTCTTAGCAGTTCAGCCAATAATAATGGAAAACCCCAAATCAG
>NW_009647756.1:2249961-2525814 GCF_000708025.1 Charadrius vociferus | reverse complement strand
TGTACATGAGGTGTAACTCACACTGTGGAGTTTGCCTCACTTAAACACTCTTTATTGTATCCATTTTCGCTATCCTTGTGGCACCTGGTGTGGTCAACATTTCTACCTCTATGTCAAATTTTAAATTGATAGGGTTCAAATGTCACACATGGGGGACACGCAAGCAGAGATGTACCTGAACACAGAGACTACATCTACAGCAGTAAATGAAGTGGTGCCAGGAACAGTCCTGCACACCGTGTCTCAGTCCTCAACACTGTTAAATTGTTGTAATGTTTCCAGGCACAGTTCAGAAGGTGACACTGGCCAGGGATCATTTCAAATGGCAATTTTGATGCAGTCACCCTTATTTGGAGGGTCAGAGAGTTTAGCAGTATGGACAGGCTCTTCCCTATCCTTTGCCCTCAAAACCAATCCTGGACACATTTAATTTACTCGTATGTACATACTCTGTGACTGCTTATGCCGTCTTACTATGGGAACCAAGCCCCAAATGTGTTACTGTTCTCAAAGTCCTCCTAATTCCTTCGATTTTGAGCTAATTCTTAGAGAGCACTGCTTCTTGCCTCCAATCTATGCAGACTCCTAGTGCATTTTTTTGAACCTTTGCAGGCAAGAGTCAGAACTGGGCACCCATCCAGACCTGCTTTGCTGTGGTACCCATCTTTCGCATCTCTTTTATGAGTAGCAGGAGCTGATAACAGACCAATTATGGTCATTATTCCTGTCATAAGATGTAAAACTCAGCACAGATGGTATCTTATTCAACCTTAACATGATGCAAACAAAAGAACTATTTTAACAGGCTGTATAAAATCAGGGGACTTTCCACACTCTTCCCCAGGAGTGCTTCAGTGCTGATGATTTAGCTGTCTTGGCACCTACCCTAGACCCACCAGCCAAACGAGACTATTTTTCCTTCAGAACAATACATTTTGCAGATATTACTAAATCCTGGTTTTTCCCCAGCTTCATATGGAACTGTGTTAATCACAGCTCAGTGGATGGGAGAATCACCGCAGTGGATGCAGTTTCATAAGCCCTTCTCAAAGCCTGCAAAGTCAGTCTCCTCTAATACCGACTGTTACAGTTCCCCTATTTGAGCTGCTGTTTAACTTGACTGCTTTCCCTTTGTGTCACCCTACTCATCTGTTCTAAATCCTAAAAACCTTTATCGAAGACTAATCACATCACCAATGGTGTCTCTGTATGATAAAAATGAGCCAGACTCTTCAACCAGGGCTCCCTGTTAGTTAATTTGAAGCAAGGCCTTTACCTGCATTTATTAGCAGTTTTTGAGATGAGAAATGCTTTTGAGGGGTGAGGTTAAAAAAAATCAGGCTGAGATGAGTTAATACATTTTTTTCTGTCCGGTAATCTTGAAATCTGCAGGGACACTGAGATTACTTGTATTAGTTCAATTTACTGGTGTGTATTCACACGAAGTAAAAAGATTTTCCACATGAAGTAAGAATGCTTTGATTTCTTTGTGGCAAGTACTGTGTTTTCAAAAAAATCCGATGTTATTGGAATTTAACACAGAACAACATAGAAGTACACAGTAAACACGTAAAAAATACAGCCAGTTTAAAAAATGCATAGATTCTTTTGCAGTAATAAAGAATTTACATAGAGAATCCTGTCAGTGGTAACATTTATGATTATTATCTGTTGTGTAGAATAACATTCCTTAAGGATACTGCATTTATTTCATAGGTTGTTAAATGGTACATGGCAACTGCCTGGAGAAAAATTAAATTGTGGTTGGTCTAGTTGGAGCTGTGGAGAAGAACAGAAAATCTTCACTATTTTATAATTCAGACTTAGTACGTTTAGCTGTTTGTCAGTGATAACGACTCTGAGTCTGTGAATGTCAGCTGCTAAAAATGATTGATTTGATATTTTTGCTTAGAACTCATTGTAGACAACAAATTTCATTAATCTTTGGTCAACTTTTTCAGAAGGACTGCATACTTTAGGTAAGCCATATATTTCATTGCCTCTAAAAATCTCCTGGTTTAACTCAAAAACGTTTAAAAATTAACCACTGCAATCCTGAATATATGTTTATATAAATAAGCATATTATTAGCCTTGATCCAATAAATCACACATTTCAATAGCTACAGGAAATGGCACCAGGATTTGCTGGATCAAATAACACACAAAAATCTCTACAGCCAAACTGAACATAAGTTATTGAAAAATTCCTCTCTAATTGGTGGAAACATTTGTCTACTTCCCCACCACCAGCTTCCTTCATAGCTGATGCATAAGAAGGCATGTTGTTGCTATTCTTGGTTTTGAATTCCAATAACGTCTTCAAAATCACACACCCTTAGTGTTAAGTGTTAAGTGTTAGTGTTAAGATCATAAGTTAAGTAACTTATGATCTAGTTTGCATATTGAAAACAATATTTGTGTGATGATGTGTGAGGTGGAAATGTGGTACCTTTAAGAGGTATGATTGAAAGAACGCTAAAAAATGCTAACTGATTTGATGTACAATAAAAAGAGAAAAGGTTCTTGTCTTGAGATGACTGGAGAAGTGTTTGAGAAGAATGCACTGTGAAAAGCATTGATTATAATGTTACTATTCAACAATTTGCTGGTTTTCCACTTGATGGATTCTGTAGTATAATATAAAAATCTGAAGTGTCCTGTTTTTCTGTTTCTGGTTTGGTTTTTTTTTTTTTTTTTAAAAAAACCTGTGGTACCATAAGACCAATGAACCGATAAAAACCTAAAAATAATACAAATTTATCCAAAAGGTTCCAAGGGCTTAAGGCAACACCCTGCTTCCTAAACTTTGTTTAAAAATAAACCAAAACCAAACACCTTTTCAATCTTTTAGCAAATCTTACTGTTAC
This sequence comes from Charadrius vociferus, assembly GCF_000708025.1. Taxonomy (NCBI): domain Eukaryota; kingdom Metazoa; phylum Chordata; class Aves; order Charadriiformes; family Charadriidae; genus Charadrius; species Charadrius vociferus. Next base: position 2,522,945 of record NW_009647756.1, on the reverse strand, counting down.
AACTGCTTGACTACGTTATTGCGGAGTGTGGCTGAACAATACTGCAGGTGGAAGTTACAAGGTGCTTGTATACAACTAAAAGAAGAAGGGAGAAGCAGTAAAAGAAGAATCACAAAGAGCTTAAAAGAAAAAGTACCTTTAGCCCAGTGCAGAAGATGAGAAGTGAAACCTTAGTAGGAATCTGAAGGGAAAAAGCATGTGATCTTGGAAGAGAAAAACACTGTCCATTGAGGGATACAGAAATAGCATGGTAATACTGGCAATGTTATTTCAAACGAGGCCTTGACTTCCTATAACTGATAATACTGCAAGTGTTGCCAAGGGGTGATCTGACTACTTTCCTATGTTTCCTAAAAAGCCATCAGAGCATGGAGCTGTGGTGGAAAACCTCCTGCGATGCCATACACCTCTGCTGCACAAGGCCCTGCAGAAGGCAAGAAGAGTCATACAAAACTGTAGCTAAATTTGCCCTCAGCGTCTATTTCTCAGCAGATCATTCCTATGCCCAAGATAATGCAGGGGAGTAAAGGCACCGGTATTCAAAATGAAGGGCCTGCCCTTGACCCTGCTGACCCATCTCTGCTCCAAGATAGATATTATTTCTTAAATGAAACAAGAATACGTTTGGAATATACATATATTTTGTTACAAGTCCTTCTTGCACACTCGAAGCCAAATAGAAAGGCTTGTCCAGTTTTCACCCGTTGTCAGAATGGGCCTGTTGGAAGAGCAGTTCTTCCTTGCCCCTTAAAATACAAAGGAAGTGATTCTTCTGTCTGCAAATGAATAGCAGAAATAACTGCTGAAGTTAGTGAAGCTCAACAGTAAGGAAAATGAGAACCACATCCTAAATGTCAGCACAGTCCCTCTAGATTTTCAGTACTGCTTGGCACTTAGACAACACTTTTTATCTGAGGAACTCAAAAGGCCAGTTCTTAGTTCAATCTGGTAATACCCCTCTGAGGTTGGTAAAATGCCCAGCTAAGGGAACTAGAGTGCAGAAAGGTTAAATAATTTACTTACAGTCACACATAGTCAGTAGCAGAAACCAAAGGCCCAAATGCCCAGGCCTGTGCTGTAAATGTAACAAGCAATAAGCAAATTCTGGCCATTGTCAGTAGATTTGTGTATCTATTCTTTAATGGAATGCATTGACTATGCATCCTTTGGGGCTTAAATGCTCAGTAAATCAAACTGAGATAAGGCTTGTTTTAAATAGATGTAGATTTCTAAAACAAATAACAGCATTCACTCAGAGAAGTGGATCATAACTCATGGATAGGCTGTTGTTTTGGAAAGAATAATCAGCAAAACGCAAGAAGAATTTTTACAGTGTTGTCTAGTAACAGTTATCACTCCCATACCATACTACATTTAATAGTGAAGTCTCTGCTGAAACTGCAATACTGCAAATCCTTAAAATGCTTCTTTGTGGAGGATAGGAATTATTACATTTAGTTTCTGAGCAGAACTGATATCCATCTGGAAACTGGAAAAGAACAGGATTCCGTTCAAACCAGTTTAAATTCTGAATTCCTCAAGTTAGCGGAATTCCACATTAGAAGGAAAATGAAATTAAAATGCTAGACCATTTGAGAATCTGTCATACAGGACTTTCACAAAGACTTGACATAAAATCTGGACTTGCAGTTCAGGACTTCTGGCACTCTAGACCAGTATGTGACCCACATTAAATCCTGTTTAGTAGCATTTTCATAATTAGTGAACTCCCAGCAATTAAAGAAAAACCAGCTGCAATCACATGAATGGTTAAGTCAGCAATAATTTACAATTATGGAAAATCTTCAGGGTTTTTTGTATCCAATATGTGTTATAGGAAAGTGCTTATTAAATTTGCAAGTGGCATGGAGCTAGGAAGAATTGTGAGTACCTTGGAGGACAGCCTTAGAATTCAAAATGATCCTGCCAAATTGGAGAAATGACCTAAAAAAATAGAATGTAACTCTAAGAATAAATTTAAGGATCTACAGTTAGGTAAGAATAATTAACTGCATAACTGTATAATTGTAATAGGAAGGGCAGCTCATTACATGAGTATTCTTTAGCAATGGTTTGGGGTTTATAGTTGCTCAGAAGCCGTGTTATGCTGTTTGGAAGAAAAAGGTAAATACAATACTGAGATACATATATAAACCAATTCCAAGATATAGGAAGCCATCCTCCAGTTTCCTTCAGCTGATGTTATATGAGTGCTGAGTGAAACAGTACCCCTGTGTTCAAATTTGAACTCCAGAGCCTTGAACAATGACAGGGGGAAAAGGGAACACAGATTTTGGAAACACAACATTCAAGGAAAGATTGAATGAACTGTGATGGGGTGGGAAGAGTTGGTAAGTTTTCAAACATACAGAAAGTTGCTACAAAAAAGGAAAAATCCATTCTCTGTGACTAGTACAGCCTAAAGTGCAGTAAGAATGATTCAGGGCAGGCCTTGGGAGGAGCTTTCTAACAGCAAGAAAGTAAAATACCACAGTAAGTTGCAGTAAGCTCTATAGTCTTCCCATCAGTGGTGAGACATCTATCTATCAGGAATGACACTGGCACAAGAAGATGGTTAGATGATTTCCATAGGACTCTCTGATTCTATTCTGTTGAAATAAGTTATACTTCTTTAATATTTCACATAAATATCTGCAGTATTCATTTTTCCTGATGTAGCGTGAAAACCGTGCTTGATTGCAGCGCTTGATCTAACTCTCCACTCAGGCAAATATAGGGAGGATCTACCTGGACCAAATGGCTCTAACTATCAGATGCCCAATCCACAAGTCACTTCTCAAGTACCACAGTGCCAACATGCCACTGGGAATCTGAATCAGACATTACTTTCAGAAGGGCTGTAAGTTTCAGTGGTGGATGTTATAATCAAAAACAGTGAGAATGAGTTTGAATTTGATCAAGATGACACTTAGTTTTGCTCGAAGCTAAATAGGGTGGTAAAGAGAAAATGATGACTCAGAGCCATCTCATACACAAGTAGATCAAACATAGTAAGTTGTGTTGACAGAAACACCAAAATATAGAGTCAAAGAGTGTTTAAAAGATAGATCAAGCCTGGCTTTGGTCATGTATATGATTCATCAAAAAAAATTTGATTGGAAAGAGCTGGGTCAACATACATGGTGCACCCAAGCTTATATTCCTTCAAAATTATTTTTGCTTTGTTGCTTCTTAAAACTTAAGCTGACAAGTCGTTACACCAAAGGTTTAAACTAAATCAACATTTTAAAATCATCTTCCAGCTATTCTCCTCACTCTTGATAACTTAAAAATATCAATACTGGCCCTGAAGAAGTAGGAAGAAGCAGACATGCTTTAGCTGATCCTGACACCAATTATCTAGACTTATAAAAGCTTACGGTAAAGACTTCCTCAACTGCAAACAAACACCTTTTTCAAGATTCAAATTGTACTTAGGCCTTCAGAATGGCTTCTTATTTTTGTATAGCTCCACTTGTACACACCAAAGACAGAGTAACAGTGAGGGGAGATGAGGAGAGAAAGAGGGGAAGAAGAAAATAGGGGAGAGGAAGAAGAGGGGAGAGAAGGGGACATGAACACTCCTAACCCCAGTATCTCATCTTTGTTTTCAGGAGACTTTAAGTTTAGTGTCACAGACCTAAGAAGTACCAAGAAGCTCAAATCATACGAGAAAAAATACTGTTCCATAATTATGTTTGATCTAAATTCAGTAAATTTATATCACTGTTAATGACAGAAGAATTTGGCCCCTGAAGTTTTAGATCCTTATTCAAATCTTCTCCCATTAAAGCACTTGAAACAAAAACCTCTTTTTATTAGGCTTTGTGGCATTCACAAACTTAAAGAACAGAAGACCTCCCCCTGCATTCTTCACAGAATTCCTGGGTTAATTGCTTGATAAAGTTATATTTATTGTTGCCCAAGGGTTTCTAGAACTAAGCACCTAATAGGTGCTTAACAGTAAAAAACACAGAAGCTTGGGTCTCATATGTATGCTGAATGAACCAAGGCCAGAGTATATATGTCTTCCATTGTGCAAAACTGAATGTGTAGTTAAATTAAGAACAATAGGTATTCATAAATCAGCATGAGCGCCCATGAGAAACAAGTCTTCTAATTAAATAAGAGAATCAGTGTTCCTTGTTCCGGGAATTGTTATGTGGTATTGAGACAGAATATATTGATATTTAGTAGAGAGACACTTTTTGTTAGAAGAATTATTGGGTTTATTTATCAAAACCAACCCCCTTCCTACCCTACAAAACTACCTGATTTGGAGGGAAATCACATGCTTTTTAAAAAGAAGCTTTTAAGTGCTCTTATAGAAAAATAAATCTTTGTGATCAGAATAAAACAAAATTAAAAGTAGCATCTGTGTGGAAACCACTGTGGTATTTCATTGTTTTGCTTTTAAGCTAAGAGAAAAAAAACCCCAAACCAAACAAAAAAACCAAGAGAGACAGTATCCTTCCTAGGAGAGAAAATTCTGCAGTGATTTGAAAAAAGAGTTGGATTATCACTCAGAATTTGAGTGGAAACTATTCAAAGTATTCACTACTCAGTGAGTAAATGTGGTTTTAGGATGGCTTCATAATTTTATGATCCTGATGCTTCATGCCTATAGCCTCACAAGTGCAGTGAGTTACACATTTTCCCATCATTTCATGAAGGGGAGACATAAAGCAGAGCATGAATGGTTTCTAACTTGGGTTCTGCAAACCCAAATTTTATCCACCCATTATGGTGCCTTGCAGCTCTTCAAGTACAAAAAATAACCTGAGTAGGTTATACCTGGTAATAAAGTCAAGTACCTGCACGTTTCAAATAATGGGGACATTAAACATCACATTTGTTTTAACCTCTTCAAAACAGAAAAATTCTAAAGAAACTTGAAGAAATTTGTCTACAAGTCTGCTGTTAAAAAGGGTCAGCAGTATTAGAAACAATTTTTAGTATGCCAGATTGACTGATTGAATCACGTTAATCACAGATTGAAGGGAGTAAATGTATGTTTCCTGTACAAAGTAAGTAGTTAGATCACCAGTCTAGGAATCAGATTCTGTTCTCACAGTTAATCTGAATTCCCTTTTAAGGCACATTAATCTCTTGCATAGACACACTTATACAGACTTGAGTTGCCTTTGAAATTCTATCTTCAGTTTTACTCGAACTGCCTGCAGAATAGTTAATACAGGTAAATTCTAGTTAATTTTCCTTTACGTCCTTGATGTGCCAGTTCAAAGTAGGGAAATCCCACAAAGGCCTCACTTTGGATGAGGCTAAAACTCAATTTGGAGCTTGTCCTCTACAGTATTTCCACGTTCATGAACATTAAGCTGCCAGGGCACCTTGCTTGCCTAACCAAGAAAGTACAACACACAAACTGAAATATATAGTGTATCTACATGACACTTTTGAAACTTTTAATCTTCACTTAGGATGATTTGAATGCATTTTATCATGAGTAGTATTTTAGGGTATGAAGGCACCTTTTTGCTATAAATGCTTTTTGAACAGATTTAATGGCTTTTGGATAAATAGTTTTCCACCCCAAGTGAGCCAGCTTCTAGGCATACATTTTGGTCCTGTCAATAGCCCAAAAGATGACATTTCCCTAATATTTTCCTTGAGCTTCCTCAATGGAAGAAAGAGTTAGTACCTGAATGGTCTGGGTTGAAAGTCCTCAAACGAAGAAAAAAGTTAGGTTTTGAACATTCTGGATTCAAGTTGTTGTCTTCCACTGAAGCTTTATGTGCCCCATTAGACACATTACATCCCTGGGTTTTTTACCTTATTAGTATTCTTCAACTCTAGTATCAGTAAGTTGGAAATAGGGTAACTGGCGTTGTACCAACTCTCTCTGTCATTTAACTCCAGCCAAAGTATGATGGGATTTCTAAAGCAGACTGTCTTCTAATGCCACCACAAGTCAATGGGCTAAGACACTTTTGAAAGTCTTACCCTAGGACTTCAGATCACGAGTCCTCCTGGAGTCCAGTCAAGTAACAGTGGAGGGAAAGCTTTTGAAGCATTTGCCTGCTTTCAGAGCTGAAAATTTGTCTCTGTTATCAGGTTATTTGCTTCATTCTGTGGCAGCTTCTAGAATATTCAGTAATTTTAGTCATTCATCGATGTGCTTTGTGGATTTGTGTCCACATAACTGTCGTTACTGGTATTTGTTATATTTTAACATGACACGGGCTTTTCTCACAAGGCTCCTTTTAAGTGACCACTGTGGAAAAACTACTGTCTCCACATGTTTATATATCTCTACCTTTAAACCTGTAGTAGGTCATTGTTCACTTTATTCCATGCAAAAAATAACAGCTAAGGAAGTGTTCCCGACACTTTTTTATTCCTGGTTTTGGGTGATTTTGGTGACACATCAAAAAGACAGAACCCAGAAGCACAAGGACATAAAAGCACAGTATTTTTAGGTCCAGTCTGTAGTGTTGAAAAACTTTTGGTAAGGCTGCTTCTCCAGGACATTGTGTTCCCCTGGAGCTTCCAGAAACCCAGAACAGTGATAGACCACACAGCAGTGACAATCAAGGGCATTCTTGCCTTTTAAAATCTTTGCTATTCAGCCCTACAAATTACATTATTTTAATGGCCATTGTAAGTGCTTGCAGCATTTTCTACTGAGTAAACTCATAGCCCGTGTGTGAGAATGTATGGAACAATTCATATAGAATTTTGCCACCACGTTACAGAGGACACACATTGTCACTGCCATTGTACCCAACTCCAAACACAGGATGCTGGTCCCTCGAACGTGCAGCACCAATAACAACATTTTACAAGACAGAGGAAAGTAGTCCCGAGAAACTGAATTTAACATAAGAAGAAAAAAAAAAAAACCACAACTCACAACAAAAACCCACCCAAACAAGTATAGCTGAACTGAAACCCATTAAAAAGATTAGGACGACATGACTATTTTTTCCCCCCATTGTTAACTGTAAACTAAGCTAATGGTCAAAAAGTCATGGAGGATGAGGGAGGGAAGCTGTGGATGATTGCTGCATTCTTTATTACGTCCCCTCTCCATCCTGGCGGGCTGGAACATCAGTGCAGTTCTCATGCCAGCTTCCAAGTAAACAACACGCACTTCCTGGCTATCTCTAATCTGGGCAGCAATGTGTGTGAAGGGAGAGTGCCGAGTGATCTGTGGTTCTGACCAGGTATCCTGTTTTGACAAGGGTGTTTGTCCTTTACCCAACATACTGCAGAAGTTATTCTTGACATTTCTGTGCTATGTTTTTGTGGGAAAGGCCTAATTAGGTCTTTTGGGAAAGATTTAATTTGGATTACTGAGAAGTTTACAGGGCCAGAGGTAACAATTAAAAAACAACAAAAAAAGAAGCTGCACTGACAAAATGGGTTTTGCATTCAACATTTTAAATTACAGTTAATTAAAAGATACTCTTTTTCCTCTAATTAATATTTACACTATATATTACTTGACAGCCTGTGGTTCAAAAGGAAGTTTTAAGCTTGCTTCTTAAAGTTTTTGAGGAGCTAAACCAGAATTGCTTTAGCAGCTATCTTACCTTTCCATTTCATAAGTAGAGCTGCTCAAAAATTACTTTCAGCAGAACACTTCTACTTTGGAAAATGCACGTTAAGCAAACCCCCTGACCAATGCTAAGCAACGCTTCTAGTAAAGCTTTGCTGGCAACAGCAAAATTCTGAAACAAATTTAAAAATGAACGATGTGCAGATTGGTGTAATTAATTATCTGGTACTTGGATGACATGTGGTTCAAGGTCCATGTTTTAAAGAAGGACCTGCTGTCTCTGAAGTGAGTAGTTTATTCTGTGGGCTAAAGAGAACTCTTTAATTTGACCTAGTGAGTCCTTAGATATACTGAGCTGAAGAGTGCCCACAAGAGAGTTTCAAAAATGGCTGAACACTAGAGATTAGTGATTAGGTCACCCAGTTGACATGTACATCTAGGTTGCTATTCCTCTTCCATCTAGCGCAGAGCAAAGACTTGAATGGGTGGTTCACATATCCCACCCAGTTGACATAGCCATGTAGATATTGGCTTTTTCCATGGGGAAAGAAAAATTCTATGATCTTGGTGAGAAATATTCATAAAATCGCACTTTCGTTTCCCAGCTGGCTTTAGTAAAATGCTTTGTAATACGGATGAGGAAAAGAAAATAATGACGTTTACATCATCTTTATTGGTTAAATGGTCTAGCCCTTTGCCCACTGAAGACTTGATGTATTTTATCCCCCTCTGATCCCTTTGCATTTTGGACTAATCTAACAGCTGAATTCATTGGAACCCAGTTCACTGTGAATGAGATTGATATAACCATCCCAGTTGCAGCCCCAGTCTTAACCAAAGACTGCTAAGGTAGGCTTGTCACTGACTTCCATAGGAGGGGAACAGAGGCCTCTATTCCCCTCAAAACAAATCACTTGTCATTTATGAACATAAATTATCTGACTTAAATCTAACAGAGCTACAGATTTCACTCTTGATCAATAGCACTGGCACCATGTGAGAGAAAGAGGAGACCAAAAGAAGGCAGGTTACTTGCATTACAGGCATTTTTAGGATTTAGACAAGTTCTGGGCTCAGAGGACATTTAGGAAACTAACAACTCTGACTATCTATTGTGTCTAGCAGACACAGAATTTAATCTTTCTCCAGTTAGCTTTCTCCATTTGCTACATTTGCTGACAAAAAATATTAATTAAAAATGGCTTTCAGTTAGCTACAGAACCTGTTCAAAATGTTCAACATTCAGAAAAAATTAATTCCTCAAAACAAACATGTCAAAGCCAACTAAAAATCTCTAAGAATTCCCATGATGTTATCTTAAAGAAAAAACAACTTGTATTTTTTCGTTTCTTTTGAAGATGTATTTTACCTCTGAATCCTTTGGAATTGTCAAACCTTTCCACTGCAGCCAAGGGAAGGAAAACCAGAGGCACACGTTCTCCTTAAATTCCATCTGATTGCACAGGGGTGACCTAGGGATGACTTTGCCTGATTATTTCATCGTTATAGAGTTTTGCCAGATAGCTCCCCTCGCATCCAGAATCCCACAAATCCAAAGACATGCGAAAATTTTGGAAATGTTAGGAATTTGCTCTTAAGTCCTACATTTCTTACTGTTTTTTTTTTTTTTTGAGAGTCATATATCCATGCACCTATTTTCTATAAATTCATTTCCGTATTTGAATAAAGGCAATCCAGAGGCATAAATTCTCATTACATAATAACAAACAGGACATTTCATAGAGTAATATGCAGTAAATATAGGGACTGACTGTGATCTTATATATTGTTGGGAACTCGGTGAGTCAATATGCTTAGAGCAGAACTCATTAAACAGCACTAATTTGCTTTTTCTTTTTAAGGCAAAATTCCAGTTCCCTGAGATGTAATGGATAGTGATTCCAGGAGTCCTTCTGAGCACAATACTCAAATAAGGACCACTGGAGAGAACTAGTTAAAAGGATTTACTTTGAAATTATCTGGTATGAACTGAATATATTAGAAATAATGAATCATTACAAGCTGATGCCTTAGAATGCTAAATCCTCATTTTAGTTAAATATACTGGAGCTGCACAGGAATGATCTTGGAGGGTAATGAAAAGCAAAAATAATGACAGATTAGCCAGTTCACTAACTTCACTGATTAAAATCTTTCTCCATAATGAGCAAGCCAGATTAAATGGAGGCATGAGGTAAAAATATAAAACATACTTTTCTGTTGAAGTTTTAAGTACTTCAGTAAATTTTGTGAACATATTTCAGATCCAAAGACCAGAAATGTAACCTGAGGTCTCTCCCTACATTTTACTTGGGATATGATGATGTTCCAGTGATAAATGCTAAATGAGTTCGACAAGTAAGGCTCACAATACTGAATTTCTCAAACTGTGGCTAGAAATTAAGATTTACAGTTAATCCCATGGCTGGAGCAAATCAATAGAGCAAGAGAGAGATTTTAATGAGGTAACGCTTCCACAAGTTAACTTCGCAGTGTTCTGGAAGCAGCAGCCTGCAGACACAGAAAGCAAAAAGTCCATCCTTAGTACTGTCCTAAGCGTTTGTTTTTATAATTTCTGTATAATGCATACAAATGCAGCTAATTAGCTCATCTGGGAAGCACCATGAACATCCCAGTTCCCACTGGAGAAAGATATGTTTTCCAAGAAAATGCAAAGGAATCCAAGAATTGCTTGGAAAAATCTGGGGCCCCAAACTGTCATGTTCTCTTATGGCTCATATGATTTACCTGCCTGCACAATCCACCTGGTAAGATTTGTAAAATTAATGACGCTGGTGCATTCATCGTCATTCCACAGCCCCAAATCAGCCATATTTTAATTTCATTTACACTGCTGTCAGTCTGAATAAATTCACTGGGTAGCATCCTGACATGTCTTAAGTCAAGGACAAATCTCCCATTTACTTTACTGAGATGAGGAGTTCTCTCTAAATTCAGTGGAGTTACTCCAACTCATCTCGATGCTATCGGCCCAGTGTCTAGTCTTTTATATCCTGGGGTTACAGCATAAATAAGGCAACAATTAGAGATGCAAAACAAGTTTCAGTATCAATCTTGGAAGTAGAATGTTTCACCCTGGGAAAATAGAAATGTGAATCCCAAATGATTTAAGCAGAGCTGCCAAAGGGAATATCTAGCATTTCACTAATGGAAAAAGTGAATGTTAGATGGTAGGCTTAATTGGAAAAGTACAACTATACTTGAAGCCATAAGACTGATTTATATACAGCATAACTTCAAACATGTTCAACTGTTATTTCTTTTTTAAGATCTTTAGCAGAAAAGCATTGGTCATTTTTTTTCCAGGGGTCTCTTGAATAGCAACAGATATATGAAGACACTTTTCTAGATACTCTGTTTTTGAAATTGTTTTTCCACCATCTTTTGTTAAACAGAGAAGTCTGGAAAAATGACACACATTTCTATTTTCTTTTACCTGTTTTAGTTGTAGCAGGACTATTTTAGAAAGGGAACAAAAGCAACCCATTGCCTCTTTTTTAGCAAAAGTCTGTCTGTATCACATCCAGCCAAAAAGAATACTGGTTCCTGCTTGTCACAGGTGCTCCAGCTTTCCATGAGTTGCAAAAGGGTAGCACCTCGAAAATTTTCACTATCAAGATTTACGGTTGGACTCGATGACCTTAAAGTGTTATGCCAATCCGAATTATCGTATGATTCTATAAGATTTTGTTCCTTAGAAAGATTGCTTTAGCCTAAAGGGCTAATTTCTGATCCTGGGACATTCACAAAGAATTTCTGCGTTTTCAGATGATGAGTTGGACTGCTTGCATGCAGGATGGAGTAAGATTTCTTCCAGCCTTCAGCTTTGTATAGATCTACCTTGCATAGGCAGTGTGGTTGTGTTTGCCTCCTATACCACGCAGCATATGGGCAAAAGAGGCAGGAAACCTCACTAGCTGACTATCATATTTGAGGTGGTCTGGAGTCTTCATTACAGTTAACTGCTATTATGGACCAATATGGAACAAATCCGAATCAAGAAACATAGACAGGAGTGAGTATTTCTAAGAGATAGTGCTCTTCAGACCCCTTTTTGCTCAGATCTGACCTTGAAGGCTACAACCTGATCCTTTTTTTCAATTTGTTAAAGAAATCCATAGAGTCATATATGTTACAAAGAACACATTATTTTTTTCTGCATTTTGGCAAACAGAAACAAATTAGAAACTAAAATCCTACTTCTAATATAGAAATAAATATTAGAGGTGAGTGAACCATGATTTTGGTGAGACCTTTTGGCCTAAAGGTATGTGACTGAAATGCACTGTGAAAAGGAGTAGTAATTAGTAGGAAAAAGAAGAGGTAAACATGCCTTTTAACTGTAAACCAAAGCACACATCACCTTCAAGATCTTAATTACATTTCTCAGCTTTAGCAGGAATTATCTCAAAAAAGAGTGAAACCTGAAACCACCTAAGACAACTTCTTCCATAACACAGAGCCTGGTGGTCATAAGCTACTAAAGGTAATTCGGATAGGAAACGCAATCTGAGCTTTATAGATAGACTGCCAAGAAACTAAAAATACTCAAGTGCAGATAAAACAAAGCATATCTCTACCTCCTTCTTTATAGTAGCAGATAAATATGTCCCATGGTTTTAATGAAAAAAAATTTAAATTTCTCTCAATTTTTAGCTAGGAAATCAGTGCCTTCCTGTTACATTCTTAATGGTTTTGCTTTTTATTCGTTTCTCTTATGCACTGGAGTCATCCTTTTCTCCTTTTTGTACAAAGCTTGGTGCATCACAGGTTATATTTATATGCCCAGTCTGCACTCCCACAGAGCTTGTTATGAATGTTTGTCATTTAGTGGATGGTATGTGTGAAAACTGTTCAAGTGCCCTCTAGTGACTGAAACTCACAGTAAATTTATGGCTCACTACAGCAACCACAAGTATTTGATGGACCCGGTTATAGCAACAATGTGCATGTGATGTGTTGTGGGCATCAAGCTTTCCCATCTTCACTTTTGATTTCCTTGTTGCTGTGACCAACACCAGAACATCTCACAAGCAACGTGCCTGCAAGCTATAGGGTAGAAACCATCAGCCTGATGGAGAGTAGAAGATAGATGCTAAAATGACAAGAAACCACATAAGTTTATTACTTGGTCTGTCTTAACACTAACCAAGAGCTACAAGAAATAAAAAATAATTATAATCCATAAACAGTTTATTGCATTCTTCATGTAATCCTTCACAAGTACTTTCTTTTACTCTCTTTAAGAAAATAATAGAAGAAAAGTAATGTGGTACTAGTAATGGTAGGCAAAGTTTCAATTTGACTACTCAATCTAGAAAATGGATTGTAAAAATTATGCTCTTTGAATCAGTTCAGATTCTGAACACTTGAATGTAACTAAGCCACAGGCTAACAATTTATTCTCAGATTTTTTTTATTATTATTACTAATCTAGAAGCTTAATCTGTGATTTGTGAGACAGAATAATCACTTTTACAAGGTGTTTTGCAAAACATCTGGCTTCTTTACATACTTCAGTTTTCGTAAGTTATAACAATAAATACTGATCCTTGTGCAGATGACCTTGAAAATTTCTTTAGTGTATGCTTCAGTAAATTCGGAAAGCTCAGCAAAAAATGCAAGCAGCCACAGCTGCATGCTTAAAATTATAAAGGACAACAGTTCCAATGTGTGTTAAGAGAAAATGAATGTGTTCAAAGCCAATACACAACATGACAACAGATCATCTACAGGTGTGACTGTTTTCCGCCTTATTGCTGGTGCTCTGAAGCACTGTTACTTCCCTTCCCCTCCTTTACCTCAAACTTTTTCAACCTGCAAACCATTCATCATATTACATTTCAATCCACATTCTCCTTTTTTGTTCTCTGTCCTATTTCTCCCTTGTCAGCGCCCTCCTTAAAACATTATCTGTAATATTATTTTCTTGGTATTCTCATTTTCCTTTTCTTGTCCTCCCTTATCACAATATGTAAGACAAAATGTTATACTGCAGTTCCTTTATAGAAGAAACATTCCTGAAAATCAATCAAACTAAAATTTAAGGTTGAAGAATAAACCTTAGAAGCATACAAAACTTCCACTGGTGTTCAAGAGTCTCCACCTTTCAAAAAAAGCCTGCAAGAGTAGGCTTTAATAGGGATGTTTTATTGTTTTATTTATTGGAGCAAGATTTTGTATTGTGGTTTTATTTTTCAAGTTTGCCTTAGAGAAACTCTAAAATGCTTTCTATCCCTCTTGAAGGTCTCAAAAACAATCTTTCAGCACTACCAATTTCCCTTTAGCAGCAGGACAAGTTTGCCTGCCAGCAAGCCAGTTCTTTGTCAGAATGAAGAGCTTCTCATCAGTAAATGCAACATCTTCAACACTGCATTTCAGTCTCTGCAGTAATAACATAGCCCTACCATTGACTTGAAAATAATTAGCCAGCAGTATCATTGGTATTTTCTTCATTGCCAGCACAGCTCTTCAAAGCAATAATTCGTCTCTCTTCAGGAGCATCAAGCTCTTCAATTGAATAATGATGGACTTGAGCAAATACCGGTCTCAGCAGTAAGATTCCTACTGTGGAAATGTGTAATCTGGTTTTCTTATGTAGTAATCTAGTGTTTTTAGGACTACAATCAAACCCTCCATAAAAGTGACATAGTTGTGTGCAATTAAAGCAAACTAGCTGAGATCTAAGCTTCTGAGGCCAGTGTTTTCCTTTCAACACACACTTCAAACCAGTCAGCAATTCCCCAACTTCCCCCATGATACTACCATATTCACACACCCCGTACAAATTCGGCGACCAGTTTGCTCTTGTGGCATTGCGAGTACAGCAGGCAACACTGTCCCCTTTGTATCAGCATGACAATCCTCTAACTGAGCCTCTCTGACCTAGACTTCAGTCCTCTGAACAACCCATCTATTCCCCTAAACACATGAAAGTCCTGAAGCATGTCTTGCGTCCCCAGTCCAGCACTTTGATTTACACTGCTTCAGAAATTCACACGCACACAAACAAAAAAACCAAACTTGTTCAAATGCAGGTTCTGGAAATATTTAGCCTTCATTCTCAGCAGTCTTCCCGCCCCCCCCGCGCACACACTATTTTTGCACATGGGCACAGGACTGATACTGTGCATTTGTACTTTAGTAGGACTAAACCACGTGCTGCCCGGCTTCCTCCAAGCCTTCAACAATCCTCCAACAATTTAGGAACAATTGTTAAGAAATAAAACCCATTTATTAAAGCCAAGCCTGGTTTGATAGAAAAACGATGGTGAAAAGCAGCATCTGGAAGGGAATATTACTGGACTTTTCATGGACATGGTCAGATTGCTCAGCTGGGTGGATGCCTTAGCCTGAGTAGCAGTAAATTCCTGACCCAGTGGGGGAAGCAGGTGAGGGCCACGGAGGCAATGTAGAAGACAAGTGTGAAAACAGTAACAGGTATTCAGTGAAAAGGCAGTTTAGGTGAACTATGAAAATGCGAGTTCTTCCTGTGTTTGTTGGTGCTATGGGCTAAAGTAGTTTTCTTTAATGAGTTAGTCCAAGTCCACTTTTCATTTGCAGAGGGTAATTTTCTTTCTGGAGAGTTAATCAAAACCACCAGACAAAGTGGCTAGGTATTTTTCTGACATCTTTTTAAAAAATAAAATAAAATAAAATAAAATCAATCAAGGCTGTGTGTTTATGTATGCAAATGTATTTGGAATATTAACTGTGTAAATCAACAGTTGATTTCCCAATTCAGCTAACTGGTAGAAGCAATTAAGACAGCAATTGGTAGGCTGTAACAGTGTAGTCAAGAGGCTATCTCCATTTTCAAACTAAATAGATTTGTGCGTGCCTTCTTAGTAAATAAGCAAATTGTGGTTTCTTTTACTACAGAGTCTGTTTTGGTTTGATTCAAAAATAAACCTCTTTTTCCTCTGTGCCAAGAAGAACGTCCTTTGAAGCTAGAAGTGAAAACTCCAGACACAGGCTGTACCCTTTCTAATAATCAAAGAGTTCTTAACTGAGCACTGACAGACACTCCTCTAAGCGGGGCTCTCTCTCAGATCTGTCTTGCAGTACGGCCCTCCTACCTCATTATTTGCATGACTAAAAGCCACTTGTCCTCTCCACTTCCCTGCAGATGAACAACTCACTTCTACTGATGTTTAAGAGAAGATTCTTCCCTTTCTTTCCTCTTAAGACTCTGTTCTCTTTCTTCTATACCTGCTCCAGTTCCTCACCATATTCTTCTCTGGCCACCTGCCAATTAGGCAGAACTTGCTGAAATTTGTCAGTTCTAAATATCCGTGTTTTGGAGGAAAAAAAACCCTACAGAATGTTCTGTCTACATGTTCACAGGTATTTTTCCTCCATTTCTGAACCCTTGATATACTGTCTTAGTGTACATAACATGGAAAAAACTTGACTAGGATGGTATTCATACAGATCCCATCCATTTTGAACATAACTCCTTTACTTCACCTTGCTTCCTGATAAGTAGAGATGATCAGAAGATTTTCTAAGGCCTAATTGCCAACAGGAATGCTGATTGAAATGATCTGTCCCAGTCAAGCAGCTGACCTCTTGGAGAACAGGGATTAACCCCTTGTTTCTCCTACACATCACCAGAATAACTATGTTTCTAACAGTACTGATTCATGAACCTCATTGTTTAGTTTGAGACATCTACTGAGGCTATCACACTCTGTTCACTCCTCCTTACGCTGCTACATCAAAGTAGAAACTCTTGTGCACTGATTTGCCTTAAGATGCTGTGTGGGGAACTGACCCTGCCTCAGGAGTTAATTCACAAGTACCATTGCCATCTGTTTAGGACTGGCTACTCTATTAGCTATTCCCAACTATTCCATCGTGAAGGCTACCTAGGTAAGAAATTCACTCTTGCATGGCATGTGAGTAATTGCTCTTGTACTTTTGCAGTTTACATTGTACACTGGCCCTCACCTAATACAGAGCAGTGAGGAAAAATCTACATCCTAAGAAAGGTTAACTGAAACTGTAGAGCAGTCCTTTCCTCAATCTGTCCTTAATTTCTGTCCAAGCATAAAAATCCCGAAACATAATTAAAACTTAAAAAAAGCTTCTAAATTATTCTTAAACAGACTAAAAATGGAACAACTCTTAAACACACAAACAACTCAGAAGTTTAGGACTATGCACAGTTGCTGCAAGAAAAACAAAAAAATAAACAGACAAGAGTGTCATAACAACAGGAAAATATGATGAAAATGCCTCCAACCACCACAAGCTAAACATTCTGATACCATTCGTTCCACCCACAACTCAGTAAACCCAATGTTAAATAAATAGAGAAATGGCAGAGTCACTTGAATTGAAGTCATTTGATGATTCTGGAATGAAATGAGTTGTGCGGCAAAGTGTGTGGAACTCTAAATTCACAAAATGCAAGTTGCCATTCATTTTCTTGCAGTAGCGACTAATGAGGATGTAGGTGGGGAAGAGTCTGGGAAATATTAACAGAAAGAAAAAATAAGGCATTGCTAAAAATATCGCAGGCTCCAATTCCAAGTTTATTATTTTATGGCAAATTACATAGCTAATATTGTTAAGATCCAGTCTAGGTAAAAAAAGGCAGACAAACTACAGGGTAAGCCCAGCTGCACAGAACACATAACCCATCTTTCTCACTTGCTCAATAACTCAAAAATTACTTTCTACTAGACCAAGCTGCTGTTTATTCCTTTACATACTTGCCTTCTTCCATTAGCATTTTATACTAATTGGTATTTAACTTGAGGTTTTCCTTTTAAGAAATCAGAACTGGAAGCTAAGGTTTCTGAAATGAATTTGTGTGAGCTTAACAGAACACTTCATTCTTCAGCAGTAAACCCATAAGCTCCAAAGCAGCGGGGTTTTTCCTATTCTATTTCACTAAGCCTTCTATTTCTCAATTATTATCAAAACAATCTTGCTCATAACAATTTCTCGTAACTGCTTTAGACTTATTTCAGAAAATATGCATAGATAACAAGAAATAATTGTCTATCAGCCACCCTTTCTTGATCAGCAAATGTTTATAGCCACTACAGTTTACATAACTTATACATGACACATATATTGTGTCTTTGAATACCTTTCCAATTCACATCTCAACAGCCTTATAGTCTTACTTTTGCTACTTTTGCTACTTTTTCAGTGGTTTTGCACTACACTACACTATTTTGGTTTTCTGTGAAATATTCAATTTTGCCATAACTGGCACTTAATTGCATTATTTATTAATGCGAGGTAAAACAATCAAGACTATGTAAAAACCTTACATGACAGGTATAGGTCAATTTATGTGACATTGGTGCAGATTAGGCACAATGTAGGGCTTTAATCTATCGTTCCTTACCTAAACAAAATTTGGGTTAAAGGGAGTAGAAGCTTTGCCAGTAAGATTTACACTCACGTTCTTTCTCAATTCTATGCATTAAATTCTATTCAGAGAAAACCACCTTTTCACAGCGTAGACAGTAGAAATTAGAGAAAGAATTAAAAGATCAATAGAAAACAGATTCATTAGCCTGAAAAATGGGAATATTCTGGACAAAATTAGAGTATCTGAGAAGCATGAAGAATTGATCCCCCAACACAGAGGTATTTGCAACATGGTGGGAAAATAAAGTAAAGCTGCAGCAAGATGTTAAGTCTAGAAAGCACTGGAGAATAGGAAAACTAAACAGTTAATATCTTTACCGTGAAGACAGCACAGCAGAACATTTAACCTATTCAATTTCAGATAGCTGTCTTTTTTTTTTTTTTTTTTTGGTAAAACAGGGTAAGATAAAGCAAGCTGACCAGAATGAAAGTAGTAAAATTTCAGTTTAACCACCTTACAAATTCCACAGAATACGTACTGCAGATGTTTGGTTTGCACAGACAAATCACAACTAATCCTTTACCGAAAGAATAAGGTGATAATTTCTCAGATAAGGTTACTAGTTCTCAGTTGTAGGGTGCACTGCACTCATACTTTTCTGACTCATATTAAGGCAGACCCAGGAAAAGCTTATTAAGTGGTTGCACTAGTGAATGACTCACTGTAAATGCTGATGCTAATCAGGAGAATAAACATGAAAGTTCTGTAAAATGCCCTGAAGTTGCAGTTAGTCAGAAGAAGGTGAAAACAAAATCTTGCCGGCTTTTCCCTGGAACAGTGCTGAGGTTATCACTGGTGATGCATCACCAGCTCTTTAAAGCTATGACTGCAGAGAAAGTGCAGTAGTCAGATTGATTTGCTACATAAAATGACAAGCAGTCAAGGAGAGGCACTGAAACTGCAGTGTGCTGTGTTGCATTTGCTTGTACTAACCAGAACAGGGACCAGCAACTTAATAAAACTGTTGGCAACAAGGAATTCCAGCTATTTCTTAGCCAACACATAATTTTTAACACTGATCACTATCCTCAAAAGTGAATTTGTTCCTCCAAAAAGCAGAGACCTTGGAGTTCCTATTAAAGAAAATTTTAAAGGCAAATGACGTGAACCCCAGCAACCTTTGTGGCCTCAGCATCTGCCTGTGGATAATTAGCATTTGCTACTAGTTAGGATTTGAGGATAGAACTTCACTGTGTATCGAGCATAAGACAAACACAGAGAAGATGGTCTCTGTCTAAACCAGCTTGCAATCCAGACTGAAAAATTTGAAATAGGAGCCAGGCATGATAAACAGCAGGGTATCCAAAAAAACAGATGACAGGCTGAGATACTAAGAGGATTTCAGTCACACGTTCTGAAAGTCACACATGAAATCATTGGGCAAAATTCCCATCTCCTGCTTAACTGCTCTAAACATATATATTGAGTTACCTATGGTAGATCAAATAAGGGACATAGTAGCTTGTAAGCAAAAAATCTGCATCTCGTGCTTAGATATCTCTCCTTCAAAATATAGACCAAGCTCGTGCTTAAATACTGAGACCCTTATAAATGACCAGCAGTCAGAATGATAACCTAGTGGCATCAAGACGCAAGGGGAAGGAGCTTTCTAGAGAGAGCCAACAGGAAACACTAAAGACAGGATCTACCTGGAATCCTGCATCTCTCTGGGGCTTAAAGCCTTGTACCAGAGTTTGGTAGATGCCTGAACTCCCTCAGGATTAGTCTGCTGAGAGTAGATGCTCATAAAGTTTTTTTTTCAATTGGGTGAGCAGGGCTTACTTTTGAAACGCAGCTGCTGAAGGAAAAAATAGTATCAGCTCTCCTATGTCAAATGGTAACCTTATTTCAAAACTATAGCACTCAAAAATAACTTCTGGGTTCCTAGAAAAGCACCTAGCCAAAGTATGTATGAGATAGGAAAGCATACTTCACCTTTTCAGTCACTGTCATGCCCCTCTACAGTTTTATGGCAATCCCAGGCCAGGAGAAAAGGTGTCCTGCCTCCCAAGGCTGTATGTATGTTTAAACTGTGGAAAAAGGAAGTCCTGAACTGCCCACACTCACCTGAACCCCCTAGCCATGGACGCAGAGCCTCACACCCCTCCTTGTGCAGCTCAGTGACTGTTTTGCAGGTGCTCGTGTTTCAGATTGATTTACAGGCACTATCATTCCTTCCCTTTCCTTTGGGAATAGCTTGTAGTTCCCTCTCCTAAAAAAAACCAAAAAAACAAAAAAAACCAACCAAAAAAAACCCCAAAACAAAGAGAAAGAGAGACACCAAAACCAACAAAGATTCTTAAAAAGTAAATTAGCATTCTCTGTTGAACTTTTCTTTAGCTGCTGTGACCCTAAAGCTGGGTAATGTTAATGGGCCCTTCTGTGAAAGTACAAAGGGGACCCAAAGCCACTACTTTGTGCCTAGCATTGTAGGGTTCCCATTTCCTGAGATTCTTTCCAGCTGCAGGAAACAGCGTGGCTGTCTCAGTAGAAAGGTCTGAGTCAGTGTTGAATCACTGCCCAACATGATCTGAGGGGGCAGGAGTGGGCGTGTGGGGTTTTTTTTTGCCTTTTTTTTTAAATGATGGTGTCTTTTGAATATAGGCATAACATTACGACCACAACCATTTTAAAGATCAGACACCCCAAGGTGCTTTTCACAGAATTACCTATGATGGTTGCATTCCTAAGGCCGTTTCAAACAGATACAATATCCTGCTTTCTGGGTAGTGTTACCTTAACAGCAAAAAAGCTCCATGTCCTACTGGGGACATAACATATTTCAGCAGTGGATAGGAACAGCGGGAGAGGAAGGATGACCTCGTGCTTCAATATTAGTCAGAAGCTTGAAAGGTCTGGATTTGAGTTCTGAAGTGAGAAGATCAAACTTCTTTGGTGAAGTTGGATCAGTTGCTTAGATACACATTCAAAGGAGGTGTTTCATGCCTAAACATCAGCCACATCAAAACTGTAATCCTTAAAACTGTAGTCACCATTAGGTCCATCTCCCAGGTTTCTTAGAAAGGCTAATTTTCAGAAGACCCCAAATACGTATCACATTACAGAGAACGCTGATTTTGATGCTGCCTGTGGAGGAAAAGTAGCGAATTTTGTTTCTACAATACGTTTTTTTTTCTACAATACAAACGGCTACAACAGACGAGGGAAGACAAAATTCCAAGTTTCAGGTCTTGCTCGAAAGTCAGCATAGGTACTTCATCTAATACCTGGTTTATGCAAAACACAAACCCTATCCAAGGTGGTAACTTAAACCCAGTCCTTTTCTTTTCCCCAATAAGTGTTCAGAAGTACACTATCATGTTCCCCCTCACTGGGCCAGTGAATCTGCAACAAATTCCCATTAAGTGGAACAGCATCAACAAAAGGGAGGGGAATATAGCCAATACCTATAGGGAGTGCTCACTGTTGGAAGAAGCGGGTGTCTTCAACAGACAGGTGAAGACAAGAATCAGCCACTATCTTCTCCATCTTGGGTCAGTGTTCTAGCCACTGAGATTGTCCTACTGCAAGACTTGTCTTCCTACACTGGAATGCAAACAATGACTCACTTTTTTTTTTGGCAGGTAGCTTGCAGGCAAGCTACCTTAAAAAGAAAGTATTGAGGGCTGCAATTCCTAGGGAGGGAGTGGTTTTTCTTTGTAGAGTTGTATGGATGGAGAGGGTGGGATTTAGGATTTAACACAGCAGTGCTTTGCATTGTGTTATTAGACCAAACATGTGACTCCCTGTCGACCATTCTGGTTCCTAAATCTCTCGAGTCATCCAGTCTTCCCCAGGCAGTGTTTACTGGGTGCAAAAAGGAACCTGAACACCAGTTTGTAACTCTCGGCCTGTCTGGTGTGGGAGGAAAAAACCACAATGAGCTATGCTTTGCCCAAGGCTTGTGGCAAAACCGCAACTGAATTCAGTTTGTGAAATGCTCCAGGGGTCTATCAGGACAAAACGTTATATAAAACACAGGATACTGTTGGACTGATTTCCACACCAGAACGGAAACACACTTTTTCTTACCAATGCCACTGGCAAAATACCTTCTTGTCAGTGACAGCAGGAGGAGGTTCCAGATAACTAGAAAGCTGGTATGAGGTAGTGAGGAATACCACTCTAAGCAGCTTTGCATTGTGATTTATTACATTGTTTGTACTTTACATTAAAGCTCCTTTCTGTTTTGTAGCCGATGGTCTAGAGAGCTGAGGTTGTGCATTCCCTGTCCTGAGCCAAGCATTGTCTCCATCACTTCATGATGGTTTTCAATTGGGTGCACCACTCTGCTGAATCCGCTGGCACAGGAAGACCAGGTGCAAATAATTGAAAATCTAGAAATAGTTGAGAGT
This sequence comes from Charadrius vociferus, assembly GCF_000708025.1. Lineage (NCBI taxonomy): Eukaryota > Metazoa > Chordata > Aves > Charadriiformes > Charadriidae > Charadrius > Charadrius vociferus. Next base: position 2,500,654 of record NW_009647756.1, on the reverse strand, counting down.
GAAGCAGAAGATAGTTGCTTCAAATTTTGCAGTGGTGAAAAGCCAGATCCTTTTAAAAGTGAAGCGAAGAAGATAGCTCATTTATCAGTCTTTCAGACTTGCATGACACACCCTTTTTCAAAATAGAGTCTGTCCTAGTGCAAACAGACTTACCAAATTAGCAGTGTAAGTAAGGAAGCCCTGGACATCACTTTGCATGCCCAGAACATAAATCACTGAATCATTCTACATTAAATGTATCCAAAGCTTTTATATATAAAGAATCTCTAATGCTGTAATTTCAACAGTGGTCTGTGCATTGAACCAGAAATGGCCTGGACAAACTGTGCTACTATCAAAATAGATAATTCCTCTTACATCGCTAGCAGTGGGATATAAAAAATAAGAAGCAATATTGCCAAGGCAAAAATTACTTTCTGCATCCCCTAAAAATTAAGAGTCACTGACAGCGATACTAGGTGCTATTAAAAAGCTGGAACATACACTGAGTTAGGAATTGAAAGAATGACAATGATGATTTAGATCTGAATGTGTGAAATTCCTGAGAGATCCCTAAATGATATTCTTAAATCTTAATGACTCTATGCATTAGTGCAGATAATAAAAGTTACTGTAAACTATAAATATGCACATGTCTGCAATAAATTATTCTTGTTCTATTGTAATCTTGTACTATTCCATAAAATAACTTTAACTGTTCAGGAAAGCAGAAAGATTTCTACACTTCAGAGAAACAAGAAAGCCCTAAATAAGATGACCCTAGAATGAAAACTCATGCAAATTCACTAACTTCAAAAGTGAGTGCATCTAGCAAAACACTAAAGCAGCTTATTATAACAAACATCTATTTTTGACAAAATTCTTTTTTCTACCGAGGCTGAATGTAGACTAAAACTCCCCAATGCCAACTGAACGTAGGAGGCTCTGAACAAGCGGTGAGTTCAGCAACAAGGCAGTGGTGCAAAGCCAAAGGCTCAGACCTATTGAGTCAGGTTTTGGACTGACGCAGGTTCTCACACAGATGAACTACAAAGCCCTGAAAACATTTATATGGCTCATGTTGACAGGCCCATAACTACCAAGGAGGTGCCACTCAAAAAAAAAAAATTCAGAAGAAAGAGAACAAAAACTGCTAAAAAAGATCTGAGTGAGGTCTTGCCCATCAATCAGAAACCAGATGAAATGTTTAGGTTTTGTGTAGGGTCTCTGGCTCAGGACAATTTCACACCTTTCAATAGAAGGCGTTTTTCCTGTTAACACACAGAAGTACGTGTTTTGACACAGGACAGGTTGAGCTGTGTTTTTTAAAAGCTCGGCATATGCATTCTGGGTTTGGGAGCATATGTTGAGATGAAGACAGGACAAAGCATATTAAAACTTGGAGGGATATGTTTATCTCATCTCTCCAGTGTTCTTGAGATTTTAACTACGCTTTATTTGTTGTTTGTTTTTTAACTTAGTACTTTTGAATTAGGATATTTTATCCATGAATTCAGATATGCAGAAGAGAGGTCTGACACATGACTTGTAGGTGTTACTTGGGAAAAGTTTGACCCTTCTCATGGCATTTTATTTATTTACTCATTTTTTACTCCCACTATCACTTTGTTTTGCTTAAAGATAGGCAGAGGCATTATTTCCCACTCGCTCGACTCTACTTGCCTGTGTCTTTATTAAAAGTTGCAGTTTTCTCTTTTAATAAGCTCCGAAGTCATTTGTTGCAAAAGCAGTTTTGCCCACTCTGCAAAATGGAAGTTGTTGGTTTATTCGTTCCACCTAATTCACAAAATGCTTTTGGCATTATTAAGTGCTTACAGCTATAAATCACTGTTTCGGCAATAACTATAAGTTAAGGCTCTTATACATCACAAGACAGGTAGACAGCACCATCTACATTTTGTGCAGTGTCTGTTGCTTTGAAAGGCACTAGAGTTGGATGCCATGGCCCAGAACTGAGAGAGGGCTGGGCAGAGAGGCAGCAGAGCAAGAGTACCAATGAGTTGTAGCACTTGAACATACCCTTCCATGACCATGGGTCATCATTCTCTACCCAAAGCAGCATGCTGAAGAATCCCTTAAACTATCCCTCCAAAATCTGACCACCCCGTGTATATTATGCTGTGCAGATAGGCCCCTTTGAGTCCCTGGATTAAAAATAGCTGTATTCCTCTTCAGGAAGAAAGCATCGAGGGTGCCTTATTTCCCAAAGGAGAATCCCTGTATCTCCTTTCTCCTTCCACCCTGAAATGAGCTACCGTAGTGGACTTGGAGCTGCATTAGCATGTGGTGTTATCTGAGATTGTTTTCAAGGCTTAATTAAGATGTTTAACACAAGCCAACAATCACAAGAAGTGTGATATGGATGTATGGAATACAAGTTGCATTCTAGCCTTTAAAAAAGTTATAGCTTTCTTCTGGAAACCATTTAGTTCCCTGTGAGTTATCAAGAAACCTAACATTTATAAAGAGCTCAGAATTTCTTCTCTGAAGCTGGTACTACAGTTCCAATTATCACAGATCACCATGCCATCTGAGAGCAATTACCTTGCACTTCCTCTTTAAAACATAGTCAACATGCTAAGCTAAGTCAGGCTTCAGTTCTTTCCTGAGGTTTAGATGGATGAACAAGGATACTTACAATAAGAGGAAGTTCAACCCAAGCCTTCTCCTCCAACTTGGCTATATCAAGAGTTGCTGCTTCAAAATTTCCCATTCTCTACTCTAAATCCTCCCTGCTTTTCTGTCTCTACTTCAGAAACCTCTTAAATCTCCATAAGAGCAGTAGCAGTCTTTGGATAGTACTTCTCTCTTTTTATGAACCATATAAAACATTGTTCCTCTAGGCAAACGGATGCTACAAAGCTAGAGTTATTTCTGCCCCTTTTTCCAGGACAGACTATTAACTTCTCCGTCCTTGTATGTTACCAAGTTTGTTCTTACACCGTCACATTACTGAGAATAGTAACTGTGGAGACATGAGTGACATGGTAGATTTGGGGGTGGAAAAAAAGTATTTTACTTTTATGTAGCAGTTGAACTACATCTTAGACAAGATTAAAAGTGGCTGTCAGTACATGGTCAGTGCTGTCCAGGTTCTATTTTATGTAGTAGAGCAAAAAAAGCACACACCATTACATAAGAAAGGTCCTTTTAAAAGTCTTTAACTGTTTCTTCAATGCAGCCAATCATTTTTCCATAATTTTAAGTGTTCAGAGGACTGATTATTTATTACAGCAAGGACCAGCAGAGCTGGAAACAGCTATAATATATGATATCCACTTGTATTTCTATAGCACCTCCTCTAAATAGAGGTCCTCAAAAGATTACCAAATTTATCAGTTCTGAACAGCTCAGATAAGCATTGGAAAAGCAAGTGTGTTTTTGAATTTGCATCAAAATTTTGCTCAAATATGCATTTTCTGAAATTTCCTACTCCCATAGTCCCTGGGAACTGTGTTAGCACCTACCTGTTTTTAACCATCAACACCAAGCAGTATTAATAGTATTAGCATCAGGAGATACTGTTGCCAACTGGAAATGTTCTCTGCAGAGATGTTTGAATCCTGAAAGGGATTAGAAAACCTCAAAATGGAGCTGATTTATACTGGTGGAGCACTGAGAAGCAACTGATGCTCACCCCTCTTCTTGCTGCTCTGTGGAGAAATTTTTATTCTCTGTAGTCTTCACTCCACCAATAACCTCATTTAAGAAGACTGCATAAAATACAAACCAGGATGATATTATTATGGCAGTGCTACTGTGGTCTTTGTGATAACCCTAACTGCCAATGCAGTATTTTTAGAATGATCTCAAAAAATCTCCAGGAGGTTTTCAAATAAAATATTAGAAACACTTGTTTCCTCACCATTACTTATCCAGCTGTAATACTACCAGTATTCTTCACTTTTCTAGATCCATACCGTATTTCTACCATTAGTGCCTACTACAGGTTTAGTCCAAAGTTTAGCGTTAGGGGAATGATGGATGATTCAGGCCTCCCAGTCAAAGACAGACGCTTTCCACCATCAAGAGAGAAGTGCTTACAATAGCTAAATTAAGCAGATAGTGGATGGTCTGCTTATAGTCCCACAAGCCTTGTTTAAATACATATAAGATACCAATTCTGCTATTCACAGTTGTTGTAAAAAAAAAATTATCGTATTCACTGTTCAGCTATAAAGGAAGACAAAATCTCTGTGTCAAGACACATAAAGGCTAATTCTTATTCTTTAAATAACACTCTAATTGATAGAGTACAAGCTCCCTCAGAAAAATATCACTACTTCAACTGTGATGATGGAGTCTTCCATAGAGCCAATGCATGAAGTTTCAGTTCTTGGAGCTCCTTTGGTGAGAAATTAGTGAGACTTTAACCACAAAGTAATGGCTACAGGTGTCCTCGTGTAACTTCTTGTGCTCACTGTACCAGCTCTCATCTAATTACCTCAGTATTGCATAGTGTCTATCTAATTTTGCTTACAGAATTTGATAGTGCCAACCCAAACCATCCTACGATTCTATGAAACTTCAGAACAAAAGATATAAACTGTGAGTGTGACATTGTTAATGGATAGTGAAACTAAAACACAGCGAAGATGTGAACAGCCGAAAGACACATAGGAGACGGGTATAAAAAAAGAGCAGTAGAGGTTAGTCGTGCTTCCTCACAGACTCTACCACCCTCAACAACTCATAAAATGATGAAGCACTGAAGGGTGAAATGAAAGGCACCACATATTTCTTGCAAACATTTACTCTCTCATACACACACTTTAGAACTGCCCTTTCAATCCCACATTATTCATTCCAGCATCCTCTGTCCACGTTTCCAAGTCAAGCACTTGCAACTTTTTTCACTTCTCAACTTTTACACAGACAGTTTCACCTCTGTATGGAAATTGTCCTCAAATCTCTCCATACTTTGTCATCTAGTATTTCTTCTAGTTGTCTCACAAAAAAGACATCTCTTTGAAGATTTGGAAAGTAATGAGGTAATAGTTTTTGGGTACTATTTAGATAAATATTGAAAAAAAGAAAGTAAGAAAACACCCAACTGATTCATGTGCTATGTCAATTCCATCAAACAAGACTTACATATTTCACAGACTGCTGAGTTTCTTACGTGAGTCTTTGATTGCAGAAGCTGAGGTGCTTTGTTCTACTTCCTAAACAAACTTCTTTTTTTCCCTCTGATATTTACAATTCCCACATAGTCTTACAATTCCTGTAACATCAGCCTATTTTTTCAAGGGTTTCATATTTAGCCTTAGGCAACAACCATGCCAGATTCCACAACAATATTGTCAATGGTTTCTTCTTTGCAATTCCCAGCGTGGTTTCACTTGGTACATGGGGTTGCACAAATCCCTTTTAAGCTGTGCATGACATTTTTCATTACATCTTTAGTGCTTCCTCAGGACCTAAGATGCTGCATTTTCACTTAAGAGTTTAACTTCTGCCAAGAATGACTTCAGACACCATGATGCCAAGAGGCAGTTCTGCCAGTCAGCACCAGTACTAAGTGACGAGAAAGCTGCACTCATGGACGGCAGTTTGAAGAACTCTGAGGTGCTCTTTTACAAAAAATTGACATACTGGACATTAAAAATAATAATAAAATAAACAAAAAAAACCATAGCATGGCTATGAAATAAGACTGCTTAGATGTCAGGAAATGTGAAAGCAAGCAGGGTCCCTGAGCTCTGTCTAAATGCAAAGTGTGCAGAGCTCCCTCTGGCACGGGTACAGAAGGGCCCAGTGTGCACACTAAAGGGCAGCGGCGTGTTGGAAGCTAGGTATGGCTGTGAAAGCACTTTACTCAGCACCAGTGCTCGTATTCGTCACAGGAACTTGTCACCCATGCTGCTGTAACTCAGCAAAGCACTTACGCAAGTGATGAAAACCCCGCTGTCTCTCCAAGTTCCCTAACAGCCGAGTGTTCTTCTCCAGCAACCAGTAGTCTAACAAGGTGGAGAGAGCTGAGCCAATATATAGCCAACTAGTAACATCTAGAAGGTGATTCTGCCACTTGCTGTTAATTACCCTGTGTGCTACTTGCATACAGCTATACTCCTGCCTACTCACCTCAGGTCTCTAATCCAGTGTCTCCTGATTTTGAGCCTTGGCTTGGTCTGATCCTAGGCTTCTTTGTTCTTGACAAGACCTTCTCTTGACTTCTGAGCTTGCCTGGCCCAGACCTAATCACGAGTGTGCACTTCCCAACTCACAGAGCACAATACAGATAATACCTACCTTACATGTGTATTAGCTGAAGAACTGAGATACTAACTTCTTCCCAGCAAAGCAAAGATTTCTAAGCTCTCAAGGCCAGCAACCCATTGTACAAGGGAATTATGGTGCATAGTACCACTATGTGTAACATCCCTGGGAAAATAAAAAATACGAAATAAATTTCCTGGATTCATGTTAGGATCAGCACTTTCAGGCATACTCAGGAACCGGACTCATCATTCAAAGTCTGGGCCTGGTGAGGCGAGGCATGCAGTACAGGCTGTCCTAACAGTTCACCAGATTAGTACTGGGCTCTCACCTGCACAGAGCAACTCCTGTGAGAGAGAGGTTGCTCTGAAGTGCACCTCAGGCGGATGGGCCATGCAGGGGCTGCGGGCTAGCACAAGCCATGCCTGTGCTTCCTATGCCCATAGCACCTCTTGTTGACAGTCTGAGGTATGAATGCCCTTACATCCCACCAGCCCTTCCAGAAGATTAAGTATGGGTGCCTGCCTGAGGTTGCTTTTATGACATTTCCAAGGGGGAACATTGAGTGCCAGGCCTATCACAGTGCATCCAGCTACATGATATACAAGCTCAGGATGAAGATAGGGGTGTTGTAAGATAAAGTTTCCTCTGGAATTCCCTGATGCCACCTTAGATATCATCCAAGTGAAAACTTTGTATAGGCAAAGCTATTGCCCTTGCATGAATCATCATTTCCTTGTGTCCCTTTGAGAGCTGTGTAGAGCTGAATGCCTCAGAGAGGATTGTGGCATCAATGTCAAAATGCACGTTAAACTTCACCCTACGTAAGAGATCTCAGAACAGCCAAACGTTTTGCAGTATCTAGTAGAAAAAACAAAGCATTATATGAACTAATTTTCCTGACAGCTTTTTTCCCCTCATTCTTTTACACTTTTTATCCTGATCATCATGAATGCTTTTATTCGTTTTATCCAGTGTGAAGCAATTGAAAATAAGTTTGAATATTTGTTTATTCACAACAACAAACACCTAAACAGATTTTTTTTGTGTGTAATTCATTTTAAAACACTGCACAATGAAAATAAAGCTTTCAAACAGGTTCATATGGAATATTAGTCTACTGGAAACATAATGTCACAGAAACAATTTCCAATTTCACTATTTTTGTTCTATGCAGCAATTTTCCACATTTAGTTTTATCCCCCATGTCTTACTGTATTGCCAACATCTGTGAAAGAATTCCCTTTACCTGCCAACATAAAAAAAGCAAAACAAAGCACAACACAGGCAGAACGTATGTTTCTTTAGAGTTCTATTTATTTATTTTAATTTATTTTTGCCCATTCAACCAATAAGTTATGGATACAGGTAAATAACATTTCAAGCTCAACTTTTTACATGGACCAAGAGGGATACTTTATTTCCAGAGTGAAAGATTGGACTAAATACATGAGTCTCTTTAAAATCTCATGTTGCCTTCAGACTGTGTTAGAGGGAGATTTTTATTGCCTTGCTATTTTATGCTTGGTTTTATAATCAAACTCCTCCTTCAAAGGCAGTCAAATCTTTTTGCTTAGCTCTATATATACTGACTTAGTCATATGCGAAGGGATCCCCATGTATGAGCTATGGAGGGGGTGTAGATTGTCTTGCTTGTAGCATTCTATATTTACAAGACAAATCCCCTGATCTTCTGATTTTGAGAGAGCAAAAGATGCATATAAATAGCATTAAACACTGCGGGACTAAATTATAGCTGCAGCTTTTTATCTGTGGTTATGTTCCACTCTTCCCACTTCACGCAAAGATACAGCCATATCCTTCATCTATTCTTCATCTGCTGTAGACGCTTCATGGTTTCCATCATGGAGAATATGAGACACAGCACTTCAGTTATTTTGACTTGTCCTCTATTCAAATTTACTTTTGGTCCAGTTGTGTACCAGTAATTGTTGCTTTGCAAGACAACAGTTTTGAAAAGCTGAGAAAAATTAATAACAATTTACTTAAAGCTCTGATGTTTTGTCAGGCTTTGGTAGTAATCAAATTTCCATTTTAATCAAATAATGGCACCAAAAGAGCCAAAGAAAACGATTATACAGTATCTTGAAAACGGTCATTAGGTGCAAGCTAATTAGTCTTGGTTGGCTAACAAGGAAATGCAACAGTCCAGAAAGGGGAGGGTTTTCAAAGTAGAGAGAAAACACACCAATGTATGCAACCGCTAAGATAATAAAAGACCTAATTATTATTAGGATTAAGCATTGATCAAGGAAATCTCTCAGATTACTAGAGCCAGAGTAGTGTGAGAGAGTGAACAAAGAAGTGAACTTCCACTATATAAGCTGAACACTTGGAGGGAATAATGTTGACACACACGTTAACAAGAGGGACTTGACAGCTGATCTACATAACATGAGGAAAACTTAGCAGACTTTTATGGAACATTTTTAAGAAACCAACAATCACATTTTCTCAATAATAAGACTATTAAGTGAGTGCTAAATTATAAAAATTAATTATCATCTGGGAAACACAACTACATGCCTCATGTTTATGCGCAGAAGCCTATAATTCTTTGAACTACACGGAACAGATACTTTCTGGTCTAAAGTTATCAAATATTCCTGGCCTTCTCACAGAGTCTTTTCTCCTCAGCTGTTACAAAAATGTGTCAAACTGTGCTCACCACTCTTGTTTCTGTAATATCTGTAGAGAAGAAAAATGATGATAGCTGTGCATTGCAGCGATGAATTTAACTTCTAAATATAACGTTTGTGGTTTATGCGCAAGTTATACCTTCAGTGGAGGAAGACCAGACCATCTCCATGTAAAGGAGACATTTTTGCAGGTTAGATGTCATGGATGTTGAGATACGTGACTATGTTCAAAAAAAGAAAGTGGTGTCCTACCTCCTTGAGGTAGAAAAACCTTCAACATCCACATGGAATACCTACTAGCTAGGATAAAACATTAGAGATAGCACGGAGCGATATGCAATCATACTTTATGCCACCCCCTCAACAATAATTAGATCCAACTGATAATATTCAAGCGCAGTATTTCTTGCCTGGCTTTCTTCACTTCTTTCTCCTATGTGCTTTTTGGAGCAATGAATTAGAAACAAATCTGACTCACGTGGAATTTGAATAGGAGGACTTTAAGTGACATTGTGGGAATGGTAATTACTTTGCTAATGGTTAATAATCTAATCATGTCTCTTCCCAAGACAATGAAATAAGAGGATTTGGTGTCCTCTTCGAATCACAGACAAATTTTCAAATCCATCTAATAGGAATAAAACACAAAGAACACAGAAGCCTGAAACCTCCATTTTATTTCAAAGGGGTCAAAATTGTCACCATGTATCTTATACTTAACTAAAATTGACAAAAAAAGTGCTGTTGATATGAAGTGAAATGGTACAAATGGAACTGAACTTGATGTACTAAAAAATCGTATAGCTATTTTACTTTCCTCCTCACCTTTCCATTTTGGCCTTACTATTTACTGTGATCTAATAAGAGAGGACAGTTAATGTTCTTGGCAATAGGAGACACATCTGGATAGTAGTGGATTCCCAGGGAGGAACACTTCTCAACTCCATCATCCTGTCACAGAATCTGTGAGGAAGTCAGTGCCCTACAAACTGGGGTAGTATATAATCTTTCCTTGTGCTGGTTGACTAAAACAAAAAAATGAATATTTTAAGTAAGTCTAATGTGTCCAGAACTGAAAAAACAACACCATAAACTTTCTGTCTGATATAATTCTGTGTGACCTGCTAGAAGGAATGGAGGGAGGAAGAGAGAGAGTTTGGTCTCAGTGGAGAGAGGCCAGAGATAAATCTGGCCAAACACATTCACAACTACGTAAGAAGAAATTAGTTTCTCCAACCACCAAAAAACCCAAACCAAACCCCCAAGGACTCCAGCAACAGCTTAACTGACACTGCTGTTTAAGTTTCTAAGAAAAATGACAGTATGTCTGAAAGAGTAACCCCTAGTTTCTTCCAAATGGTAACCAATAGAGAAATCTCTATTGATATCAGAGGATGAAAAGTTCTCAGAACTCAGGCATGCTATTTGCAACTTTGCCAAACACTAGCATAAGTTTATTTTCCAAGGGAGCACATCCAAGATAAGGCACTTTTCCTAGGAAAAATTATATTCTACTAACTATGTCAAACAACAAGGAAAAATAACAAGCGAGTTCCTGAACCTTGAATACCCAGGTCATAAAACTCAAAGGAGGAGAATAGTTTCCTCAAAACTAGAAGAAACTGTGGCAATCTTTCTAGACTCTTTCTGCAGTGGCAGCTTGTGTGCTCGAGGCATGTTTGTACAAAATGGGAAAGAAGCGAGAATAAACAAAGAAAAGTGGCGACTCCAGGGAAACCATTGTAGAAAACGTCTGCCTTCTTCATAGTTCAACAAGGGAACCTGTGCTTTAGGAAAGCTGTGACAGGGAGCTGCAGGAGCACTGTATCTTACGGAAAAAGCTTTACATACCTGAGCCTTCAGAAGTGTACTCTGCGTGCTTTTCTGCATACCAATTCCTTACAGTTTACAGCTCAGGACTGAAGGAACTTCAGTATCTCATCCCAGCACATTTCAGTGCAGTATGTAAACACAAGCGATGTGTTTTAATTGGCAGTCACCAGTGACCTGTGCTATGACAGTACAGGATGCAGCTGGACATGTCACGGATACAGAGCAACAAGTTCAACTCACATGCCATTGTGCAGAGACCACATGCCCAAACATAGAAATTTAGAACAGCCTTTGGATGTTTTGAACGCAGGCAGAACAAAATCTGGTCTTCACTTACACAAGTGAATGGTGTTAGTGGAGAACAAATAGAGTATGCTTCTCCCACCTACTCCCATTCCAGGGAACCCTCAAAAAGACTTCCAGCTTGAGACTCCCTGAGTGCCAGGAAGGGGTTCTGACCTGGAAGTTAGCTTTGGAGCTCTGTCAGTCTCCTGATTCTGTCTCCAGTGCCATGAATTAGCATTAGCAGATGCATGCTAGCTTACTATTTGTTGTGGAAGAGGGAGAACGTTTTATTTTCCATGCTCTCTTTAACAAGCCTGCATTGCACCTTTCCACCACTCCCACGCCTTTGAACAGCAAAGAACTGCAAGCTTATAAAAATGCTCCTGTTTGTTTCCCTTTAACTATATCCACCTCCTGTGATTAGTATCAATCTGCAAGGATAATTTTCCTGCAATCACATTATTTTCAATACTAAAATAAAAATTAATATTTGATAAAGCATGGGCTGCTCTGTATATCTCTACTCAAAAAGAGAATTATGCATCTGTGTTCAAAAACAGACTCCTGCTACTGAAAAACATTCATGCTTTCATTATACTTAGTTTAATGTTCTTTACAAATGAAAGCAAAGAAAGAATTTGTGTAGTTATTTGCTTCTTCTTTATGATATATGAAGTACCATGTCTAATGTTGTTTTTGAAATAAGAGTTTTCTTTTTTTGGTAATGGTTTTAGTGGCAATTCTCAAGATGGCAGAAAAACTAACTGGAAAACAAGGAATCTGTTTCTACTTGAATTAAGATGGTAAAATACAAGCAGGTTCTTGTACAAATTACTTTTTTTTTCCCTGAAGTTTTTGGTTTTCACTTTTTAAATAAAATCATGAAGAAAGTAAAGGCAATAATAAGTTAATGCTTACAGATTTTCTATCTTCTTGTCAAAGAAACTAGACAATTTCAGAAGGAATAACAAAGTTTACTGAATAAGTTTGTTTCCATTAAAATACTTCCTTTTTTTTTCCTTTCTGAACTAATTTAATGACATTTTCAAAATTTGACTGAACAAGACCATGGGCAATCTGAAGTTAGACCTGCTTTGAGGACTCTCATATTCTGAGGTCACTTGCAACCCAAATTTTACTGTGAGTATAAATAGGACATCTATTTCTGTTTCATTCTATACCCAAATTAATTGGTTAAAAATATCCCATCAGGCCTGGTTCACAGTAAGACTGAAACAGCTACTTACTCCCAGTAACAGTACAACTATAATAACCTCCATATGATGCTGTATCTCATGCTGTGGTCATATCCTTGTTTTCTTTCCTGCCTTTATGTTTTAAATTAACACCTATTTAATTCAAATTCCTGGCAAGTCCTGGAAGAAAAAGTTTCTTTGTGAAATATTAATTATCCGTATCTTCTCAGTTGAGGGCTGAAGGAACAATCAGTGTAAGTTTTTTGGTTCTTTCAACAAATTATTATGAACAACTACATTAACAACAGTAATAGCTATTATTGATTACATTTATGAGATTAGTATCTGTTTCTACATTCTGTATTGATTTATTGGGCTGAGTCTTTTCTTTCTGATTGTGAAGTATCTAAGCTGTAGAAACACTAGCATCCTAAAACTATAGATATGGCTCAAAGCTAATTAAAGTACTACATTTTGGACTTACAGATCTGGCAACTAGCACATGCTTATGCTTTTACTGGCATACAATGGATATATGCCAGCGTAGCTTGCCTTTTTTTTTTTTTTTTTTCATAAACACAGCTGTTTGCAATGAATCAGGTCTTATAATTTCCCAATTGACCCACAATGAAGGAGAGCTGCCTGCTTTAAAGCACTAGTTGTTAATATCCTTTCTTAATCCAGGTTTGCGAGGCTACCCTTGAAATAACTGTATTTTGTGAAGGTGAAACTGGAAATGCATGTGTGCATACACATATATGTATGTGTATTCTTTCCACAGAAGAATAAAAAAAAAAGCAAAACATCAATGGGCATTTTATCAGTGTCAATGAACCACCTCAAGGAGTGAGGTCCTGCCTTGGTCACACAGCAGTCCAGTCAATGGTATGATGAACAGGTCATCAAGTTATGAGAAGTGAAGCTCCTTCTGCTGTATTTAACAGACAAAGTCAAAGGTTGGTACTCCCGAACAATAGATTAAACAATAATAACAATAAAATATTTTCGGAAGAACTTTGATATTTTTCCTGTGATTAATAAAAAACTTTTCTAAGGCCATCTGTAGACAAACGTTATATAATATATGCCATGTGTTTTAACAGCTTAAATAGACACCTAAGTTTATGAAACAGATCTACAGATTTTTGAAGAACTAAAAAAGGTACATCAGACAAAAGACGCATCCATGTGGTATCATCTTCATAGTAAAGCTAGAACACAAAGAAGTTGTCCAGTCTTTGACTGATCTTTTGCCTGTGGTTTCCTTTTGATGATCAGTGACTGATTGTATTTCCTGAAGAACTACATAGCAGCTCGCTTAAAGAAACTCCATGAAGCACATGCAGCAAGTTGTAAATGTTGCTGCTTTGAAGCAGACAAAATTCCTCTGAGAATCTCTCTTCTGACAAAGTTTGGATACCTGTCAATCGCTTGCCTTGGTGCTTAATGATATGAAGACCAGACAAGTGAAAAAGATACTTGGAAAAAACAAAACAAAACAACACAATAAAAATCTATCAGACTTTATCCTCACTGCAGCTCCAGATCACAGCATGTAATGAATCTGTCTTAGGTAGGGTAGATTTAGATTAGAGATTAGTAAGATATTCTTCACTATGGCGGTGGTAAGACACTGGAACAGGTTTCCCAGGGAAGTTGTGGATGCCCCCTGCCTGCAAGCATTCAAGGACAGGTTGGGTGGGACTTCATGCAACCTGGTCTAGTGGAAGGTGTCCCTGCCCATGGCAGGGGCATGGCAACTAGATGATCTTTAAGGTCACTTCCAACCCAAACCATTCTATGATTACAGATAGTTAATAATGAACTTTGTCCATTCTACTTGGGTAACTTTGTGGTGGATACAAGGACAACCAGCTTTGAACTGAGCATTCAAGGAGGTTTTTTGAAAGTCTGAGTAAGAAGAGTTGATAATACCAAGAATTAAGTGGAGTACATACTATAAGAAAAGTAATATATTTTTAACTACCTCAAGAATGGAAATTTATTCGTAGCATTAGAGGTGCTATAAACAGGAGTGATACCGTGGGGGTCTGAATATATTTGGCTAATAACCATTTTTAATATATAACACACAGCATATCTTTATTTAGCTCTGTGAGAATCTGGCAATGTGTTTTCCAAGGAAGAGGGATATACCTCAAGTGGGAAGCAGCACTCTATAACAAAAAGGATTTACTGGCAACACCAGTTGTGCTTCTATCTGCATGAATTGGGACATAATGCTGAAACATACCCTGCAAAGAAAACCTATTAGTGAAGTCCCGGCATTCTTATGACCTTGAAGGTGGCAAAGATATTTGGAAAAATACTTGAAAACTAATCTATGTTGGATTGCAGGAATTCCTCTATTGAAATAATGTTTTTTCAGGGCTCTCAAGTAAGTGAAGATAGGGAAGATACTTTATTTGGTATCACTTTCACAGACGGACTGGAACAGAAAGGAAGACATAAGAGGCACAGTGAGGTCCCTCCTCTCACAATCATTTTGACAAAACTCAGTGGTGAGAAATTACTTTATTAACTGCACATATTTTAAGTCAAAGGTAATTTTGGCAACAGCCCATTAACAGGTGACCTGAGCTGTAACTCAGAAAAAAAAAAGGAAAAAAAAAAAAAAGTACATTCCAATGTTTCCTTTCTGACAGTATAATCTACATGAGCTATGCAAAATTCCCTCTACAACCTCAGCTATTTTCTAGGGGGCCAAGAAGGTGAAAAGTAGCCTAGAGGTAAAAAGTGATTTTTAACAGGCAATAATATCTCATTATCTCAGTGCTACAATAATGTACAGTGTCATGGAAAATAACATATTGCTTCATGTGAAAACAACCATATGCTTTGTAGTCTTCATTCAGGGAGGTATTTGGGGAGAGGCACGTGGTAGGGGTCACAGTCATAAAACAGTTATACAAAACCATAGATGTTTGTTTACATTGGATTTGCTTTCTTCTATTTTAACATGGACTAACAGAAAGACTGAAGTTGGAGAGGAGAAGAAAACAGAAAGACTGAAGTTGGAGAGGAGAGGAAAAGACAGACAGACAGATAGATAGATAGATAGATAGAAAGAAAGTGATTAGTGGAACTTCCCTGATAGATAGATAGATAGATAGATAGAAAGTGATTAGTGGAACTTCCCTCAAGGGAAATTCTGTAAGAAAGGCATATCATATTAAGAAAAGCCATTATTCCCAAATCAACAGGAATCAATTAGCTGTGGATTATATGGTTGGTTTGGTCATCAGCTGCTGTATCTGCATTATTATAAATGTTTTTTTCACAGCATGATTTACTTTAGCAGAAAACACATGACATAAGGCAGTCTTTATGACTTTGCAAGTAAAAGGGCGAGACCTAAATTTCAGAAGGACCACATTTCTATGAGTTTGTTGAAGAACATAAAGCTCTGAAGACTAGCCTGACCAGAGAGAACAAACTACTCATTTCTGTCCTGCAAGACTCCACTTAACTCCCCTTTCTGAACAGAAAAATGAGTGACTGCATGAATGATAACAAGTTCAGCTCTCAGCAGTCACACAGTTACAAAAACAGTAGAATTCACATTTAGTATTATTTTAGACAAGCAATACCGTGGGTATTTAAAGGGAATAAGCTTTTTTCATGCTGATTTGCTCTGCCTGACACACACTGTGCCTGAAGAAGCTGCAGGTTGCTCTTGTCAGTATGTGGGTTTTTAAGTCCTGCTTTCAAGAGCCTTTCCACTGCTGGCACTTACAACCTTGCTACAAGGGTTTCTGTAGCTCTAGGTACACTAGTGCAGCTATGCTCTCAGAGACTCCTGCTGGACACGTGGCACTTGCTACCAAAGAGTTTTGCTGCCTGCAAAGCTATACCACCTCCTACATGACAAACTAAGCCACCAAAAAAACTCCTCTATAGCCATAGATGCATCCATGATTTTTCCTGCTATTGGAGATACATGGTCTTTCCCTGGTCCTGGCTAAGGATACAATGCCAGAATAACTTTATGCCAGCCCTTCTGAAAACTGTCCCTGTCTCCTCCACAAGCTAGTGCAATTCTTGGAAGATATAGAGAGCAGGAACAACAGGCTTCTATCTTTTCTTGATCCTTTTAGGGGACTTCGTCTTTCTGCAAGCATTCAATAAGCTTTTGTACCCTACCACAGTAACTCCTTTACATTTCTGCCAAAGAGAGATGGATGCAAAGAGTAAATTTGAAAAATTGGATGAAGCTGAATCCGATTAAAATGTTTAAGACCCAGCTTCACATGCAGTATCCTGAATCTGTGTTATCCCAATATTGATAGGACGCCTTGCTCTTCCCATTTAGTGGTAGGTCTTGGTGAGAATTTTTATGACTGGATATTGCAACAATGACGTGCTGGACAAGGACAGGATTATGAAGCCCTGTTGGGGCGGCTATTATTGCAGTAGGGATAAAGAGTAGCGGAATTTCAATAGGGTTTACTTTAAAGTACTATGTTGTATATCACATGCAGTGATTCTTGAGACAAACCCACGTATTCAAAGCTACAGCTCTACCAAACAAGTACTTTTCTAAGTCTAGTAATAATTTAAAGCATATAACCAAATGTTCTAGTCCATTCTGATCTAGTTCTGTCAGACATTCCTAAGCCATACCGTAAAAAAAAAACCCAAACCAACAAAAAACAAAACAAAAACCCCCAAACCCCACCAAGAAACCTGAAGGTAATCGCTTTGCAAGCCATATTTATTTTGTTCTAAAGTAAGGCTTTTGGAAAGCTTTCAAGATAATGCTTATTCTTGAGCAAATGCCATTACAAACTTTACAAACGTATAGGATAGGCAAACCAATTTCTGAAGGGAGAATGAGCAAGCATCCAGCTAAACAAACCACAGTGCCCCACTGCCCCACACAGGAGCTGGAAGACAAATTTCTTCTAGATAAAGTGAATGCTGACTGATTGCCTTTGTAAAAAAAAAATTGCCACCTTGACAAAACCTGCCCATTTGCTCTATCCCTATGTGCATCCAAGATTGCTTTTCTGAAACACTTTCAAATTCCACTTACTGCCAGGATAACTGAATGTTTTACCTATTAGGCTTGAATCCCCCTGGCCGTGACATTATTCAAATACTGCTGATACAATGATCTCCACATACAGCTGCTTCTGCTAACACATACCAGAAGAATTTTATTGTGACAGCTTATGAAAAAAATTACATAATCAAAGGAAATGTGGTAACACTTTATTTTAAGTGTCCAGTAACCAGTACTTCATCACAGCACAACACCTACAGGAAGTGCATATGACATCCACATGAGTACTAAATGAATCCATTAGGATTAGTGGTATTAAAATGAATACCAGATGCATTAACAAGGGACTACATAAAACAAAATGCTGCACAAATGTTTGCATCCCAATCCCAGCTTTCAAATAACATCAGCATATTACCCTAAAATCATTACTTTGCTATTCTAGTTCCTTTCCTAGGGAGCTCTAATGATAGTTCTTGCCCTACAGTGAATTCATATTGCATCTGGCACAGGAAATTTGGCATTTCAATTTACATAACTGTTTTCAATTGCACAAATTTGCTGTTCCCTAATTCTCAGTGTACTTTGGACAACAGATTTCAATGCTTGACTGAAAAAAAGCCAAACTCTGAGCCAAACAACTTTTCTTTCCCTCCCTCCTCTTCTGTCGGTAGGTTCTCGCGCTTTTTCAAATGGAGATAAAGGAGGGTTAAATGTCAGATTTCAAAGAACAGAATTTGTACATCATTTTGTCAATTCAGATAGCTGGGACTGATTGACAGAGACTAGATCATGTATTACAAGTGAAAACTACAGTCTGGGTGAAAATCCAGACACCAAAAAGTATGACATTTCCCAAGAAATAGCATTCTCCTTTGTGTCAGATCAAAAGAGACAAAGATAAATGATAGTATTTCTGAGAAACCAAACAAAATCAGTACAGCTTTATTATTAACTGAGTTTCAACTGCAGCTATGGAAGGCAGATATACTTCACCAGAATATGTACAACTCCAGGCTGTACGCTGCTGGACATTGAAGGA
Source organism: Charadrius vociferus (assembly GCF_000708025.1). NCBI lineage: Eukaryota > Metazoa > Chordata > Aves > Charadriiformes > Charadriidae > Charadrius > Charadrius vociferus. The sequence continues at coordinate 2,482,393 of NW_009647756.1, read as the reverse complement.
ACAAACTATGAGTGAACAGTGATAATATACCACACACAATCTGTGTGAATTATCAGTATGGGATCTAGAATGAAGACAACAAGGGACAGAAGGTGCAGGTGGACTGGAGAGCAGGGAATGCAACACATAGAAATAAATCAAACCAAGTTCTAAGAACCTGCAGACCTTCTAGCTTTATCTAGTGGTAAGTAAAGTCTTTGTAGCAAATGCTTGTAAATCAGGGGAAATGCCATTGTAGTGCGACCCAAGGTTTCAACTCACACACTGAAGCTACTTACTTTCCTTGAGAGAAACAAAAAGCTGATATGGGGAAATTATAGAAAACTACAGCTGTGAAGAAGGAGAGGCAGGCTGAGCCTAGTGAATTTTGTTGCCAGTGTCTCTGCCATTAGGTGCAGCAGTGATAAAATTATCTCTCTGCTTGCCATTGCCATCCCATGTTTTGCATACATGTTGCTCAATTTTCTGATGCTGGCTGCTGTGATATATTCGATGCCTGTCATTACCTGCCTATGGTAAGACACCTAGTATTTGTAGCAGCGCATTCTTTGTGACTGAATCTGGCATCTGAGATGTGAAAAGAGACAACTTGGCTTCTGAACAGGGCATGTTCTGGGTAAAGGAAGCCAGCACCATCTTCATCTAGTACAGAGCAATCTACTAATAGGAACGATAAAGCCATAAAGAATGATCTCTCCTGGCAGCTCCCAATGAGATATGTGGTTCTCCTTGCTGAGGCAACAACAGAGAATTGATAAGCAACAGAGCTCAAGGGAATAAAATCTGCAAGAACTACACTGTCTTGATGCAGACCCATGTCCAGTGCCTCCTGGCCTTTTTAAAGATAGCACCGACAGCCACAGGGTGGGCTGGGGACACATAGACACCAGGAATTTCCAAGTGGAGAAGAGAGAAGGAGCTGAGTTCAGTGAAGTGAAACACAATGCCAAATTTCTCAAGTACATCTCAGCCACAGAAAAGACAGGAACCACTGGTCTATGCAAATCCCTTCTGTCACGCTGAAACCTTCTTGGCAGCCTGGCCCTTCCTTTTTTTATTTTTCTGCTTCCATTAACTGCTGCCACCATTCCACCCACTACAGCTGTTCGGCCATCTCCTGCTGCCCACTGACTAGTGTGTCCCAGTCCCTCCCTTCTCCTGGTCTTTATTGTTACTTCCCACTGCCCAGAAGGAAAATATGCCAATCTTGGGACCAGCAGGTCTGGGAAGAAATTAAAAGGGCAGATTAGACTACTCAGCCATACAATCTCTGTGACAGAATTAGGTAGAAAGCCACAGAAATACAAACTGCAACTATATGTAGTATAATTATGGCTTTCACCAATTTTACTGCTCGATTTTTCCCTGCTTGTCTAAAAATTCACTGCACAGAATAAATGACCTATTACATCTGGAAGGTCAACCAAAGTAAACAGTTTTAAGAGATCTTGAAATGGTAATTTTGAAGAAAAAGGTATATTGTTTTATTTAAGCACCCTCCTAAACCTGGTATGGTATAAACACATATAGATTTCTCAAGTTCCTTATAATTGAATGTAGAGTGTGCATTCTGGAATACATACATAGATACATGTGTGTGCAGTGGTGTGGAGTTACTGTACTCTTTTTAAGTAAGTGCAACTTCCAGTTTACATCAGAAATGTCTTTCAATTATGCAGCAAGAGCAAAATATTCTACCATTAAAGGAAAATACCACAGAGTGTGAAGAAATTGAAACTGTATTAGTTGCTTTATCCCTGTAGTTAAAAACAAGAAAAATATAACCAAACCCCAGGGTCTGTGTTGAGTCTACTAATGTCACTGCCAATAAGAGTTAAAATTTCAGTTCCTATGTTTGTCTTCTTTGGATACATTTCAGACTACTTTTACAATATGTGCTCTGACAGGGAGGTCTAAAAGAGAGCTGCCAAACTCTTCCCCTATACTCACAAAACTACGAATAATCACCTCCTCCTTAACCCTTCCACTTTTTTGATGTTATAGAAGCAAAAATAAATTAACCAAGGCAATTTTAAAAAAGAAAAGAATAGGACAGAAAAACTGAAGAAGTTTTCAAGCATTAGAATTTTCAGAACCACTAACAAAAAATATAAAACCAGTGAACACTGGCTGCAACAGTTTAAGGTGTGGTTCTACAACTGCAATTCAGTTCCAAAGCCTTCTGTAACTCAAGTGAACTGAATAGTATTTGGATGAATTTTACCCACTACATTTCTACAACGTATGAACAGTCACTCTACTGTTCAAAATTTTTTTTACGATTTTAGCTTAAAGAAGCTTTGAGCTTGTAAAACTGGAAAAATGTGATTTACACTATTTCATTAGTTTATAGGTGCTTTAGCTCTTTGGGATTATGCATCTTCATGTCACTTCATATTCAGCAAACACAATTCTATACTTGATCAAATCCTGCTTCAAAAATGGGGTAGGGAGAATCCACTTTGAAATACTCAGAATTCCTCCAAAATGATATTTTTAAATAGAAACCTTGATTAAATAACCTATATTTATTCCAATATTTCAGGGTAGAACGAAGTAAGATTAAACAATCCATAATTTTGCATGCTAAAAAGTCTGTATATTTGAATTACTTACATAATGTGGTCATAAAAGTCATAGTCTGCCTTTAGATGAGAATTTAAATAGTTCACATCAACTTCAATGTAAGCTGTGTGCTTACTGTGTGCAGGTACTCACAGGCAGAATTGCAAGGGGAATGGTCCATTTTCCTTTTTATGATGTGTGAAGAGCAGGTAAAAAAAAAAAAAAATCACAAAAAACCCAACATTTGAGTCTTTACATGGGTCTCATTCTCAGATCTGAAAGCTGAATATCAAGAAGAGTATTTCACAATCCCTACTGCATTGTCTGTTGCTTTCTCTGTAGAAAACAGCTGCTAATATTTAATATGTTTTGGTGTTACCATGCTGTCTTTTCTGCAGCTGTCACAAGGGCAGCATTTTCTAGGTGATTAAATAAATTGTTTGGTTTAGTAGGAAAAATAGGGTATGGTTTGAAGGGCACTAAACAAGTACCAAGCCAGCGAGAGACTATTTTCTAGTCCAGAGCCCAAAAGAGACACTATCAAATACTCTTGGTTTCTGGTTTTGTAATACTGAATAATTATGGCTCGAATTCTTCCAAATGGAAACAGCATCAAACATTTAATCCTGCCTTTAGAAGGTTTCTATACTGCCTCACAAAATCATTGCATTGTGTACACCTCACTGAAGCCTTATAAAAAGAAAAGAAACAGAAAGATATTCCACATTGCTTTCTAAGGTTATCCATTTTGCTTCTCATTTATTATTCTATCATTCTAGCTATTATTGTTTTCTCAATTCTTATGTAAGCATTGCCTTCCTCACTTCCCACCTTATACAGGTTATTATAACAAAGAGTTGGCTGACTGTTGGAGATTTCCAAAATTGACCCTAAACAGACGTCAATACATGACACTCGAAAAGCTTTTCAGCAGGCATGTTCAAACAATCTTGGTGAAACAAAGAGGAAATTTTGATTAAACTTACCCAAAATGAACTGAATGAACTGAAGTGCTTTAGTGAAAGACATAAAGTGATCTTTTACTAGAGAAGAATGGCACTTTGACGGTCTGTGCAAGTGAGAGCTCTAGTTATAATCTGCATTCTTTTCAAGCTGAGCATTTCATTAAAGGAATGCTAAAAGAGGTATCATTCTAAACAGGAGCAAAACCACCAGCCAGCTGGGGCACTGCTTGTTCTGGCTACTGTCTGTCACACCATTGCTGACATTTTAGGATGCCCATTCTAAGCTATATTGAAGACAGTCTGAAGTTTGAGAGAGCTCCCGCCAGAAAGGGGCGCTCTTCCAAGGAAAACTTAGTGTAAGGGAGAGTTTCAATCTTGTTTCCTTAAAGCTATGTTTACTTGTTAGGTTTGATTATTCCTCCAGAACTTGTCTTCCCCTAAAAGATCCATGACAATCTTCAGGCTGCTCTAATCTGTGGTGGCTGACATGGACCCAGGTAGAGTCTGCTATAGTAATCAACTCTCACAGTCATGCCTGACCAGGAGATTCATCCCAGTGAAGGGTTCACACAACAGGAGCTGCTCCATTGCCCACTTCCGCATCATTCACCATCCACCGATTGCAGTTCCTGCACTGCTACGCATTTCTATGGACAGGCCATCAAGAACAGAAGACACATGACCAAGGAAGGATATGATGGTCAGCCCCATGTTTTGATCTGGAGCCAACTGTATCAACAAAGAATGGCTTCAGTGGCAGCCTACAAAATTCAATATACTTAATATTTGCAAATTTCATGAGCTTTTTGTATTAAGCAGGCTAAATTGCTGCAATAGTTTTGCCTGACATACCATCAGAGGCTCAAGGATGATGCTAGAAGTTGAAGCAGCAAAAAGAACAACACAAAACTCAAGTCCCAGCAACTGTTTTGCAAAAGGAAGATTGAAAATCTTTAGAACATTCTATCTCTCAGCATCCCTCCCAATCCCAACAGAGAATAAACCTCTTTTCCACACAAGATTATACTTACATGCCAAAATGATTCAAAACAAAAACCTTGTGTCAACTCTTGAGTTATAAAAATGATACAGCTGCCAGTAGATGTAAGAATTAAATAAAAATGAACAAAATTATTAACAGTAGCAGGAAGTTCGTGTGCTAACAGAACACAATCTTATGGTCAGTCGTGCTGAAACTACAGTGCTAAAACTGCCAGAACTACAGCAATGTATCTACCGGTGGTGAATCACTGTCTGGATAGCCACTTACCCTCTTAGCATGATGATCCCTTGCTTTTCCAGTCTACACCATCTTCAGCTTTCGCTTTCCAAGAAATTTCAAGTGTGTGGAAAATGGGGTGTAATAGCTCATGTTTAGGGCAACACTAATAGCCATCAGATATCCAACAGAACAAAATTATTTTGGTTCAGTACCTTAGATTGACTTGACCTCTCAACCTGTGCCGTTTAAAACTCGTTCTAAAGGCCCATACCGCGCAACATATAACAACAAAATCTGTGTATCAGGATTAACGTTGTAATTACTTGCTGACTGATTTTATCCTGGCCAAGGAGGAGCGATGAACCACTACGGAGAATTATCTTAAGATTTGCCTGTGGTTCTTATTAAACTCTACATTTTAAAGGATTGCCTATGTTTTTTCCAACAGTAAACCACAATTGCCTCATCCCTTGCACCTTGATATTTATTTATTTATGTTAATCCTGGGATGCTCCAGTTTACTAGGAAAAGATAGAACTCTCTCAATTCTTTCCACTTTTCAATTCTTTTTTAAGTCTTAAAAATCTTCTCTGCTATTTTCTAATTCTTTTTACTGTAAACAGTTAGGTTCAAATATTGAATATTCTTTTGAGGTTTTTTTTGTCACTTGTGGTTTTCTACTCCAGCTTGTGAGCAGTTTTGCAGATGGTATTCATTTCAAAGCTTAAGTGAGGTGATCTTTTATATTATTACTGTTCATGCTAGTTCATAACTGGCTTTCTTTCAACAAAATACAGTATTTGTGTCCTCTGTTCCACTAGTACATAACATGCAAAAATTTTTCTTCATAAGAGTCAGGAATCCCAGCCAACTTCGATCTCTCTATATAAACATTTGTCTGCACTGTTCTGTTGTTTATCCCACTCAAAGAGAGATGAGGTGCAATTGGTGAGGGGAGAATATAAATAGCAGCATAGACTACCGCGTATAAGTTAATTAATCAAAAGAGAAAAGAGTGGGTCATAGAGAGGGTGATGGTCAAGTGAGCACTTCTCATAAAAGCATTGAAAAACCTATCTATTCAAAGCAAATAGTTTAGCCTAACAAATGACATAGGTGCTGTTGTTTTAAGTAAATCAGTAATTAAAAACTCAGTGAATCTATCGGTATACACAAAATCAGCACTAGAAATTCAACTCTACCCAAATTCAGAACACACCCAGAAAAACCAACACTCTGACTACAGGTGTGGTCAACCTTAAACCTTGAATTCCTTAGCCTTGGGGTTTGTCTTTTACCAATATGAAATACATATGCTAGGGAATACAATGCCCCTAAATTATTTGTTTTTTCTGCAGCGCACCAACCACTAGATGAGAGAATGTTGAGGAAAATGGATTTGTGTCACTTTCAGTAAGTAGCCACACAACTATTTAACCTTTGGAAGCCAAAATTTCATAAGTGTGATACCTTTGCGGGAAACAGTTCACAAAGTCTAGCAGCTGGAGTAAGATATACTTGTGTTTTGTCTCAACCCAGAGTAAGGCACAGTGGGGAAACAATAGAGAAGAAGAGATGGGGCTCTAAAGACACCTGTCCAGGTATAGTGACTGTTGATTGCTGTGGAGATGTGAATGTAATCTGGGAACTCCTAGGAGTACAGAACCTGCAAGACTTCTTTCTCACTACGGTGGCCATTCAATGTGCCCCCACTTTCCGTAAGTCATCTCCATAAACACAGTGAAAAATGAGCTGGGCACTGAGTCTTTGTGTGTCAGCTGGAGAGGGAAACTAAATGCACAAAGATGTGATAAATGTTTTAGGTTTCTACTCCTTCTGGCTCTAACCTCGAAATGTTAGTAAAGCCAACACACCCAGTGACAGTTAAACTTCACCAATCTTTGTCTTTTTTTTTGTTTAAGACTAGGCTTCAAGAAACACTGAGCATGTGGAAATGCTGTAAAACCTCTGTGCAGATCTGAACAAAGAGAAGTCTAACCAAATTTCATCCACAGTCATTCTTCCACTTAATATCTCTCCTTTCTTTCAGTTGGAGGAGATATTTTCTATGAGCACTCTCACCTTCATGTTGTAAACCACCGTTGTGCTCCACCCCAGATGTAGAAACTAGGCAAACCATGCTGGAGTGAAAGGTAAGACATTAAATACCTGAAAAAGTACCATTATCCAATAGGAACTATCAACATGCCAAGAAGTACAGCATACTAACTTCTCTTATTAATAGGAGTTTCAGAAGCAATTGGAGAAAAAAAGACCTCCTGGGGAAACCATTCCATTAACCTCACACAACATGGCAAAAGCTGTCTGAATTTTTTAATTCCTAACTTTCAAGAATTGTGGCTACATGAAAGCGGGTCGTGTTGGAGCTAAAACTAAACAAATCTCAATGGAGTTCAAGATGTTGCAATTTCCACGTCCTCTTAGCCTTGCTGGTGAGGAGGATATGTCTGCCTGCAGCACAGTCTGACAATCACAAGCATTTTGCTGTGGTTTAAATTAACTTTTTTTCAATTTTTTTTTCCTATATTTGATAGACAAGCAGCATGCCTATGGTCCCATGTTCTATTTGAAATAAAGGCAGGAATTTTCTTCCCTTTTGAGTTTTTGCATCTCATTCAGAATTTAAATCACTTACTTTTGTTCATAGTCCTGAACTTCTGTAGGTTTTCTTATGTAGACTTGCTTACATCACTGCCCTGTCATCAAAACATAATTTACATAGAAGCTGCGCCCATCTGCCTTGTTTTGTCTGAGACTGCACTGGTATATGACAAGCATAAAAATAAAGCTCCAGTTACAATTCCCCTTGCTTGGTTGGTGGGTTACATGAACACAGATTCTTTGAGGTATCATTGAAATAGGTGCCAATAGATCCTAGGAAGAACAGTGAAATATAACATTGTGTGCCATTCATGCATCAGCTCAGTGTACTTGCAATGATGGCAGAAAGTGTAAGGACATGTTTTGTTCATTTAAATTTTTTTGGAAGAAGCAGGATATTGGATTTTTACAGTTCAAGGTCATTTACTGCATGTCTTGTCATATACTTGATGTCTCGCATTTCATCATCTTGATCATGATTCTCCCATAGCTAGCAGCACCCCTCGTCACAGAGTCATACTGTGAAGGAAACTGTCAAACTTGATTGCACCCAAGAGACAGGATGCAATTCATGATATTACAAACATCATTGTTGATGTCAACAGATAGAGTCACTGCTAAGATAAAGCTGGCAGATGGAAGCCAGACAAATCAGAAATTAGAAAATACTACAGTTGGCTGCCAGTGTGAATTACTTTCAGGTGGTCAGGTTCATCCCTAATTAAGATGGCACCCTCAGCATACAATCCTAATGAGCCCTCAGCAAAGACATAATGAGTCCTAATTCTCAGCTTGCAGAGTTGCATTTCTCAAAGTGGGTTGGTTACTATGCAACAAGTGAGGCATATCAAGTATCTTGCATTTGCTAAGTGAAGTAGGAGTCAGATGAGATTAAAACTCTGATTAGTTCATTTGTGCGTGCCTGTTTTAAAAAAGTATTGCAGAAAAAGAAAAAAAAAAAAAAGGAGGGAAGTTTGCAAGTTATCCTACCAGTAAGCTAGGGAAGTTTTGTTGGTTTTGTGGAGAAGTTTATCTTAATAGCATTTGAGTAAGCTTATAGTATACGTGATGCACAAAGCTTACTTGAAGTCTTTAGATTATTCAAAAGCAGATCTCAAAGCCTAGAGAAAAAATGGATTCCCAGCACAGTTGCCTTGAAGTTAAAGTGAGATTTATAATAAAGCTTTAATAAGGAAAGTTGGCAAGGTAGTGTACAAGTTAGGTCTTTTGTAGGGATGCCTGGCCAAGAGGCTAGCAGGAAAAAGATCTGGCCATTCATTCCTGGCTGAGCCATAGAATCATTCCATCGGCTTTAGAAAAGATATATTTCTATTGCAAAGAGAGCCAACTAAGTAAAAATACATATGCAGCCTCAGTTGCTGTTTTCCATCTATAACATCAAAATAGATTTCTTGTCTCATGGGCACTTTATGACAGCTGTTGTTTACAACATCCTTGAGCACACTAGCCTTCAAAGGTGTTAGTTGACATAATATGGTTAATCACAGACACTTCTAAGGCACAAATGTTTGTCCAGAACCTGTTTGACCTATTACTTTCAAAACAAAGAGCCATTTTGACGTCAAAACCTATTCAATACCTCTAGATGCTACTGCATATGAACAAAGAATGAAATTAATATTTTTAAACTCTCTGGGTAAGAAGAACAATAGGAAACTTACCTTCCCTGACAGTATCATAGTAAGTCAAGTAATGATAGACATACCTATTTTACCTTGTCACATATCAGAGGTGGATAAGTAGCACCAAGCAACAAGTCTTTTAAACGCGGTGTCCTCCAAAATGTTTGTTTATAAGGCAATAATGAGTTTTAAGAGGCATCTAGGTTACTATCTACTCACATCAACTCATTTGGGAGTATCTGGATTATAGGTAAAAGATTTGTATGGCCTTCATGATATATAAACTTCTTTATATTGCTTGCTATGGTCATAAGCTCGCTTACACTGCATTTTGTTAAAAAGGTTTGCCTGCTTCTGGTTATCACTCACTAATATTTTTGCATAGGTACCAATACTTCAAGCATTTGGGAAAAGGCAACTCAGTGTAGTGAAAAACATGAAGTGCCAGATGTTCAGCTAATGCAACTCAATGTTGAAGAAAATGAGTCTGGCAAGGAAAGTTTTCTTACTATGGCCAGGCTGGCGTGCATAAAGGTGCAGAGCTCAGCATAATGGGGCATCAAATTCCATGGCAACATAGACTGAAAATAAACTGATTGATTTACAAGAAAAGGTTCCTCCTCCTTTTTCACCCAGTGCCTCGAGAAGTTGCCAGTGCAAGATATCAATGCCACAAAGAGTTCCCCACATTCACACTATTCTGACTTAACAAAGATATGCTGGATATTGATTTAAGAAACTCTCATACCTTCTTTTGCCATAGATCAATCTGACACAACTACTTCATCCTCATCTACCCCTACATAACTGCATTTTCATCTTCTTTTACATCTTTTTTCCTCAGTGTTAAGCATTTCCAGATACTATCACACAATCTTCCAGGAATTTATACCACTTTTAGAGCTGGTTGGGAATTTTCTGTGATTTTTTTATTTATTTATTAGGAACCATTATAAAAACTAAACAGGTCACGGGGAAGTCAATTTTGTAATGGAAGATCAAGTTTGATGTGTGTTACACAGTTGCAAAATTATCATCTTGTTTTGACATTTTCAAAAGGCAACAGTTTGTTTCATTGGTCAAAATGAGTCTTAGTTTTGAAATTAAGTTAATGTATGCCTCAAGCAAGGGCTTAGTAAAAACACCACAGTAAGAGGTTGGCTTGACAGGAGTTGAGGTAAGTGCTACAGCACAGAAGAAAACCTTCCTGTCATTACCAGAAAGTAGTGACAGTGCTATGCAGACATTGTTCAGTTTACAATAAAAGAAAAGGAACAGACAGGAAAAACAATGCAAAATTACTAGAAAAGTTTGTACAGACACTGAGCCAATAACTCAGATTCTTGCAATACTCCACCAAGAACTGGAAGGCATCATAGAGGCATCTTATCATATCCCAAAGGTTAGATCAAGTGTGCTTAACTAGGCCTGAGAAGTCTTTCCTACCCTGCTCCTAAGAGCTGTCAATGGATGGCAGTTCTCCAGGGTCCCTAGTGATTCCCTTCCAGTCTTCAAACGTCTCCACCTTTACAGACATAGCTACCAGCAGAACCCTTTAGCTTTACCAGACCTTGACCTTAAAAATTAGCCTCAGAAATGCTGAGAAAGCCTGAGAATTGATGTCAGATGTCTTCTGAATCTATACGCAAACCTTGCACAGTCTGGAAGGTCCTAGAGCCATACAGTAACTGCCAGAACAGGTCATGCATTGTTTTAGTACAATTTATAAAATTAACTAGGCCAAATGGATTTTATGTGTTGTTGCTAGTAACAGATTTCCTTCTGGTGAATGACACTAATACAAACCATCCGTGGGGTAAGACGGCACAAGACCATACCTTTCTGTTACAACCAAATTTTGATAGAGGGCTTACTGTCCTAACCAAGTTGTAAAGACTGCCTGTTAGGACTACTGTTTTTCCCCTTCATAAAAAGGGTGAAAACTATCTTTGCTCCTCACAACGATAGTTCCAGGCCCAGACAAACTAAATAACTAAGCAATAGTCAGGTAGCTTGCTATATAGTGAGGCTTGAGAAGGGTTGGAAGGATTGCTTGGGTACAAAAGCAGCACCATGGAAAAAGTCTCACCCTCTGCATTGCCTATACAGGATCACAAAAAGCAGAAATAAAACTGTTGCTTTTGCCTAACGATTTTAGGATAAGTGGGGTAGAAGTTACTGCAGGGAGATGATATCCCACCTCATAAGCAGTAGTTGTCATTTGTGAGTCCTCTTACCCCATTTTCCTAACAACAGCTGGAACAACACATTTATTTTTTTCCAGTCTGCAGCTCAAGTTCATCTTATCCCCTGTCCCAGGCTATGACTGTTAGGACTTTGCCCGTCATCTTTATGGCAAGAAAATTCAATTTTGCCTACACTGATGAAAGGTTCTAAGAAAGATCTGCTTTGGGACTAAAGGAGAAACAGCATCAGGGTAAAGAACATTAGCCAATCTCATTTTTCTATCAGTTTCAAATAAACTTAAAAAACAAGCTGTAATAACACCATTCTTCACAGGGAACTAAGTTACTGAATCTCATCTCATAAAATTAAAATTATGTAAATAATTACAAGTATTTTTCTAAGCAAGCTGTATAGTTTTGAGTGTTAGAGACGTTGCTGAATTTTATCACGTACGTTCCAAAGATTAATATGTTTCTCCATGGACAGGGTTCAAGGTAGACCTGAATTTCACTGAATGACTAAGGATGATGCAGAAAACCTCCAGCATTCCTGAAATTCCAAATTTCATAACAGAAAAATGTTATTAGCATCCCCAAAATTGCTTTCTCCCAGCTGCATGTTATAAAACAAATTTCTGATTCACATAATTGTAATCTCAGTTATTCATAACAATTAACTGCTTTGTTAAAAGATTATTTAATGCTGGAATAATAGGACTTATCACCAGTCAATAATATATTTATTTATAAGCAGAGAGGGGCAGATCCATAGGGGACTACGTGGTCATTCTTATCTTTGTTTTGCCATCTCAGATCCCAAGCTATTCAGGAACAAATAAAAACACAAGAAGTTCCACTGGTTCCAGTTTTTGCTTATTAATCTATAAGTATTCTTCCCCTTTAAAAATGGGGTGTGTTTTCCTACCTTTAGGGCTACAATTATAACAAAACCTAAAATTCTAGCCCTTGCATCATAATAATGCAAGCTAGAGGATTCAAGGCATCAGTGTTGCAGAAATGTATATACAAAGAATGGCGTGAGGTTTTGTAGCGCGTATGGCAAATGCTCTCATCAATATTTCATTAGTTCCAGACTAGGAGAAATCAAGCAAGAGATGACTCCAATACATGATAGAAATATTGATTGCCCACCAGATCTAGTCTCCCACTAGAACTCCTCAGTTTGTATCAGATTAACTGGACCAGCTATACACCTCTTAATGCTCAAGAGCGTTAAAGCAGCTGTTACACTTCCCTGCTGAGGATCATAACCATCCTTCTCATATTTCCATGAAAGTGGTTGTTTAAGAATGAACAAATGCAAGCTCAGATGGCACACGAGCACTAAGAGCTCTTACCAATCAACATCACTTAAACAGCACCGAACATTGTCTAAAGCAGAATCAACAACCCAATCAATCCTGAGCAGCAGAACATAGAGAGCATCAACTCTCTGTGCTTCCAAATCTCTGGCACTGTGATAAGCACCATTTAACTGTGGGGAGGATCAAAACAACTATCCAACTGTGTCCTTAAAGCAAAGAGTCTAGAAGTGTGGTACTGGCCAGGCTAGAAGAGTGTATAATGCCCAGAATATGAGAACTACATGCTGCTCCACATTTCACTGCAGGAAAACACCCAGCAATATTTACTTCCACATAAGGCTAAACAGTTTGAAACGTAATTTATACACCTATATAAAAGAATTATCTGGAAACTGTGCCACCACTCTGAAACGTTCACCTTGCAGCAGCCTGACAGCCGTGAAGTTTCAACAGTAGCTTCTCCTCCAGATGAGCATCCTTTCAAGGCCTCAAATGTTATTGTTGTAGTAGGAGAGATCAAAGGCTTTGTAGCAGGTGGTTCAACAGCTGTTCCTGTCCAATTTCTGCCCAAACAATTCGCAGCTGGCTATGAAAGGGCCTGCAGAAATAGCTCTGAAAGCTACTCAGAGTTAAGGGAAGTCTTAGTTTCTCTGACTCGGGCACTCGGTTTGTTATGGAGGAAGTAGATTATTATTACATGACATTTTCTATGTAAAAGCATGAGGGAGAACTTTTCTGCTCAGCACCTGGGTTAGCTAAGGACTTAGAGTGAACAGCTGTGCTGAATCGTTCTGAAAGGCATCTTTCTGTCTGGCCAAAATGCACAGGAACACTTACCTCACAGAGACTGGAGCTAGGAGCAAAAGTAGGGAAGAGAGGGAAAGGGCCAAATCCTTTACACAGTGCAGGACGTTATAGCTCAGCTGCAATCAAGAGACCCACTGACATCCTGATGTTACTGTAATGGGGTGCTATAGCAATAAGTAAACATATGCTGAGTACCAAATTTTGCCCGCTGCTTGCTAGCGTCTCTTAGCAAATTGGAAATGGCCCAGAAAACAGCCACACAGAATGGAAAATAAACCGTACAATGAAAGAATGAAAGTCAGCTTTTCAGAACAAAGGGATTTATTTGTCTGTGGTTTATACTACATGGGCAAAAAAATTCTTATGGTGAAGATGCACAAAATCCAAAGTGTGAAAATTGAAGCCAGACAGTTTGTTTTGGAAATACCGCACATATTTTTAGTACTGACAGTAACTAAAAAATCCTTACTTAACAATGAATTGAATTCTCCATTATCTGACATCTTTAAATAAAAGTTGAGAGGTGGCTTACGTTATGTGCTCCAGCTCTACAAGAAGGTTTGGGATGGTGGAAAGCACTGGGCTAAACTGCCTCAGGACATGTAAATGGATGCACTTCTCACTTCCCATCTTGGAAAACCGTTTATACTGTCATAAGAAAACCACATAATTGGAGGATATGCACAGTGCACACCTGCTGTCACAGCCATCCTTGGGAGACTTAAAGGGTTCCCCCACTCACTGCAGCTGGTTATAACAGCACTGTGTTGAGTAACTATTATCCCAGTGCACAACAGAATCAACGGTCAGTGCACAGCAATGTGATTAACATCCAACTTTATGTTAGAGCTATAAAAACCCTAGGACTTCTATCATGGAAACAATTTGAGTAGCTGAATATTTGCATGTATTTCCATTTGAGGAAAAAAACCCAACCAAACAACTAAACAGCAGGGGATTTTTCCTAACAGGATAGAATGTTGTTGGAAAAATGGGGTGCTGGTCTAACATTGCTTTCCATTTAAAATTTTCATTTTGGCATGAACTTTGAAATATTTATATTAAAAACTGAAATACTGATTTGAAATGAAATATTAAATTATTTCATTCCCAGCAATGTCAGCACCATTGAAAGTGCTAGGTAGATATTTTCCAAAATGAAGTGTCATTGAAAGCTTTGACAGAAGGTTCTGATTCGACAAAGTTACTTTTTCCAAACAGAAGATAAAAAAGTGTTAGAAAAACTATTAACTGTGCTTTGAGACCTCTGGAGCCAAGTGGTGGTGCATAGCCTTTGACTACAACTGAGGAAATTAAGTACAGTCTACACTCTTTAAAAGGCAACATTTTAAAATGTGAACTTTTTTTCCTTTGACTTTTATTTAAACAAATTTAGCACACCTGCAAAGAGTCAAGGGGACTGTCCTAGAAGCTGACCTCCTTTCACTAGAGAGCATTTTGAAAGCAAGGAAAAGCAGAGTTTGCTTCCTTCCCCCCCCCCCGCCCCCAATTTTGAGCAAATCAACCCTCACCTAGGTAGACCATCCACAGTTATGAAAACTCATATGAAGGCTCAGTGTCCATCCCCTTTCAACTTCTTGCTCTACTTCAAGACACACAGTCAGTTTTTCATTTCCTTCAAATGCAGAATGTTGATACTAATTCAGGCTTTTTAAAGTGAACAAGACAAGCTGGCAAAAAAAAATTAAAATAATAAAATAATGGAACCAACAGCAAAGAGACATCTGTTAAGGCAAATAATCCTAAATTAAGGAAGGACTGTAAAGGAGCCACTGTAATCCCACAGATGAACGCTAAGGTCAGGGATATGGATTCTATCCCAAATAGCACAATTTCCTATCTATACTACTGTAGCATTCCACTTAACCCCTGTGACTGAAATAATTTAACCACTTTTACAACACAGAGACCTACAGATTAAAGTAACTTTGTGTATTATGCATTATTAATATAAAATATCAGATAACAGCCTGAGGTTTGCATGACTTAATGCAGTAGGTCTACCCTTGGATTGCATCTCACCTACGCCGCAACTAACCAACAAACCCCAGGCAAACAGTTTCAGGGAATTCACTCTTTGTCAAAGTGTTTAAGAATGTTGGTCTCTTAATGGGTTAAAAAAGAAACTATGACTCATGAAAGGATAACTATGATATCTACTTCAAATAATGCAGAAAAGTTACCTTTGGATTTAAGCCATGTGTACAAGGAATTTATATAAGGGTATATATAAATATATAAGTTCCTGGCACATTTGTGTCTTTGGAAGAGTTCAGAGGGTTTTATAGTTTTATACATATAGAGGGGTTATTTTGTGCTTTGTAAAGAATATAAATAACCACCCTTGAATTGCTTTCGAACCATAAACAAACATAATTCAAATATTTCAAAAGCTAAAATACACTGCAATATATAGGACCTAGAATATGTTCTTTCACAGACACATGCCAATTTTCCAGAGAAATAAAGGGGACTGTAGCCTCTGCTCCCACTTTCCTAGTTACCATCGCTGGGTGGGGCATGAAGTCCGTGGCAAATAACAGCGTTAAAAAAAAAAAAAAGACAAAAAAGGAAAAGGGGAAAAAATAAAAAGGAAAAAGCAAAACAGGTCTTTCCTGCTCTATTTTTCTCTCCCAGCTTCACCATTATTACCAGCCCTTCTCATAAAGGAGCATGGACTTCCTCCTTTTTGGATACAGAGATACATGATGGAAATGGGTCCATACTACTAACCATACGTTCATACTGAAGGCTAAAACCAGACAGAGGCAATTAATTGAACACAAAAGCTGAACTCTCCATCTCCTTCCCCCAGTAGCTAGTGAAAATGAGTTTACCTCTTATCTTTCTGTTTTGCTCCAGCTGTTTGGCCACCGTATCCCCAACAAACTATTCAATGAATACTTCAAAAGCCTTTTCCCCACCCCATCGCTCCCTCAAATCAATTCACCCTGGGCTTTCAATTAATGCTGCTGAATTGGCTTCACAGCTGAACAGTAATGTCAGGAGTAAACATGGTTAAGATATGAGGGCCGGGGCTCTTCAGCCTGCAGCTCTTCTGATCTTGGTCAACAAGCCATTTCACACCAATGCCATTTCCCATTGGGCTGGAAAGAAGACAAATCCACATAGTTTTGTACCAGCTACATGAGCCCAAGTATCTTCAGCATCCTGGATCTTTAAATGCATGGCTTCACAGGGTCGGGAGACTAATTACAAATTTATAAAGCCCTCTGAGATCCTTAGAGGAATGATCAATAGCTATGACAGTGCTATTATTATTACAAATGTACTGCAGTTTGTTAGCATTGTGCCTAGTAGAAGTGAGGGAGAAGAAAGTAATCTAATAGGCAACTATTTTATGACCTAAGGCATAGCATGAGTTACCCAACTGTCAAATTTTAAGAAGTGCTGGCTACCTGCATCTCATGCTGAAGTCATCTCTTAGGACTTGGCTCCATTTGTAAGGAGTATGGGACTTGCAAGGTTGAGCAACGAGGACAGGGTCAAATGAGGCTGAAACAGTGGGATTAGAGCAGCGTGCAGGGAAATGTAGAGCATGGTGGAACTACCTAGACAGCTGTAACAGCCCTTTTTCCTCTATAAACCCTGTTTAGGGCCCGCTTTGTTACAACTCCCAAGGAGTATGTATCTACACAGCTACTATAGCTGGCACTAACTGCCACAAAGTAAAAGACCTTTTTTTGTAATCAAGATGTCTTGTCTCAGCTTATACAAAAGGAACATGATGACGCATAAAACAGATACTTGACGTAAGCTACATCAAATCCAAAGATGAAATATTGCCAGACTTAAACCTCAGCCTTACAACTGGATCTGCCTGGCCAGAAAGGCCCCTTGCAGTGTCCAACTGTGGTACCAGAGGTTTCCTCTAAAATCAACCCTTCCTCACCCCCCAACCCTGCCCAAGACATCTGTTCTTAATATTAGAAAACATCGCTTCATACTAGTCTGTCTTATTCACATGAGTTTACCTATGTGAAAGCAGATTTGTAGCCAGCCATTTAAGTCTCAAGCTCAATCCACATGGAGTTTTATCCCAAGGGAGTTGTTCCAAGACCAAACCAGCTTTGCTTCCCACCTTCCTCCCAGTAAGCTAATGGAGTTCTAGCTGACTTCACTACTCAAATAACAGAGTAGGGGTAAGGGTGAAGGCAGGGCAGTGGCTTCAGCTTTCGTAAACCTGTTGCCAGTGTTCTGTAAATGATATATCCTGATTCCTCCAGACAAAACCATCAAGCAAGAGACTGATGGCTAAAAGATGTGATGAGCTCTGTGATGGCTTTCCTCTCTTCTGCAGAGATCTTGGTGCAGGAGAAGGCTTCACTGAACCCCTTGCGACCACCCATGCTGAAACAGGAACATGTGGTGGGTAGTCTTACAGTCAACTCTTAACAGCATTCATGTCCATTCATACTCATACTGCATCTCATCTTCTTGATATCTTTGTTCTTTAGTTAATAGACAGGCATTTTATTTGAGCCCACTCTTGCCTGTGTGATAAAATCTTGGGTTCAGTTCTGAGAGTCAGGATCAAGCAGTTTCCCCAAGGTGACTGTGATATCTTTGAGACCCTAGAAAAACTTGTCGTTTTACCAGGTCTACCAATATTGTTCTTGTACTAAACTGAGATGGCATGCCACTCCCTACAAGAAAATCCTCCCTAGGCATTCATTTTTTGCCTTATACTCAAAATATTAAAGTCCTCCAAAGTCAGCATTGGCTGCTGCTATAGTAACTGCAGCAGCAAGGATGGGGGCAGCATTACAAGCTTCCAGTTTAAGGCATCTGGAGTTTAAAATACCATGCACAATTATTAGCTGCCTCCCCTGGCCATTTCCTTCATTTATTTTGGTCAGGCAAGCAGGTCTTGCAAACCTGAGGTTGAATAGCCTCAGCAGCACCAAATGGTCAATGATTTATTAAGACAAGCTGTAGGTGCAGTAATGCTCACCAGGTGGCTAATAAACAGGCTTTGTGAAATAAAACTAAGAAAAAAAAAAATAGTCAGTGGTCTTTTCTTGGGATAGTTTCAAAAACTTTAAATATGCACCAGAGCAGACACACATTCTTTTTTTTTTTTTTTTTTTTAAACAGTTTGACATGTGCTTTGAATGTTAAACAGACATAAACTTGGCATTTTCTGAGTCAGTATAATTCCACAGTGAAGGAGGGGGAATATATTAATGTAGAAATAGCCTCCCTTCTGTGTGGAACAGCGTTTAAATCTCATAGTGAAACGGTCTTATATAATGAATTGCAAGTATAATCCAAAGGCCAAAGAGGGCTTTGATCATGCTTCAATGTGCTTCCCAAGCTGCGGTGACACAAGGTAACTGTGAGGCTGAATAATGTTACAGCCAATACACTGGGAGAAGTTGAAACAAAGATATGCCTCCTTTTTTTTCTTTTTTTTTTTCTTTTTTTCTGTGCTAAACACAGCGGAAGCTGCCACAAAAACATGTTCCAAAAACTGTAAAACTATGGAATAGGAGTAAAGTGTGCTCTGAAGTGAACAAGGTACATATTTCAACAGTAAGAAATCGGCCTTTTCAAAGAGGTCAACTATCCTGAGCACAGAAAAATCTTACACAAGGTAACCTTCACAGCTTGGCAAGACTGTGGTGGATCCCAAACATTTAAATTTTGATGCTCAAAAAAATTTTATAGGGAACTTAAATTTTTCCAGAACAGCAAAACATGAAATCTTACATTAACCTTTTGTTCATGTTTCTCAGCAGCTATAAACACGGGGGGGGGGAGGGGAGGAGGGAGGAATATCTTTAACTGAAAAGTACATTGATTAAAAGAAAAATAAAGAAAAGAAAAAGGTAATAAAGAAAAGAGAACAACATTCTGACAGTGAAACAATAATAGACACTGAAAACGGATACAAATTTTGATTCCAGAAATGTATCTAATTACATACTTTCAATAGAGGAATGAGATTATTTATTTATTTATTTTTACAAACATTGCTGTTTTCCTTTCTTTCATACCTCTTATTTTAGTGACACCTTGAATTGTTACTAGTACTAGCTGGTAAACAGGTTGGCATGGATCAGTTCTTGATGGGTCATCTGAGAACAGACAGCACCCTCTTTAGATGGCATCTAGTTTTACAGCCCTCTCATTTGCATAGCGCAGACCCTTTGGCATACTGTGAACCTCAAGAGATCATTTGTATAAATAACAGGAAGAGAGACTATTTCAGTGTATTCAGCCGCAGCATATTACCATTGCCAACTGTCCATCCATATTTTTTTTGTGTTGCTTGCTAATTAGCGCTGGGAGAAGACATAAAGATTGTCCTGTTATCATCTTTGTATTACACATTATATGTGCTGCACAAGGCATTTCCCACAGGCTGGGACCCAGCAGAACTACGGCATTTCAAACATGCTTTGTGCACACTAGTTTGATCACAATCAGAGAAAGGTCTCTTACTGAATCCATAAATAGGTCACTGAATTTGCTAATCTATGAAATAGGCAAGCTCTGTTTTAGAAAATTTAAACATTTGGGATCCACCACAGTCTTGTTAGGCCCCACAAACATTGTCACACCCCATTATACTTTCATTACCTCTTTAGCGCAAAAGGTCCTGCTTTTCCCCTCCTGCCACTGGAATTACTTCAATGAACTTCCTTGGGTTCTGTAGTTCCTTAACAAAGAGCAAAACCTGACCTCAAAGATAAACAAAATCTTTGGCCTATAGTCTAAAGCTATAATCCAGGAACGTGTGGTTAGGACTAACCATGTTCAGTAAAAAACTGGCTTCAGCACATGCTTAAGACTGATCTCAATTAGATTTAAATAGATGCAAAATGCCCTACTGAATGGAACAGGAGGAACTCCAAGTGAACATATCCCTCAGCCTGCTGGGAGACCTACGCACTTCTGACAGGACTCACAGATGTGCTGGTATCAACTCATTCGAACCTTCCAGGAAAAAAATCTTAATATAAGTAGTGTTAAAACACTATCTTATATTTTGCCATCAGCTTCTCTTCTGTCTTAAGTAATAACACTGATGCCATATTAGTCACTGTAAATACATTACTTATGAAAGGTGGCAGATGAATGCATTTGTAGTAGGAGCAGGTCTTCAGCAAGGATTTGTGGAGATTACAATGAATCTGTGGGTACACCCGGGGTATAAACTCCAATATATAGAGTTTAATAATGTGAAATATGTATAAATAAAAGCACTGTCCACATCAGAATGACTTTCTTCCCTGGCCTTCACCATTAGTTGTCAAAGAAATGATATCTCTCACTGACATGCCAAGCAATGACCCCCTCCCCCCTCCTAATTTCAAATAAGGAATATTATCAAGTAACTTGTTTACCTCTTCAAATTTATGATGCATGGTAAAACGGTGTTGCCTTCTGCCCCTACTAGTCAAATTTCACAGAAAATATGTTGTCACAGCTGACAAAATTTCTTTTGAGAAATGGCCTCTTTTCTACCGAAACACCCAAATTACCAGTCCCAGTAGAGACCATAACATCACCCTGGAGATGCAAGACCATCAGGACA
Organism: Charadrius vociferus; assembly: GCF_000708025.1. Classification (NCBI taxonomy): domain Eukaryota; kingdom Metazoa; phylum Chordata; class Aves; order Charadriiformes; family Charadriidae; genus Charadrius; species Charadrius vociferus. Next base: position 2,461,473 of record NW_009647756.1, on the reverse strand, counting down.
AATAACCAGACAGAAGGACACTCATCTTAATTCTCAGGCAGTGCTCTGTCATCTTCTGAAACTTCCTAGTCCTAGGAGATTTAAAGTACTAACTAGATAAACTATAAAAGATGGCAAGGAATGATCTACAGTGACTTGTGCATCTTTCTCTAACCATAAATAACTTTATATTTCATTTCTGGCAGCATGACAAAGCAAAGAGGTAATGAGCCATTATGGAAAACCCATCTGTTGCTCATAAGGGGAAAGGCTTTGTGCTGGTAGGTTTATAGAGGAAAATTTTCAGTGCAAGTCCCGTTATTGCTAATGAGAATTGCACATCTAATTGCCCATGCTGAAAGTGTACCCCATTATGTTCCTTAACTGTCTAGATGGCCATTGTGCAACAAGAGAAAAATATTATCAAAAGAAAAGCCAGTGTTCAAGCGACAGTGACAATCAGAGGTGATGGGGGAAGGGAACATGAAGCAGAACAGGGGAGGCTGAGAGAAGAGTGTGAATGTGCTAGCCGAATTTTCAGATAATACAACAAAAACACTAAAAGATCATTTTTTACATGCAAGTAGAGAAGCTATTTAATACCACAAAACAAATCAGGGAAACATAGTGCACCTGGTCTACTCCAACATCCATGTGTTTCTGTTCTTCTTGCCAAGTTTTGTATAGTAACCCTCAGATTCCTAGTTAGAATGCCAACCTCATATTTTTTTACTAGATCACTCTTTAAAACTCCTCTAGAGAGCATGCTCCAGGCCAAAAACATCCTGTCTACACTTACTCAACCAGGTTTTAAGGCTTCTCCGAGGCACTAGAGACTGGTTTTGGGTCTTGAACACCCTGGCAATGTCTTCAGCTTTCCTTTTGCCTATGATTTATTTTGCTCACACACACACATACTGGACCCCACCTACCAGTTCTGTACCAGTTTACACAACCCCAGCATCCCACAGCAACTGAAATGGTGCAAGAGGCCAGGGGAGAAGGAACCTGGACCAGTGGTTCCACCTAGACCTTTGGACTATAAGCCTTCTCCACTCTTCTTCCATACCTGTCTGTGCCTGAACTTGCCAGTGCCACAGGGAAAACAGCAAATGCTCAATCCCAGATGCTTGGCCCTTGCAGGCACCTGAATGGGCAACTCCTCTTCCCAGCTCCGAGACGCTCAGCCTTAGAGACGCTGACATATCCTGTGGTTTCCTGCAACCATTTCTCCTGCAACCATTTCTCTGTTATGGGTTCTGGCTCCTGAAGCAACTATTCCTTGAGGCAGCAAAGAAGCCTGATCTGATACTATAAGAGTTCACCAACACCGAGAAACATGGAACAGATTGAAAGAGAAGCATAAGGAAGCAATGATAACAGTTCCTCCTTGGTTTCATATTTGTAGGAAGGACTGGTAAGCACCATGGGAAGACAAAGCACATGGGAATGATAGCTCTACCTCAGTGAACTGAATAAAAACAAAACAAAACAAAACAAAAACCACCAAACAAAAAACAACCCCGAAAACAGACAATATTTATTTCACCAAGTACCACACACTTAGTCCTAGCAACAGTGACATAATGTTACTGTTACTCAGAACAAAATAACTCTTCCCTTCTCATTTAGCTAAGAGCGTGCAAGGAACAAGCCCTGTAGCCAGGCTGAACCAACAGCAACGTGTTACTTTCGTGACATCCAGACATGCAAGACAAAGCAGCTTTAAGAGAAGCTTCTCTGGCTACAGCCCCGGCAAAGATGCTTCTCCTCCTTGAAGCTAAGCCTCTGTGTTAAAAGCACTGGGCCTTAAACAACATTGATCTCCTACTTTATCTTTCCAAAATACAGCTACAAAGGACAATCCACCACCTAAAGGAAAACAGAGCATTGTAACCATTCCAAAGTTTTCTCTATTAATACAGTCAAGTGGATGACACTGCAGGTATGTTCTGGGTATGTTTCTGATGACTTGATGACCAAAAGAAAATTCATTCTGCTGCAGTTACACAATGTGGATACAATTGAAGTTACCACTGAACTTACCAAAGCAGATATCTAAGTAATAAAAGCAACATGACAAATTATACAATGCACATATTTTGAGGAACTGTTGTTCAACAGCCTTTCATACTGGGAGGCCCCAAATACTGTACAAACAACTTTGCATCAGCTCAGTGAGGTAGAAATGACATTCCATATGCTATCCCTGAAACATAGTCACATCTGGAATACACAAAATAGTCTGTGAAGAAATCCAACCTAATCTGACTGAAATTGCAGAAGGGCTGTAAGTAATCAGCATATAGGCAAGAGTTTGGGCAGATGACTGTTTCACACGAAGTACCCTGTGGGTCTTTAGTTGTGATTAGTAGCGATGCTATCTACATTAATTTCCTCACCAGGAGCAGTTTAAGAAATAGTGTGCTCTCTCAAAGAATTACTTACTGACTCAGGGCTACTTTAAGTGGGTGGTTGCAACACCATCTTTAAACATCCTCTGTCCAAATTCAGACTACTCCTTTGGGAGCTTGTGATAACAGTTCAGTGTGTCATGCTACAACCAGGTATTTTCTTTAGAAGGACTAGCGGCTCTTAACTGGATGAGGAGCTTATAGAATCACCAGAGAAGGACTCTATGCTGATGTAACAATTCTCTGGTTAAAAGATCATATTCTTTGTTAGCCTGTGAATACTGACATGAAACTTCAGAAGACCATACCTGCGAGTTGCAGCTTTGTGTGACAGTTTTGAAAGAAATGCTATAAAGACAACTTATTTTAGTTTTATGTCTCAGCCTAGATGTATGTATGTATACATGCAAGTATGCACAAGCCCTGAATTTGTAAGAGTTGGACTTTGTCTCAGAGATGTTTCGCTGGGATACGGTTTAAAAGTGAAGACAAGGTCTCAGGGAAGGTCAGGACAGCATAAAGAGAAACAAAAGAAAAAGTAAACTATCAAAACCAACACAGTACAATTTAACAGAAACCACCTCACAACACCAAAAGCAGGAAAGGAGGCCGCAATGTCTCCAAAGCACACATATAATGTGACCTTAAAGAACAAAATTCCTCCGCAAGAAAAAGAGAGGAATAGAAGGCCCAGGCTGAGCTGTGATGTAGTACATCTCCATGGCAGCAGATTTCAAATGGCACCAGAAGAAGATCTGGCACACACTTTCCATGGCCTCTTGCAGAGCTCCCATGGACAGAGAGGAAGTGTACTTTTTCCTAAATGCATAAAGCATACCTTTACTTTGCTGCTGGGGAGAAAGACAGGATGGGAAAACCTATGTTTAGGTAACAATCTAGCTGCAGGGTAAGACCATGACTGGAAAGGGCAATCTTTACACTTTAGCTGGCCAGGGTAAAAAGCTCTGTGAAATTTCTCATTCCATCATGAGTTTGTATATTCGTCCAATGTCTCCATGCTGCCTGGGCCTACAAAAGGCACAGGAAGAAGCACTCTGCCTGGAAAATTCTGCATTTACAGATACTACATCTATAGCACATCCATTTTGCTACTTATTTAGGCTCATGCCACATCTAAATTTATGCGCCAGAACACCTACATGGTTTAGCAAATTCTTTTGAATAAATACAGTTATAGGAACACAAAAGGACAGATCGCTCCCTTTAAGAACTACTTTAAGATTCCTTCTAGTATAAGCCATAATGCCAGTCGCAGGATTTGCTCGTGCAGTTCTACCAGCATAACTGTACCAGCAAAACCCTTCAAATCAGACCAGACCTTATTGCACCAGCAGAAGGCCTGAAATTGTTTTTCTCGGAAGACCTCCTCTCTTCCGTTGCACATCTCTCTGACTAGGTTCAATTGCTGTCTCCCTGGGGACCTGCGGTGTGTACAGGGTTTTTTTGAACTCTACAGGCCTTGAAAGCAGCATGATCAAATGGATGATTGAGGAGACTTGACAGGTACGCAGCTGTGTGCTGCAGCTCCACTGGCCCCTGACTTCCGAGCTCATCTGTCTCTCTTGTCTCACAGCACAGCGACAGGAGGGAACAGGAGATTAAAGCCACATTACATGTTACTGAATTACATAGGAAAGAAAGCAGATATCAGCAGAGGGTAGAGACAATGCTTCCAAGTAATAAAGTACACAACAAATTCCGTGAGTCCCTTTTCTCTGATTGAAAGGAAGCCTCCATTTCATTCTCCTCTGGATGTGTTCAGGTATTCTTGTTCAGGTTTTAGCAACTTTTGGTTCTTTAAGGCCAAACAGATTAGTTCCTTATTAATAAAACCTAAAACAGATAATAACCCTTCCCGAAATGAAATTATTATCTGTTTGCAAATATTATAAACAACCATCTGAAAAAGCTTTTTTTTTCCTGAAGAGCTAGATCTGTGTTGAAGAACACAGTGTAAGCTAAAGAGATTTCTCCTGGATTTAAACTGACTTACTCAATATCAGACACAATTTAACCATATCAGCATAGAGCTCACTATAGGCTGGCTTACCCCACAGTGGAGCATCTATGCAGGCCTACTATAACTGCCAAATGTTTAAAAACAGTTTTCCTGGAACAATTTTGCAAATTCACTGTAGCTCTTCGACTGCCTGAGGGAAAGGAATAAAGAATTGCAAATACCTCACCAGGAAATTTAAAAAAAGTTAATATTCAAGACAATTTAAAGCCTATGTCTAGGGCTCCATAGTGCTTCTGTATGTTGTATTTCGGCTTCCATTTCCAAAGGCTGTCTCTGCAGGGTTTAACATTGACTTGGACTTAGGAGAACTAGACTGTGTCATCGACTGTACAAAGGAGAAGATGAACAGGAATCTGTACCTTGAGAGTGATTCTAAAAGATGCAGACTTCCTGAGGAAACAGAAGGATTAACAAGACTCGTTCTTTTAGTGGTATGGGTTAGTGCAGCATATATGTTCTGGGTTACATAGCATACATGTTCTGTGCCTGTATGGGCAGTTGGAGGACTGTGCGCACAGCGTTGCCACACACACCTTGCTAGCTGCAAAGATCAGGGACTCCACAAACTGGATCAGTACAACAGGCAGGTGGGCATCCTTGAGGTCAGTTTTGAATAGGCAGACGGGTGGTTCCAAAAGCCTTCTGCTTATCTTCCGTCATGCTATCAGAAGCAGATTGTTAGTTTCTTCCATTTTTTTGATGCCTAGTGGAAACACATGCACATCTGGCAGGCCAGCTCATAAAAAACACACTTCTTATATTTACAGCAACACCTTCATCAGGTTGCACTTGTCTCTTCAAAAAAAAAAAAAAAAAACCCAAAAAAACGAAAAACCCACAAACCCTGTATGTTTCCTTTTGAAAACGCATAGTGAAAAGCCCCTCCCCTTCTAATTTCAATTTGTAGATGGCACCGCTGTGATCATAAGCCAACAGTCATACAACTGAAAGTGTATAACACACACAGTGGCAAGAACAGTGTGCTCAAATCAACATTTCTGGTGAAAATCTGGAAAAATAATTGATTTATGAACTACCTTATCTTGCTTTACCGAATGAAAATGAGGGCAGAAAGGATATCTTTACATAACCAAATTTTAATTAGTCTTTTGATTTAAAATCCATCTACTGCAAAACATTAGAGAACACCTCATAGTGCAGTTGATTATCATTTGATAGCATAAAGCTCAAATTCATCAGGCAAGAAACAGATCCACAGAAAAAGCACTAAATAATTTGGACCTGGATGCACAAGTCTGGTTATTGCACTGCACACTCCAGTAATGGTGGATACATCCCCCAGTATGCACCCCTTTTCTATTCACTGATTTGACTAAGCATTCTGCAGGCCAGAACCAGCCAGCATACATTACACTGGTTGATATGTCATACAGTTTTATTTACCAGTTTGAAAGAAACTTCGTCATTAGACCTTGCTGCTTTTGATATCCTAAGATTTTAATTAAGCAGTGTCACAACAGGGTATGCATTAACAGACCATTGGCACATGCCTTTGGAGCATTGTGAAGCACTGGACCAGAGACCAATTACCTTTTACCACCCAAGCAGTACAACGGCAGCCCATTAATGCACACCCTGGTGTGGCCTGTTTCAATTAAAGCATTTGTAAAACGACAAAGGACGGGCAGTGTTGATCCACTGAGGATGTTTTTAGGTTGGGATCCCACTGATTATTCAAACTTTTACAAATGTACACACTGAAACTCAGTAAACAAATTGCCCAGCTAACTTCGTTACACTGCATAGTAAGAAATGGGGCTATTAAGAGTACAGAATGTTATTTCCATCTGAACGTAGAGAATGTGAGGAGGGAGCTGTGGTGTCAGCAGTTCTGCTGTCTCCATTCCCCCAAAGGAGGCTCAGTTTCAAGAACTTGGCAGAGACAACATTGAGGAGAAATAGGCTCTACTCACCCCACCAGTGTTTATCCATGAGAGGAATGAATAGTTCATCCAATTATATAGTACAGTTAAATTCACTAGGAACTTAATAACCTTCCTGGGTTTTTCTTGCTTTTACTACAAAACTAATTTTCTACTTCCATAAAAATTACATGCATGACTTCAGAAAAAGGCAGATACACACCCGGCAAAATATATTTTAACTAAATATAACTAAAAGTCCCGTGCACATCAGGCAAGTCTTGTTTCCTCAATGGCTTTCATTTCCTTCTCTCCTCACTCCCTTTCCATCTATTCATTTATGTCAAAGACTGTTTAAGGTAAGCATGATCCCTTCCGAGATGTTCATACAGCCACAGATAGACGGCTTCCCACTTTTAATGGGGTGCTTTCAGCTATTCTAACACAGATCACAGATAGATAAATATAAAGCATAAACCTGTGGCCAACTAGCAGAGTATGATTGCATGATAAAGGAGGAGAACACAAAGCTGTATTTTTTGACCACTTTACTCAAATTTGGGTGAGCAATAATGTCAGCAAAGGCTGTAACAATAGGAATTGTAGAAAGCACAAAAAAAGGTGGTAAAAGTTCCTGGGTATGAGTCTCACTCAATGCCCATAGAAATCAACTTATCCTTATAGGTTAGGAACAAACACTTCATAACTACAGTGAAACCATTGCCAAAATACAGGGTTAAATGTATGTGACAGTAGTATTAAATGTGCTGAGCCATATCCTACTGTACTACCTACCTACCAGGGTAGGTTGAGAGATGATGGACTGGATGATAGTCTAAATATTTGGCAACTAGAAGCATCAGAAAGAGAACAAGTTAAATAGCAAAAGGGGGTTATAGCTAGTAAACAACCAGGAATGAAACTAAACAAAGTGATGTTCTGGCTGAGGGTGAGATGTTTTTAAAGAGAACAACTTTTAGGAAATTATGGTGGGTTTACTAGCCAGGGCGTTGAAACTGGCCAAAACTCCAAGAAGTAATTTTCTTTTGGGGGAAGCTGGCATTCACAGAAGGATGAAGTGAATGGCACAGGGCTGTTTTTCCTTCTTCATTTTCCTACGTTTCTGAATGACTCATCAGCCTAGACATGTAATGAAGTGAAGTCATCTACATCAGCTACCTTCTCCCAAGTCTCAAAGGCATAGTGCGATAAATCTGCAGTACAGCTAGTTAGTTACACAGGCGGCATTATAGCCTCTAGAGATTTTAACTGCATTAGTGCATGTAGCAATTGGATTTGCCTCCACATTTCAGGATCTACCTGAGCCAAGTCTGAAATGAAAAATGAGCAATGTGATGAAGACACATGGCAAAATGATGAGATATTGTCCCTCCTATTTTGTTTTCTTTCCTCAGGGTATGGTCTAATAACTCTAAAAGCAGATGTCATCTCATGTCAAATACTCTTCTTTCTCTCTTGCTGTAATAATGGATTTTGCCAGTTCTAATTTCAAAGAAACTGCGACATCTGCTAATCTTGATTCACTATTTAAGTGTTAAGAGAGCACAAGTTTTACTTCTGCAGTTACCCATTGAGCTGAATGTTGTGCATATTCTCAATGCTGCATTAACAAATTCCCAGTACAGACAATATGCTGGCAGAGTGGTGGACATGATTGAAATATTGATAATTAAATACCGACTTCTAATCAAAACTGCAAACATCAAATGAATTTCAAACACATTTGAGCTGATGGCGCTGTTTCTCCAGCCACCAATTCTCCTGGCCTCTTATCTATTCTTATGGAAATCTATTCTGGGATTGACAGACTCAATCTCCCTCCCATCTTTTCACTTTCCTTCAGAGAAAAGATCAATCTTTCAATTCCAATCATAAGGTAGTCAGAGAAGATTGGTAAAGAAGCATCGAAACCTTTCACTAGAAGCAGTAAAACCCATTTCTTCTATTTTTTCCTCTACCACATTAAACAGGATGTCTTGTAGAACTTTCAGGATCACTTAAGAACCAAGTTTTATTGTTTCTTCTTTTTTCCAGATGAAATGATCCTGTCACCTGCAATTTATCTCGAGATAAGTATCCTATCAAATTATTGATTGTTTATTAGTTAATAATTATTAATAATTATTAATTTATTAATTATTGCAGTAAACATATCTGATTGACCACTGCATGTACAACTTACAATGAAGATTCAGGTGAACATTTGAGGATAACTGCTTCATTCATAATGTTGTTCTGTTTGCTTTCTGCAAATTTTTATATGATCGAAAGTTGTTACCAGAGGGAAAGCAAGTAAAATAGTCCCCAAAAGAGAACTAAGTGTGCTTTCCATAAGCATTTGTGTGCATAATATAAAGAAAAGATACTAAAATTTGCATCAAGTCATATCATGTTTAAAATATCACAGTTGTTTTAGAGATGGAACATTTGTAACATTTCCTAAAACTTTCAAAATGAGACAAGAGAAGTAAAGCATAAATTAATCATCTTCTAAATGGCCTTTTCCAACATGACCTAGGTTAACCCCTTGAATCTCTCCTAACAAAAGTCAATTGCTAACAGCCAAAATGAATAGGTGTTAATCTTTGTTGCCAATAATCTTTTTTCAAGACAATGCAAGATAGAAGTTGAATTAGTTCTTCATGGTTCAAAGACTACCTGGTAGAAGTTAATATCACATAAAGTGATATAATGGCCTTCCTGGCAGAAAGGGGGCATAAGGACTTTATTGGTATAAGGGTATTACTTTGCCAGCCCTACAGAACAAAATTATTCTTCCTTTAGGAATGTCTTTTCTCAGCTGCTAATAATTGATTACTTGCTTTAAATCAGCAGTTTAGTCCTGCAGTGCAGCCATAGAAAGTTGAAACCATTATTCCAATAAATATGGGAGGTTTTTTAATTTCAAATAATACCTATTATTAAAAGTTTATTTAAAGTATAGGAGTATAAGGAGTTCCTCTGTTATTTTCTATGTATTGTGTTGACAGCACTGTTACAGGTCATGAAAGGTTTGTAGGTTTCGACTATTAGCTTATGATTTTATTTTGTCCTGACACTTCATTGGTTTTCTTGAACATCCTTTTAAAAAGGCAGGGAGCGCTAGATTTCCATGTGTGTTTTTAAACAGCAGCTCATGGGGCTGATCACTAGTTGGATTGATTTATGTTTTAATTTTATGGATGATATCACACAATTATCTCCAGATGGAATAATCGGGATGAAGCATTGCCAAAGAACATTAGACACTAAAGAAGTCAGCCAATGCAATCCATTCAGTACTGTAATTATTTTTGTTTTGGCTTCAGACATTTGTATAGAGGCACAAACTCATTCTGGTAGGGCCTCGTTCAGTATCTATTTAAGTCAATGGAAAGACTTCCATAGATGACAGGAGACACTGGCTCAACACCCCACAACTCTCCATTGCCTCCACACTTTCACCTATAGAACATCTCAGAGATGTCTTCGCTGTATTTCTTTTCTCTTCTTCTCTCCTTTCGCCTCAGCCTCTGCTCCCCACCCCCTCCCACCCCCTTTATTTTTCCTTCCCAGCACTTTGCAGCTGCTATTTGGACCCACAGTTTGTGGTTTATTAAACACAGACAAATGGAATCAAAGTTGTTCAGCCTGGGTAAACCAGAAAAATATTAATTCCTATAAAAATCTACATAGTACTGATTTGTATTCATTTATTGGATGAGCAAATGATAACAAGACTGCTCACTTCAGTTTTCTCAGTGTTGAACTCAACCAAATATTTCTTCCTAAATTAAATCTGATGAGTCAAAGAGATAGACAGATATTATTTTGTTTTTGTCTCCAGGGAAAACACACACTGTCTTGCTGAACAGGTCCCACTTTACTGAGCATCCAGCATCTCACAGCATAAAATTAGTTTTCTCAGAGTGGATTTTCAAAGGGACCTGCATCAGCTAAGAGCACAGACTCCATTCCAAACCCTCAAATTATATTTAGAAGCTTAAATAGAACAAAAAAATTTATTTTGAAATCTAAGTGTACACTTCGGGTTGTGACTATTTTAGCTGTAGTGCCTACTGCAGAACCCAAACAGGCACTGTGGAGGAACACAGCAGATGGTCCTCTTAGGTCCTCTACAGGCACTGCCATAGAGCTAATCAGCTAACTCAGGAACTGGAAGCAGTGTCATGACACCAGTGCAGCTTGCTGAAATTTACTGTGGATTCAGAGCTGTACCAGTGTGTTTATTATGCTTTCAGGATGCACGTGTTTCATCATGGAGCTATAATTCTTCTTATAGACCCACCCGGAAATAAATCAAATATCTTCTACAAATAAATCTGACCCGCCCATAGATCTGAATGAGTTACTTCATCATTTGCTCATGATATGTTAAGTATGTTTGTTTATTATTGTGTGTTTATATCTGGCTGAACAAGGCATGACAATCTATACAGTATAATAACTTACAGAGTTCTACTTGCTTTTGTTATGGAGTCAATGAACAAAGCTTTCAGGCTTCAAGAGCCTGAGCCAAAACTCCTGAGTTTCACAGCTTTCTACTAGGTTTTGAATCAGCTGCATAGGTTGTAACTGACATTTATTCTTAGTTGAATAGCATGTTCTCTTTCTTCCTACAAATACAAACATACAAAGTTTTTGGAGTAGGGCAGCATGTCTGCTTATTTCAACTAATTCCTGAAAACACAAATGGAATACTACTTTGATGGTCTTGTGTGGGAGTCCTTCAGTATAATTTCATTAACCTCCGTATTAGACTTTTCCCTTAACTTTTTTTGATAGATCCTTTGCAGAATATCATTGATCTAAATATAATTAGGAATCATTAGGAAAACAAACAAATATTTGAGAGAAGCCACTATGTTCTTTCTCCTCTCACTAAGTGTTCAGAAAATTCGTATAGATGCAATGATTATTTCCTTACAAAATTTCTAAGATGTTCTGTCAACAATCATACAAAAAAAAGTGCCACTTGCCCCTCATTTCATAGAAAAGTAGTCTATAATTGGGGTTTTAGCCATAACCTAAGAACCTAGGATATGAGTTCACAGCTTATGAGCTACTCCATGATAAGCACCCCTACAGTAAGCAGAAGGCAATCTGTGGTGGCTTATCCTTTAACATAATAGCAGTAAGCTATCTCAGAGGGTAGAAGTATCCTCTAAAGCCGTTGTCATAGATTAGCTAATGCTGTGTAAATTCCCTGAGCTCACACCAAACAAGCAAGAGGTAATGCAGCCTCATGGTAACTTGCTATATTTCACCAGACCACTTGGGTGATTTCTCAATCCCTACAAGTAATTTGGCAGGATAAACCCCATTTAAAAGCCTACTGTGTCCCACTGCAGTGCACACACAGAGCAGAAGAAAAGAAAAAAGAAAGATGGGATGTGAAACAAAGACACCATAGGATAAATCGTGATACCTTTTTCGCCAGAAACTTCATGCTGAGTTCAAAAAGTTCTTGCTGAATAAGGCGCTTGCTCTAGCCACAATACAAGCAGACATGCTGACAAGACGACGAGTGAATTTATTCGACTGGCACTGAACCTGAGCTAATAAATCTTCTTGGAACCTCCTGCGTGGTATAGAGATGTTCAGGTGGCACTTAATAAGCCTGGCTGGCTTTGAACTGCCTCTGTGCAGTCCTGGTCCATGTGGGAAGTAGGAATGCAGTACTGAAACCTTCCTGATGACTCCACAAAATGAACCTGGGTCTTTAGGGCTATTAGTTTGTGTTCTGCAGACACAGTGTGGCTAAACTGCTCACAGGCCCAAGCTGGCTGGGAAGGCCGTACAGCTGCCTCTTTCTGGCATTGGGCCTAAACTAGTAAGTCCGGGCAGCCCATTGTGGTAAGGGGAAAGCTCAAGTATCTCTGCTTCCATGTTATGATTAAGCCTCAAACTGGTCAAAGCACCCACAGATAACAGTGTTGATCGCACATTATTTCAAAATCACACAGAAAACACGTGGCAGAGCCAAGGGCTGTCTGTACCTATGCCTCCTGCATATCGGTCCTGTGCCTACAAGAAATACTATACAAGGCTCTTTCCCCTTACCAGAAAGGGGTGTATTTTCAGTAGCACGCCAGTAGATAAAAGGTTGCTTCTCAACCTGGATTTGTTAGTGCATGATAAAATCATAATTAACAGAAAACATCTATGACTGCGCCTAGGCTGCTAAATAAAAAATAAAAAAGTACACAACAACAAAAAAAATTAGAAATAAAGAGCCAGGGACCATTCCTTACACCTGACAAGTGCAGCACAGTCACCCTGTTTATAAGTAGTCCCCCTGCGGCAAACTGCTTATGTGCAAACTACGTAACATTTCTTCCCAAGTCCCCTCTAGTGCCTCCATGGCCCTAAGACATAATTACCAGTTAGTGGTTTTATTTCAGACTCTTCAGACTGACCGATGTGATTACCGACTGTGCTGTAAGCTATCAGAGTTCGTAGCGTGAAGCTGAAGTTGTGTGTTGCATGAGCACATTATGAGGATGCTTGAAGAGGTAAAGTCTGCTGGGATCATGTTGGCAGATCGTATGGGAAAATACAACCAGCCCTACGGCAGCCTTATCCACTGAGCTTTCCAGGGGCAGCCCCTTGAGCGTGCTATCTCACAGAATTGTACCCATACGGTGGTTAGAGACCCAAGTTATGTGGCCCCAAAACAGAGCCGGGGTGGGGAGGGGTGCAGGCAGGGTGCTGATAATGATAATTCATGATCCAGTGCTTGAGCATTGTTTGGTCCCCTTTTGTTAAACAGTGTACACACACCTTGATGTTCCCAAACTCAACTGCTTTCAAAAAGAGATATTTATATTTAGAAGTTCTTGATGTATTCTGGGAGTGATTACAGACAGAACCTGTGCATACTGCCTACTCACCACATATTTCTTTGATGTGCAAGTAAAATAGCCTTTCATTGAAAAACTTGCTAAAGTTGGGTTTGTTTTCCATCCTAGGAGAGTGCCTAGGGCTGAGGGAACTGTGCTAGGAAAAGACAATGAATATTTCTTTCTCGCTGCCCCCTCCCTCAATCATTAAAGCAAAACACAACATTTGATAGTGAGGAAAATAACCTGAGATAAAAAACAAAAAACAACTAGACAATCAAAACAGGCATGTGAACTTTGTTGGAAAAAGGAAATATATCCACCATTGCATTGTGACAACAGATCCCATTGTATTTGTTTGACACACATGGTCAGTTTGTACAGTACAACAACTGAAAATGAGAAGTCACCTTTGCTTCCTCCTAATTATTATCAAAGATTGTGCAATGAATTTGAAAAATTCCATTACTGGCTTGTGACTTTATTATTTGCAGCAAGAAGAAACTGTGCTAATAAAGATAACAAAGGTAAAGGAAATGCAAAAGCAACTAGCATGCACGCATAGCAGGGTAGAAATCAAAATGCAGTACCAACAGGATGTTTTAACATCCTGCCTGACCTCTCAGTGAAGGTCAGTGGCATTATCCTCTGCATTCATGGACTTTCATTTCAGAGGAAGACGACTACAGAAGGAATGCATGTATAGTAGAAATAAGATTACAATAAACTCAGCTGGCCCCCTTTGATTCCCAGATAAGGGCACAACCAGCTAGGTTGTATTCTAAGAAATTTGAGCCCTATCTTGTGCTGTGTTTGATGAAGCATATTCTTAAGAACCAACGAAATACTAGAACTAGTGGTACAAATAGCTGCGGCAAAAAGGTAGGGTAGATATGTCCAGTATGTGGTGGGAGCAGAGGGTACTAGTGATGGCTGAAACGTTTTCATCACCAGTGGTCTGCTCCATCACCCAAAGCAACATATCACTTTTACTACTCCATGGAGTCTCACTTTTACTACTCTATGGAGTCACACTGTAAACAACACCTTGTGGATTATGCTAGTTCATAAAAAAACAGTATGAATCTTTTGTCATCTAACACCTGTTATTTTTTTCACTACTTTAAAAAACTATTTGTTGTTTTTTTCACTAGGTCAGAAACCTCATGGGTTATCTCAGCCACTGGTTGCAAGTTAGAAGTTCAGTGAAACATGCTTATGAAAGAAATTTAATTAAAAAAGACTCACTGAAGACAATCTTCTGAATCACAAGTCATCGGGAAAATGCAGCAATGTCTTGTTCTTGAGATTCTATAATTATCTTTATTATAAAAAAAAAAGGCTTAAGGGATGTATAACTGTTTAGATGACCTAGACTTGTCCAGTTAAAATATGTCCTACCACCCAAGTTTTCTCATATGCCACAGTAACTGCCTGTTACTGTGGGAATGAGTGTTAAAAACAGGGAATGAGTGTTAAAAAACAGTAGGTGCAATATATCTTGATTTTGACATAGCATTTCCATCAGCAATCTATGAAATAAAGTATAGATTAAATTATCATACAGTGGGTGAAAAAGAGATTGCTTTGGTTTCCAAATTGGTTATTAAAGGGATCTATTCTAGGCCTGATTCCAGTCAATGCTTTCTTGATGACCTGGATGAGGTATGAGAGAATATGCTTATATATTCAGGAATGATAACAACTTCATCATAGTGTTGAAAACTGAATATGGTTCAAATAACACAAGTAAACAAAAAACAAATGGAAAGTACTACATGCTGGAAGGACAGATCAAGTATAAGACATGGGATAAAATACATAAGCTGTTCCACAGCAAACGATAAGCTGGGGAATTATAGTAGGTAATAAATATATGTTGAAGCCAGAACATAGCATCACTTCTTCTGGTGCACTGTATGCAGTGCTGGTGAAATGTGTCTGGTGCACTCCGTTCAATTTTGGGCATAACAAATTGGAAGAGGGCAGAAAATATCAACAAGAATGATATGAGTGCTACAAAGCTAACCAATGAAGAAAAGCAGATTGATTAGGTGAAGAAGTCTTCTCTGGAAAGAAGAGAACAAGAGGATGAAAATACACATTACAACAGTTTTCCAGCATGTTAAGGGCGGGGGGGATATCAAATGTTACTGTGGGTAACCAAAGAAAAATTCTGAGCTTCTGAGTGTAATCAAGAATTGCATCACAGTATTTAGGTAAAGGGAACAACTGAGAAATCTCTTCCATTACAATTCATTTTTTTAGATAGCTCCAAGAAGGGCTGCTAGGTATACTAGTCCTCCATCAGGGCAGAGGAATTTCTCATTGTACTCTCTGAAGCCCCTCCTAGCCCTAACTTACACCAAAAATTATTTGTACATTAACAAAGAAGGTTTTGGTACAGTGTTCTTATATAAATATGCTGAAAGCTGAACAGCCCTACACTGACTCTCTTTAGTGCCTTTCAGATGTTTGTTCTAGGACTCCACAGGAGTTTAGGCACACAAACACTTCTATCCTGCAAATAATATGTTTACCAGAAAGCACGAATCTTGATCTATGGTGTCTATAAAAATTGTGTTTCTATTTTGCTTATCTTGGTAACAGCATATCAGGTACAGCATTACACTTTTGGCAGGGGGTGGGAGTTTGGTGCACTAGCAAGTGCTTTGACACTCTGGAGCAAATACCAGCAAAGGTCAAAACCTGGTTTAATAAAATACATTGTTTAAGGAAGCAATGCCTCAGTTTTGAATGACTTCTACTACTTTTTTTGTTTGTTTGTTTTAATAAAAAAAGACATATTGCCCAATTCCTGTACAATAGTATTACTCCTAAAAAATCCTGTTACTGACATACCTGTGTGTCACAAGGCAGACGTGTAAACCAGTCTGGACCACTGGTGTGTGACTGGTCAACTCACTACTTGCTCTAATTCTTAGAAATCTCCCATTAAATACTGAAACGTAAAGGTAGCCAAGGGGAGAAGTGAAAATGGCACTTGAGACGCACTTTCAGCTTGTCTTGAACTTCATGGACACCAAGTCACTTTTTTGGTGCGTATGCATGAACTGCATACCACAAACATGATGTCCTAGAAAATAACCTCCAATATCTGTCTATTGTAAAGCACAGTTCCAGATCCCCTTTTCACCCAGGGCTAAACCAAGTCTGCACTGATTGAATCTCCATCACCCAGTCAGAAACAGCAGTCTTTTGACTAGTCAACTGAAGGAATGAGAAATATCCTCTTCCCATGGCCCTCTAAGTTCAGCTAATTATTGAAGGGAAAGGCACCTGAAAGGGAAGGTGGGATATAAAATCTTCTGGCATAGGGTTTTTAATTAATTTACACCCCCTCCTTAAATTAAACAATTCCATCACTAATGCCAGCTTCGAGACTGCAGTAAAATACTTTATGGGGCCCAAAGTAGATAAGTACTTAAAAAAAAAAAAAAAAAAAGCCCTCAGAATAAAGGGTCTTGTGAACAGAACAATAAACTACTGTGAACTGCTGCACAACAAGCCCTATGGCAGCTGTTTATTGTGAGGACAAGATACTTCATCTAAGAAATTAATCTCTCCTTAAAAGTAAGCCTCACTCCCGGTGAAGATAGAGGCAAAGTCAGAAAGAAACTCACCACAGCTAGAATTTTACACCCACCTGCCAGGAACATAAAGTCTGGCCAGCTCTGCACTGGCACTGCCCCAGTTACTGTAGCAGTAGTACAAAATACTCTACCCTAGTTCACCCTGACGATGCATGCAGAATAGGAAATACTTGCAAGGGTAATTTAATCTATCTGGCCTGTGTAAGGCTCTCTTGATAATCTTGGATGCTATGCCACGTCTCTGAATAAATGAGAAGTATGCCTCTGTTTTTTTAATTGAAAGCGATTTCGGTGCACAGACTTCCATTACCAGGCCATTCCCCTGAGATTCTGCTGAATCCAGGTGATGACAGCATTGCCAGTGTCGAAGTTTATTTCTGTGCAATCTTGCATAACATTGCCCTGTTGGGAAAGAGCCCCCAAAAGGGCTTGAAAAAGTAACCAGTCTGGATAAAGAAAGAAAGCAGGCTTCAAAATCTGAATTCTGACTGCCTACTGCCAGCCAGCCTGAAACACTGCCCGATTGTCCGGGGTAGCCTGCAATCATGTGGGAATACAAAGCTACACTTGTAATCTAGACAAGCGAATTGGCTGCTATTTCCCACACAATGGTACGGATTTAGCTGGAATGCTCTCCACTGCAAACACAACCGAAGGAGAAACCTTTAACACTATTAGCCAGCAGCCTGGATTTTGTTTTCCTTTTCTCCTTTTAAATGGACAAGTACCAAAAGACTGAACTGAAAATGCAGACATTTAAAATTGGGCACGTGCCTGTTAATATTCAACGTACATCCGTTTGAACCTCATTTTGAAAAGGGTGACCGATAACTAGTTTCTCTCCACAGAACCTAAGATATGGTCATCCTTATTCTGATCACCTACTTAAAATGCTAGCCAAGTTTTTCTCATCTCCCACCACACTCTTTGCAACAGGTCTTCCTCCAACCTAGCTGAATACAACTTTGCCTACCCTTATCCATTCAAGGATTTTTCTGAGCTCGTCTTTCTCTTCATCTCATGCTCTGTAACTCCTTTAATTCCTCCACTGGTTATCTTACTCCACTGAATCAATCCAAGCTTCTTGTCTTCACTTTTTACACCCATCACAGTTTAACTTCAGCTTACTTCTCACCCACAGTGGAAAAGCTGACTTCTGTGTCACGGTTCATACCTGCCATCCTTGCCTTCACTTGTATTTGGTATTGGTTATCTAAGATGCAACACTCAATAAATTAGTGCAGGAACTGCCTTTTAGCATCTGGAATTATGAGATTTTATCCTATAACAAAAACTCTCAGGAACTACAGTGACATAAGAGAGAGCACTAATCTAACACACTGAAACAACCTCCAATAGTCTTCTCCTGGCCATGGGGCTTAATTTGTTTTATTATTTACTAAATAAACAGGACTGAGCTTACAAAAGTCAGTAATATATTTAATATTTACCATTTTTAGCCACTCCAGTTCTTCTCAGCTAACCTCACTGTTGGTATTTGTGTAGTCAATATCAGTGTAGCACATAAGCCTGGGAAAAACATTTTCCTGGAAAAGCTAGTTAGCCATTTTATTATAGGTGTGACCAAGAACAGATCTCTGAAAGCAATATACATAAGCTATTGGTAATACTTAAGATTCAATCTTCATGTGCAACTTTGAGGACCGCTGTTATATTCTCTAATGATATACATTTTTGAAGAATGAGATCTCATAGCCAAGATTCTTACCATACCACTAAGCAGCAAGGTGGTGTAAGAGTAAAGTGCTCAATTATTCATTGGATCTCTCTCTTGGAAGGAGTATGGAGGAAAGATGGGCCCTTTGAATCTCTCTGTCTCCATGCTCCCCTCTGTCCATATGTATGTGTATAAATATACCTATACATATATGTCTGAATCTGGATAGTCATGAGTGCACTATGCCTGAATTGTGGTTTTGCAGAAGTCGCCTGAGAGATACAAGGTTTGGTGTGCTATTATCAACTGAATTACATTTAATAGATCTAAGTATACTTCTTTAGATATTAACTTCTAATTTCTACAGTTGCAGAGACCACAGACTAGTAAATTGACAGAACACGTATTATTTACTCTCAACTATTCCCATGAAACACTTCTTTAACATGTACTCAGAAACCTATTCCCCCTAGCCTGTCTCAGTGCTCACTGACCGTTAAAGTAGCATTCTCCGCTGTTGGAAAAGAAATCACTCTCAGAAATCTAAGACCACCACCTTCTTGTCTCATCTGTCACTGAGATGGAAAGTAAAGCAGACTCCTTCCTTCCTTCCTACAGCACCTTTTTCTATATCTGAAGGCTGCTATATTGTGTCTTTCCACTCTTTTGATCAAACAGCCTTAATCTTCCTAGATAATTTTCCCCTACATGTCCAATCACTATCTCAAGACTGCCGATTTCTCCGCATCCCTTTGCAACAGACACATTTGCCTGTATAACATAGTAGCTGCTGTGGGAAAGTTGATATGAATCTACATAAATCTGACAGGATTTTAGATCCTCGTTTCTCTTGTTTTAAAGCCTGTAGAACTCTTCACATATTGCTTTCAACGGGGGCCTTATCAGATCCCAGTCATGGCAGCATGTGTGTTCAGCTTGCTTCCTACAGGTATTCCGAAAGATACAGAAAAGTCAAGATCCTTCCCTAAAAAAGGATCACATGTTCTGTAATTCTCTTTAGAGCCAAGATAACCCATGAGGACAAAGCAGTAACCTTGGCTCAGACACATACTGGCTTTGTTCTTTATGTTACGCTTCAATGTTCCTTTTCTTTCTGCGTAGTATTTTCTAAGTACTGCAGTTCCTCTATCAGAGAGCTCAGAGCGAGTCACCAACCCACAAACCAAACTTCACCAGGGACATGGTCTGCAGTTGGTCCAGCAGTACATACACAAACTCTTTAGTTGATGGAAAACCTAGTTTACAGAATCCATGTATTTTCTGAATCATGAAGTCAAGAAAATTACTTATTACAATCGTAATCTATCGATGAGGCTTAACATCTAGCAGTACAGTATTTCCCATGGTCGGAAGAGAAAAATAATTTAAAAAAAAACTAAGCTGACTTGATTTAGGGTTTGAACTGGTTGAAATACTGGTGGTTTGTGATTTTTTTTTTTTTCCTGCTTCATAAGAAAATCTATGAAAGCCAGAAAGAGCACCAAAGACCAGACATGGGCACTATATCTACAAAAAGAAAAGTAGAACTCAGCTTTAACCTTGATCATACACATAAAAATCAAACTCATCCTTTTAACTGTACAGAGGCCAATTACAAAAAAAAAAAACTAACAACCCCAAACAACCAAACCCCCCAAAATAAAAGAAGTAACATGAAATCCTCAAATACCAAACTTAATGAAAGAGACATTTGATAGTGACCATGAATGAAAACTGAAGCTAAACAGTTTGCAGACATCATTTGATGAGCTACGTGAATGAACATCTCAGAATAAGATGTTTATGGTTTTAAATGTTTTTATCCAACTCTGTAGTGGAAGGATTTAATTGGGATGGAAACCAGCAAAATACATGCAATGATCAATGAAACTGACAGCATCTAAACAGGACCTTTTTTGAGCTTGAAAAGTGTTTATAAACACAGCACCTGTTAATTTATTTTACTCTCTATATATATATTTTATTATCTTACTGTCATCTTTCACCTGCAGGAATTCATCACGCACTACACGCTGCAAAATGAGTTACCCAAGCTATATCTTAGACAGGAAAATTACTTCATTTCAATGGGAATCCAAGATCAAAAAAGATGGAAAGACTGTAAATTGCTTAGAAAAAAAAGTTCTGACTGCTACTTCAGTGGTCAAGATGCATCGTTCATGCATTCTCTTTAGGACCATGTCTATGCAGCATTTTACTACATGGGACAGGGCTACTCGTTAGAAACTGATTCTAGCCAATGTTGAGTCTAGTCCAGGATCACACTTAAGTATATCTTCATGATTCAAGGCACAAGGTGCTGCAGATATGACTATGGTTCAGGAAGCCAGTTAGCCACAGTTATTACTTGCAGAAGCCAACACAAACCAAAATACTAGCTTGTTATGACAAAATAGGCATAAAAAGAATTGGTTGTAAGCATATAAAACATCTAAAATATCCGTTCCTCTGGAGTAGAGCAGATGGTGCTGTAGGCAGTCAACTCGTTCCCAAATTGGGCAGCATGACCCAGATATGAATACGATGGACAGGGAAGGCACAGAGTTACCACATGGCTTTGGTTGGAGAATTCTGACAGTCCTCAATCATAGAAACACTGCTGCCCAGAAGGGGATTTAAGACAGTTCAGTGGTAGAAACTCATTCTCTAATGGGAATTTATGCCGACTAAAAAGCTATACATGCTGTCCCATAGACACTTGAAATCCTTTCATAATTAGACCAAGGGAAGTCTCCACAATACAGACAAAGTGGTTTTAGCAGATTGGGGTGGCAGGGCAGGTTGGGGGAACTACTAGCATATTTGGATAAAATTCAGCACACACAGACATGTATACATAAAGAATGCTGCAGTGATCCCTTTTGACAAATACAAACCAAAACCAATCTGATTTCTTCCCACCTCATTTGCAACAGGAGGTAGTGTCGTTATCTCCCTTCTAATGCATGTATTCATAGTCAAGACACTGCTTTGAAAGACAAGAGAATCAGGGTCAACTTCCACCCATACCAGCTTGGGGTAGGGCCTCACTCAGAGGCCTCTGCTGACTGAACTGTGCTGAAATTAATGTCTTCCAACATTCCTAGCTGAGACTGTCAAACTTCACCTATGTGCTCAGATACGTGTTGAAACAATGACTCCTATCTCACCCTCAAACAGGAGAGTGCCATCACAAGTGATCTGAAGACATCCACTCTTTCTTTCTATCCTGATGAAGATGTGATGAGTGATTTTTCTCTAAGAGAAGATGCCCACCTCTGTGTACAATCTTCTGCAAGTGGCAGCCCAGCTTCTTACTGCTAGTAACACAGGCATCAGAAGCAATGATGATCAGAATTCCATTTCAGAAGACTACCTGAGGCTGGCTGAGGTATACTTGCTTTTATATTTAAGACTGATCTTCTACCATATTTTCTTACAATTAATTCCAGCAAGGTTTCAGCTAGCCACTCTCCGTTGCTATTCTACCTTCTGAAGTACTGCAGGAAAGAAGGAACTTTTCTGCTCCAAAGTATCTACGGAATTTAGGTCAGAATAGCATTATACCAGAAATGCTATTAAATTACAGAAGGCTTGCTTTCTCCACCTAGTGGCTAAAATACAAAGTTAATATTCTGTACTATACAAGTGCCCTAAGGAAAAAAAACCTATAAAAAAATATAAATCCCCTGATTCCCTAATACTTTGGGGGCTTCTTTTTTTCTGAAAAACTGACAAGGCTTTCCCCTCCCCTCACCCTCGATAAAGAAATTTTGCCTTTTCAGGAAAATCAAGGGACATGGATTTTGCCCTCAGTAAAAGCTGCTAGGCTAAGATCCCTAGAGGTTCAAATCATCTGTTTTCTCATGGAAGAGGCACAATGCAAACAAATCAGCTTCTATTATGGCACTGAGATTTGCCCAGATGGATGAGAGAAAGAAATGCAAAGGTACTATTTTTCTTACATTCGTGCTTTTAAGCTCACCTGTGGGTAAGTTTTCCTGACAGCCATGAAGTAGAGCAGCCCAAAGCCCACAGTCAGGCTGGCAAGAGCTTCCTTGGCCCAGAAGAGCAGGCTGGAGGTTATGAAGTCATAGGAAGGCCACAGCCACATCATTTCTCAGTTACATGCTGTAGATTTACAGCAATACGACCAAGCTCTACAGCTGCATTCAGTAAATAACTCCAGCAGGATTGCCCTTCATCTGGGTGACCCTCCTGCTTATATTGGCTTTGTAGGAACATTATATGCTTGATCTGGTCCACAGGACCCAAACAGGTTGTTTCATTGATTGTAGACAAAGTTTACTGTGCATGCAATTGTTTTCCAAGGCCAAATGAAATTGATATAAGGAAACAAGAATGCTGATGGGTCCCTATCTAGAATATAAAGCCATCAGGAAATGTAACCAAATCACTGCTCTGCAAAGTTGTTCTTGCTAGCCTGCCCTTTCTTCCCCAACTTTAAGTGTCAATGAGTACCAGTATCACCTGCTGGGGACAGCTTACAGAAAACAAATGCCATAAGTTAAAATACCAATAGAATACAAGCCCATTTGTGATTCCACAACCTGTCATTTCCTCCAAAACACAAAAGCGAAATGGTCCCTCCTCAGATTACCTTAAGGTAGGGTCTCACCTAAATCTGGGTACCTCAAGCTGGGCTTCCAAATGCAGTGTAGTGTCCCAAGACTCTCTTTGTAATCAAAGGAGCTAAACAGGTGCCTCCAGAGAGTGAGCTATCTGGCCTTTCTCAGAGCTTGGTCCAAGATGAGCTGCACTGGCTTCTGTAAGGTCCATCTCCCTAGAAGATACCTAGGAAGACTAGCTCAGAATCAAACCGTTTCTAATGTGGGGTGCTAAAGTAGAGTAGACAATTTGTACCCTAGCATACTAGGACTGGAATTTTTAAATGCTACATGCTTTACTTTTTAATCTAAAATGCCAGTAGCCTCTCAGAGTAAGGCTCAGAATGAGTGTTTTATTTTCAAGATCAAAAGTCTAGTCAGCATATTTTTTACTTTTACAGAAAAGGAAGGGGAGACAAAGGAAAATTTTCTATTCATATTTACCCCTGTATCAGCTAATCGTCTAATCGGTTCTAAGTTTCACAAAATTGAGGCAGGCAAGAGACTGAGGAAATGCTGAGACAAGTGTTTGTGCTTTCTAACAGCCCAGTCCAACGAGTTCTGAGGTATCATAGAAGTAGCTCAGCAGCTAGCCACTACTTTATTGACGCATGCAGATTTGTATGGAGGTCACAAACCCCTCACCCACTACGTCATAAGGGGCATGGCTCTGGAAAAAACATCTCTATCATCACTCTAGTAAAAAGAAGCAACAGAAAAAAAAAAATTCCTTCGATCTTACTATTCAATAAACTGAGTCCCATCCAAATGTATATGTTTGCGCTTATTCTAAAAACACAGAGAATCCAATGTGCTTATGTTTACAAAGAAGAGAACCGGAAGAGTCTCAAATTCTACACGCAGAATGAACTTTGCAAAATAGTTGCAATTATTAAAAGCACATTTTCAGTTGAGGAGAATGAGTAGGGTTGGTTTGAGTTAAACAGAATTTATGTTTGTCCTTACAATTCAGCATATGGTTAAGTGTTTTCCTGAATAGAGACTGATTTAAAACTGTATTTAAATGTTTTTCAGGTCTGTACATCCAATTACGTCATAAACCTAAGAGAACCTAAGAGAACTATTTTTATTTCAGGATTTTAAACTTTGTAAGCATAACACAACATTATGGGGAAAACAGGCATTCTTTTTGTAGTTTCTAAAGCTATTGTAGGTGGTGGGAAAAAGGGCTTGGTTTTGTAACATTTACACTGAGGACTCTATTGGGTTTGCATGGCCAGGTTTTGGTAGAAAGGGGGCTACAGGGAGGACTTCTGTGAGAAGCTGCTAGAAGCTTCCCCCATGTCCAATAGAGCCAATGCCAGCTGGCTCCAAGATGGACCCGCTGCTGGCCAAGGCTGAGCCCATCAGTGATGGTGGTAGCACTTCTGGGATAACATATTTAAGAAGGGAAAAAAGTTACTGCACAACAGGGCAACCGCAGCTGGAAGAGAGGAGTGAGAATATGTGGGAGAAACAACTCTTCAGACACCAAGGTCGGTGAAGAAGGAGGGGGAGGAGGTGCTCCAGGCACCAGAGCAAAGATTCCCCTGCAGCCCGTGATGAAGACCATGGTGAAGCAAGCTGTCCCCCTTGCAGCCCGTGTAGGTCCACGGTGGAGCAAATATCCACTTGCAGCCCGTGGAGGACCCCATGCCAGAGCAGGTGGATGCCCCAAGGAGGCTGTGACCCCGTGGGAAGCCCACGCTGGGGCAGGCTCCTGGCAGGACCTGTGGCCCTGTGGAGAGAGCCCAGGCTGGAGCAGGTTTGGTAGCAGAGCTTGTGACCCCGTGGGAGACCCATGCTGGAGTAGTCTGTTCCTGAAGGACTTCACCCCATGGAAATCACCCACTCTGGAGCAGTTCATGAAGAACTGCAGCCTTTGGGAAGGACTGACATTGGAGAAGTTCATGCAGGACTGCCTCCTTTGGCGGAGACCCCACACTGGAACAGGGGAAGGGTGTGAGGAGTCCTCTCTCTGAGGATGAAGGAGCGGCAGAGACAATGTGTGATGAACTGACCAGAACCCCCATTCCCCATCCCCCTGCACTGCTCAGGGGGAGGAGGTAAAGAACTCAGGAGTGAAGTTAAGCCCAGGAAGAAGTGAGGGGTGGAGGGCAAGGTGTTTTTAAGATTTTGGTTTTTTTCTCATTACTCTACTCTGGTTTGATTGGTAATAGATTAAATTTTTCCCCCAAGTTGAGTTTGTTTTGCCTGTGATGGTAATTACTGAATTGTCTCTCCCTGTCCTGATCTCAGCCCAAGAGCTTTACCTTATTTTCTCGCTCCCCCATCCAGCTGAGGAGGGGCAGTGATAGAGCAGCTTTGGTGGGCACGTGGCATCCAGCCAGGGCCAACCCACTGCAGGACATCCAGTTTATACACCACTATTTTCACCAATGGGTCACTTGTATCTTAAAGTGTGAGAAGCGAACTATACCACACTTAGGAAAATATTATAATTTATATTATGTAAAATAAATCTGATCTATATTGTTTGTTAATTGGCAACGTCCTTTCAGAGCTACAATGGCCAGTCTCTCTGAATGTCGTAGAAGGGCACTTCCTTAACAATGGATTGTAAGAAGAAATATTACTGACCTACTTCCACTCTTCTCTTCAAGCAGAGAAAAGTATTGAGCAGACACTTGCACCGTTACGAAACACTGAAAGAGTTTAATGCAGCTTAGAAAGCAGCATCACCCCACAGTTTCACACCTAGCTTAGAAGTAACACACTTTTCTGTGTTTTAATTAGTAATGCTAATTAGTAATGTATATCGCTACAGTAGCGTAGGATATAATAGTATACATTAGTAGTATGCCTTCTGTACTCAGAGACAGCGTGGCTTAGAAAACAAGTAACCTACTTCTGATATGTTCCAAGAAGCCCAGGACTTCTGCCTCTACATCTTGCCTGTGAACAAGCTTAATCCTTAGAGCCAGTTATTGCATGACAATTCAGTCACATTTTTATTTTTTTTTTTCCCCCAGTATTTGTTTTCATGCCATATTGAACTAGGAACAACATACCCTGTGTATTTCCAAAAACCAGTACAGTGTCACAACATCCTCTTCAGCTCGAAGAGGTTTGGTTATCAATCACTTCAGGTCTTACCTGAGTCATACCTACTGGGCAATGCAGCACAAAACCATAGATCCGAGAACCAGAGACCCAGTGAACTTACACGGCACAGCGCTCTGCCACGCAAATCCATCAGCTTGCTGCTGTTTGACACTGCGGGAACAGGAATGGCTGCGTTTGTGCAGCACCATACCCAGGCGAATCTGCCTTTTCTTTTCACAAAGCTGATAAACAAGTACTGTTGCAATTTAGTGAAGGAACACAGTGTAGATAAACACCTGCTATACAGAAGTGGCCAAAGTGCATTACCTCAGAGTCGTTTCCTACAAAAAAGCCCAAAATCTCTATTGACACAATATATTTTAAAAGTAACTCGGGAGTTCTGAAGCACTGCATTACTGACAGTACTTTTCTACAGCATGGGTAAGATTACTGTAACCTGCTAAACATGACAAAATTGCTAGTCACACTGCCTTTCTCTCTAAAATCTAGCTTAGCATCTGCCTCTTCAGTGAAGGATAACACCAGCCCAACAGTGTATAATAGCTGACACTGCTAGGTTAAATCTCCTTTTCTACTCTATCAAGACCCATGCTGGAAATCTTGAAGCAGCTCTTCTGTGAAAATCCCTTACCAGCAATCTCCAGTTTAAGTTCCCTCTATCTGACCAAAGGCATAGAAACACAAATCAATAGTACTGAGAGATAGAGAAGGATGACTCTTTCAATAAATTCATAGCATTGCGGGAAGAATTTGCAATAACGTTCGAAGCAGGGTCCAGAAATACCTGTGCGCTACGTCTGCTCTGTGAATTGCCTTAATGACATCATCTCAACACAAAATGGATTCTTTTGCCCGTCACTCAGAACACCTGTGCTTTGGGCCAAGCCTACTTTATTAAATCTTGGGCCACTTCTGCTCCCCACAAAAAGACACTCCGAATATAAGTGAGGGCGTTCACATTTTCGTCTAAGAAATTATCCAGTTATTTGGAATCTAATACAGGTTGACAGAAGTCTCACAAGCAGGCTGCAAGAACAGAACTGTATGCATTTCCCACTCAGACACAGGCTATTTTTAGATGATATTGGCTCACTAGCCAAGCAAGATTTA
The DNA here is from genome assembly GCF_000708025.1 of Charadrius vociferus. Classification (NCBI taxonomy): domain Eukaryota; kingdom Metazoa; phylum Chordata; class Aves; order Charadriiformes; family Charadriidae; genus Charadrius; species Charadrius vociferus. The sequence goes on along the minus strand of NW_009647756.1, from coordinate 2,434,176 downwards.
CTGCTATCCTAAAGGTGAGATGGAAGGGCAGTAAACTCGTCACTGATTCAGTAAAAAAGAATGTTAGTATCGCAAACATAAGAGGTTTTTGCCTTTGTTTTTTGAAGATGTTATTAATATTCCCTAAGGAGAAGAGGCATTTTTGTTTCATTTTGCTTTTTTTTTTTGCAAGGATTGCTTAATATCCTACTTAGATACACAAATTATGTGTGTATATGCTACAGCCTGCAGCTAAAGGCGATCATGCATTCATATCCCACATTTCCACCAGGAAAGACAATATGTTGGTAGTATAAATGACAGCTATTTGCACTGCTTAGTCTTCAGACCTGGCAAAGGTTATTAATAGCCAGCATGCACCAGAAGACTTTTTTTCCTGTGTTCTTCTGCAGTGCTTAGGGGAGGCTGAAATAATAAAGCTGTCGGCAATATCTTTTTAAAAGGTAATTGCAGGTAAAAATACAAGCAGTAATGAGAAATAAGAAAAAAGCCATGGCTATAAACAGTGAATTACTTGGGCAGGGGGAGAGGGAATGGGAGAAAAGGCTCACCACCACAGGCTCTGACCCTTCCCACACTGTCCCAAGTTATTTCGCTCTGCTGAAGCAATTTCACATTGAAGCGATTGAGAATCTCAGAGACTGATTTCCCATCACCACACACCTTGTATTTCTGCTGCAGTGCAATTTCATTGTACAATGTTTTACTTCAATTGTCTGCTTAAGCAGACAATTAAAATGTAGTACCACATTAAGCTTATACTCCACCACCTACTAAAAAGAAATCCAGAAGATGAAAGATCCACTTCAAATCAGAGCTGCTGCAAATAAGGAAGAGTTTGTAAGAGCAGCACCTTGTGACAGAAAAGAATCAGTTTATCCAAACCTGGTTTTATCCCAAAAATATGTGTTTCAGCTTTCTGAATCTCCAAGAGATTCTTATTTAGACTGGTACTTATGACTGAAGCCATACTTTAGTTTAGATATGATCTTACAAGTCTTCCATTTCAAATTGCCTCACTATACACGACTTAAAAGTTAGATACGTTAAGCACATTAATGTATTATGTCTTAATGCAGTGCAGGCAGATCACCTCCACCACATCACCTCTTTTGTGACAACTGGGGTAGTTTGAACCACTAACTTTTTACCTGTAGAAACTATTTATCCTTCAACTCCTGCCTAGCATGATGGCAGTTGTAATTTCCAGATAAATCTCAGGAGACAGACTGATAACTGAAAGAAAGAGAGAAGCCTGCAGCTACGCAGCCTGTGATACATGCCTAGCTCTCATCTACAAACTGCTTCTAAGAGTAGCTTAGAGTCATAATAGGCACTGATCTGATGGAGAGCCTTGTTGTCTGCGGGAAGCGGTTGGATTTTTTTTTTTTTTTTTTTGGTTGGTTGGTTGGTTTTAAATCCCATGCACCACAGAATTAGACTAGCTATAATTGACTAGTGTTGTAATCAACACTGTAACGTGCTTTTTGGATGAGTATCACTCATTCCTCACACTTCAGTCTGACATGCTGATGCTTTTTTCAGCCTGTTTCAGTGTTCATATTTTATCCTTCAGGTATAGCACTGAAGCATCTCTTAAGATCTGCTTTCATGGCTCCTGACACACTCCAAGGTTACTTCAAATTCTTTGAGTTCCCTCCTCATCTCCTCCTTCCCCCAGCAGACACGCAATAACTAAAGTTCAAATGTGCACAGGTTACGTCTAAGTTCCAGCCAAAGTATGTGGGTGCTCAACAGTCCTGCTTACCAGCAAACTGGTTAAGGGAGCAGAGGAATATCGATGGCACTCCTGTTGAACCCATGCTCTCAGAAACATCCAGGATGTGCTCCTGTATCTTACACTATAAACATAGTCTCAGTTACCCAAAATCAAAAGGATGTTCCAGATTGAGGACAGGTATTCCAGAGCGCTACTCTGGTATTAACTGGGTTGCTGAAACAAGGACAGTAGCTTTAACTTAAAGCTTCAAAGGTGCAGAAACCTGCCTCCTCTCTCAACCTGGGAGCAGCGCTGCAACAAGTTCTCTGATGCCCCATCTTCCTGCCCGACTCCTGCAGGAACAGTACCAGTGAGCGCGATTCAGACACCTTTGCCTCAGAGTGAAACCTTGGCCTCTTTCCCCTCAGTGGCTTCTTTGTTGAAAAATAAAAAAATAATAAAATCTCACTTTTCTAAGATATATACCTCTAGAAATACACTTGCAGGAGCTGCATCCTCACACTCTAGTGTAAACAAACATTTTCAGTTTGTAAAAAAAGAAAAACACAACCAAAAAAACAAACAAAACCCAACCAGAAAACTCCAAAACACCAAAGAAAACAGACACAAAAACCCACACAACCAACACCAACACCCTTCCCAACCAAACCCATAAGAAGAGTGAAAATAAATAATCTGGGTGGTTTCGGTTTATTTTTTTTAAATAAAGGAGTTTTTAGATTTCTCTCGTTTTCTGCCTGCTTGGATTTTTTTAGGGAAGCAAGGTATTTCTGTTGTTTAACAGACCACAGCTAACAATTTCTGAACCTGTTGGTTAACTTTACCAAATATGAGTGAGATGATCTCAAAGTAACAGTATATTTTTTAATACCCTTTTTTTTTTTCCATTAAAGGGGCAGAAAGGAAGCTCAGACAGGAAGATGGACCCCACTGATGAAGCACTGTAAGGGCAGTTAGCATAGAAAGGTTTGCCATTTGGCACCCATCTACCACACAGCCAGACCACACATAGCTCTGACCCAGCCGTAGTATGATGGACTACCAGATCTGAGGGACTCAAATGGGGATAGATTAGAGGGGTTTTACAAGGACATAATAAGAGCGCAACTGGGGAGACAGGAAGACATGCAAGTATTGCAACAGGAGACTGCCAGGGAGGTAGGAAAGTGAGGAGGATGCAAAATCCAAATCCATAGGACCCTGGCTTCGTTAACTCAGCCACGACTGATTTATTGTTCTCTGTATTCCTGTTCAGAACTACAAGAGACAGCTTCATTTATTCTTTCTGCTTTGCTCATTACTTCCATGAGAAAGACTCCAATAAAATAAGTACAATACCAACAAATGAAGTTTTTCACCATCGCGCACACACAAACCTAACATCCCTTGTCCATCTTCTCCCATACAGTACCCTCAGAACACACACTATGAAGAAGGGATGGGCAGAGAGCTAATGCTTACTACTTCACATTGGTCCATGAAAATGATATGTCTATATATGTTTTCAAATTCTGTTGCAACAGTCTTGAACAGTTTCACCTGTAAGAAAGAAAAATATGGCTGAAAATTAATCTTAGTGGGAGATGTGCTAGATACTGGTTAAGAGGATGAATTTGTTAATATGTTTCTCTTCCTTAACAGCTCTAAAGTAGGAAGGCAATTGTGCACCACTTATTTTGTATAAAAATTGATTTTATATAAAAATGACAGTCCTATAAAAATACTGCAACATCTTTGGAATTCAAAGGCAGTCATATATCATAATTTCATTTCACAATGCATGCTAACCATGTTTTACCATGTGTTTTATTTCTAGGAAGCAGGATTCAATAGGATACTATTGAATATGTTGACACTGCAATGTAATACAGGTACATTAAGTAAACCCGGGGAATTATTCATCCTCTGACATGGGTGTACAGCTTCCACTTACTTCAGCGACTACACAAGGGCGGACCTGGCCCCCTGTTTTCAGTGTAAATTCAAATGACACATTAAAGTCTACAAGCTGATAGCAAATAACACTGCTCTGTGTGCAACAGAAAGGAAAGGCTAGGCTATATTTTACTGTACATGTTTGGTTGTCAGTTCATTCATTAAGAAATACTAAAGTATAACCATGCAGCTGCTAGTTTAGCTAATTATAGTCCGAGAATCTCAACTGATGACCTGGCATACTTCCGCTATCATTAATGAAATTGCAGTTGTTCATACCAGGTGAAGGTATGGTTTCTGTTACCACGCAGTAATTATTGGCCTTGCCCCATACACTTACGGAATAATTCATGATCAGTTATTTCTGAGAAAGTTACATTCCAGGTTGTGTCTTTTAAATCTTACGAGAAAATTCTAAAAAAAAATCAGTTCACAATTCAGAAGTTTCCTTCACTTGATTTTGAGGTTTTTAGCTAAAAACGGGGTGGGGTTTTCTGCCAGGCTTCTGTAATGCATCAGGGAGTCATACACTGGGTTCAAATGCACTGCTTTAATATGATTTAATTTCCCAATTGGAGAAAATACCGTGGAAAAAAAAGACAAAATGACACCTTATTTTAGCCCTAGAAATGGTTCTTCTCAGGTACTGAAAAAAAAAAATGTAAGTACAAATCCAGTAATACTATATTTTACACTTAGTTAACTCATTACCTCTACTTTGACTTTATCTGAAATCAAATCACATGCTATATACTCATTTTTTTTACATATTCACCTGCCAAAACAAGCTTTCTAGTCATTAAGCCCTCCCCCAAAACTGCAATAAACAAAACAAAAAAGCCTTGAACTAACCAAAAAAACCCACAAAACCCAACAAAAAGAAAGAGTAAAAGTCTTGTAGCATTGGCTCTCAGTGTCGCATTACATATCAAGGAAAGTTTTATTTCCATAGGTTTGTTTGCTTTGGTAATTGATGTCTCTTCCTCTCGTGTTTTAAAAGCTGGCTTTAACAAAATGACAACTTAAAAGCCCTCCTTATTCACAGCTTGAGGTTGAAATGGAATCAAGCCAGAGCTGGAATGGCTTTCCAAATTAGCAAGGGAACCTACTGTTGAAGTAGACTATTACCCTGTGTGTGTTTGTGCATACAGCCTTATTTCCGCATACCCACAACTGGGCTAGCTATCATTTACTCACCTCACAAAGCTGCCTCCTTCCTGCTCCTCTTCTCAAAAAATTTAGTTAAAACAAAAGAAAAATCAACTTCAAGTCTTTTGTGCTTGAAAGCACTTTGCCACTTCAAATGGCCAAGCAGCATCACATCATTTAGGAAATAACAACGAGAGAGTCTTGAAGCATTCAAGGAAAACACAGTGGGCTACATTTTCAAAGGGGCTGAGCAGAAGCTCTGAACATCTTATGCCTCGTGAGCGTTCATACGGTGTGAGTAACTGCACGCAAAAGGCCAGGGCTGCAATCGCACCAAGGAAACATACAGCACAAACCGCACAGATCAGATGGCTTGCAGGTTTGCTAAAGAAGCTCTTAATAAATAGACAAAGTCAAAGCTTTTTTTTTTTTATTGAATGCACCTGATACCACACAGTTTGAGGAGACCAACAGGTGCAACCACTTTAGAAATATGAAAGCTAAGTCATAGAAAGGTACAAAAACATAACAAGAAATCCCTCAAAGAGTTACCAGCAGAGATAAAACATGTCTTTCCTGTTCTAAGTTTGCCACCCTTGCACAGGAGAATCCAGAATTTTAATGCAGATTAACAGAAATTACCTAGCTATTGGGCTGACTTGCTCACAGGTATTAACATTCTCCAAGCAGCCTAGCATGCAAAGATGATGGGCAGTAATTTCCCAGATGTCTCTTGATAATTTTTTTTCTCCACAATTTTAGTTCGCACTGAAATCCCAACACATCGTGAGTAAATGTGCTCCTTACAGAGACACTCCAGACCTCGGGAGGAATGAAGAAGGGCAAGAAGAACAGCAAAGCTACTCTGCAGCTCCTGGGAGATGAAGGAAAATATCACACGCTATCAACTGCGTATGCCTATGGGCTGCAGTCACGGCACAACTGCACCTTGCAATACAAGAGCTCTGCGCTGACAAAGTTTAAAATAAAAGGAGCTAAAAGTAGGAATTTCATAACAAAGTAAAGGGCACATGCAGAGCCTAAAACCACCGGTAAAGTTGCAGCAACAGCAAACACAAGACCACATGTCAAGAATACAAAAGAAACTGCTGACTATGATAATGAGCTACTTTTGAAAAATCACAACCTAATTCTACCTTGCCAAATGAGTTGGATCACACACTAGCCCCCAAAGCAGCAGTTGTTACTTAGTTTCCTTTCCAGCCACCTCGCTGTGCTCAAATGATGACCCTAGGATGGAGCACCGCACAGCCAGGCTCTCCTGGGGCAGCATCCAGGGTCAGGTAAAGGGAATCACATATAACCTCAGGTGCCTGGTGACTCTCCTCATCAGCTGCATCCGCCTCTAATTAGCCCTCTGGAAAAGGCAGCTGCAGCTGGGTCTGACTCAGCTTTTACTGCCATAAGCACTAATCCCCAACACCTGGGTGAAGTTCAGCCCAGACCTGGTGATTATCTTATTCCAGCAAGACGAGAGGCCATCAGATGCTGTGCTGACAACAAGAGATGGCTGCCTATTTCTGCATGGCCCTGGCAGGTGGAGCTGCATTCTCTTTCCCACCTTTCTGCCTGCTGTGGTGTCCATGCATGGCACAAACTCACCATGAAAGACCAGCACGTGGGTGCCACCTGCTTGCCTGTGACTTACTGTGTATACCAAGCATTTCACTGAAAGACGGAAAAGGAGGCAGCCGCTGGGCTGGGGATTGCCCAAAACCTTCTTTAAAGGGTGGGGGGTGGATGTCTGATGTGCTGGGCATTATTTTTTTCAAGCTGAGCTTCTGGGGGTGCTCAGGTGACACCCACCACCCAGGAAAGGTGGCGATGGCCAGAGGAGGATCACGAAGATGATGAGAGGGCTGGAGCACCTCTCCTGTGAAGACAGGCTGAGAGAGTCGTTCAGCCTGGAGAAGAGAAGGCTCTGGGGAGACCTGATAGCAGCCTTCCAGTACCTAAAGGGGGCCTACAGGAAAGATGGGGAGGGACTCTTTATCAGGGAGTGTACTAATAGGGGGTAACAGTTTTAAATTGAAAGAGGGTAGTTTTAGATTAGATATTACGAAGAAATTCTTTATTGTGAGGGTGATGAGGCACTGGAACAGGTCACCCAGAGAAGTTGTGGATGCCCCATCCCCGGAGGTGTTCAAGGCCAGGCTGGATGGGGCTTTGAGCAACCTGGTCTAGTGGGAGGTGTCCCTGCCCATGGCAGGGGGGGTGGAACTAGATGATCTTGAAGGTCCCTTCTAACTCTAGCCATTCTATGATTCTATAGAAGTCCATAAGCAGCCAGCGAGGCCAGTTGCTGCCTGTGGCATGGCTTGCAGAACATCCAGGCATCAGTTTTGGTAGTAAATCCCAAAGCTGGGCAAGTGCTACCACAGTGGGCGTTTTTCATAACTTCTAGGTAGCTTTTTCAGAGGTTAATCTTGCTTCCTAACAACCCAGCTTTCCTTTCCATAAATTATTGCAAATGACATGATTTGAAAAGAGAAGAGACAAGCCCAGGTCATTAGGGTTTTTTTCACCCCTAAATTAAAAAAAAAAAAAAGTCTTAAATTCTTTCACAAAATCTCCCTTTCTAAAGTGGTTCCCTACTTCAAACTGATTATCTCAGCAAAGGTTCTACCTTGGGATCGGAGATCAGTGGGCTGAGAGAGGGGAGCTGCTGCAGGTTAAGGTAGAAGCAGCAAGGACCAGAGCTGCTCCTACCCGAGCAAACTAACCTTAGCAAGGAGAGAAGGCAACGCTATCTATGCTGCGAAAGGCCAAGTCTGCTGCAACTGTGACGGAAAAGAGACGTAGACCCCTCTGACCATCAGGGGTCACATAGTACAAAGTGGCACTACTCACAGCCGCAGCAGCTAACGCGACGTGTGCCCACAGATCATGGGTGCCACAGACTGTCTGTGCTGGCTCTTGTGCTCAGACACATGGTCTTCAGTCACTCTGAGGTGAAAATGCTGGCTTGTAATAACATCAAACTTTCCTGTATCTCTGGATATTTCGGTTCCAACTTCTACACAGCACTCCAATGGGCTCTTTAAGTACAGTCCCCTTGTACATGTCCCAGCTGCACGGTCGATACGATCTGACTCTCCAAAATACTTTCCTAATGAGACTTAGTGAAGTGAGAAAGACGGGCTAGTAAAGGGGTGTTAGGCATTAATCTTAATAGCCAGGAAAAGCTCGAATTTATATTTTAAAAGAGGAGTACGGTTTAATATGGTGTAATATTCTATTTAATAAGTGATAATATTACATTATATAAAATGGAAATTAATGAAAACAATTCTTTCAGTGAAAAGCTTCAGATCTATTACACATTGGGGCAGAGGGAAGCCACCTTTTTGGATTTTTCTTTTCAGGTATTCTATCATTCAGTAGGATCAATCTTCACTTAAAATAAAAGATATGCACCAGTGCGATGTAGTACTGCTTTCAAGGGACCTATTTTCACAGCAGAGTGCTACCTGGCGTGAATAAGCCCGCCTGGCATGTTTTATCTATGTGAAAGAACGTGCTATGTTTTGGGGGCTACATCACAATACCAACAATTTTAATATTCATAGCTCGCCAACCATTTTTCCCTAACATACGCCTCTCCCCCATTTCTTCTGTTTATCTCCTCATTCTCTTTTCCAGCCTCTTTCCTTTGCACCTCCCTCCTTTTGTTCTTTTCCATATATCGCAGCCCTTGAATCACACCCCTGTTGCCAGACAGTTTGTCCTCTGCAGTGCTGAATGGGCACTTCAGAAGGCAGCATGTCTCCTCTCAGGAAGTGACTGCTTATTTCACACACGGAGAGGAGCATCAATTCAGCACAGCGGGAGAAATTACAGAACACAGCCTGGAGGGGAGGTCGATGAGACAGAACACTGTTCTGGAGCATTCTGGCTTCATTTAACCTCTTAATAAAAGTAGGTTAGAGCATCCTGATATTAAGGACTATGTGAAAGGGGGGGGGAGAAAGAAAAGCATAGAGGGGGAAGGAGGAGGAGGAGGGAGTCCTCAACTAGGAAACATGTCCTTGCAGGTAATGCACATAGAAATCCTTCCTGATGTACAGTATATAGGATGGTATTTTCATGCTCAGCAGTTTGCAAGCGTGCATTTTTTTGTCAGAGTGGCAGGTCTGAGCAGTCACACTTCTGGCCAGGTTTCTTCTGCATCTGGGCGGGGAGGTGGGGGGGAGACTTAGGGGAGAGGGTAGAAAAAACACCGTCACTTACAAGTCGTACAGACAAATCTAGAAAACAATCTGTGCTGCATCCTTAAAAAAAAAAAAAAAAGTTGTTTTTTTCCTCTGAAAGAGAAGTGCCTGAAGGTCCAAAATACTTTGCAAACATGATCAATTATGCATTCAAACAGGTGCTGAGAAAAGACTCTTATTCCCATCTTTCCACATGGGGAAACTGAGGAATCTTTTCCAAAAGTTAGTTTGAGACAGAGCTCTGGACTGGCCAGGCACAGGAGGAGGGATGGGGACAGTACAGCTAAACTGAAATGTAAAATTGAATGTTAATAGAAAACACCCAGAGAACCATGAAGAAGCTACTGCTTTAACGTCATCACACTTACAGATGTAGACTGATAGAGAAGGGAAAAAACAGACCAGCAAGCCAAGACACTTTTAACCTCTGAGTTATGATGGATAGCTGTGATCCAATAAAGACATTTGAGTGGGATTTCATAATACGCTATTTCTGTTTTAATCAGGCATTATAAAGCAGCAACAGGACTTATATACTTCACAGCCACTTTGGATTATTGAACGCTCACAGTAGGCTAAAAGAGCACTTACAGCTCATCAAGTTAAGCAAAAATGTACAAATTAAGTACCATCAAGCCCACAAGCCAATGCATTTACAGGGAGTGAAGAAGGGGAAACAGAAGAGAATTGAAGGATGAGGCATTAAAATGTACTTTACCGTATGCTTTTAAGAAATGACATTCACGACTGAAGAAAACAATTAACAAGCATCTCAGTCCATCCCTTGTACCAAGCTAAGACCTATTTCCACACCTCTCCCTAGTCAACTATCTGTCTTTCCTGGTCATCGATTATTGCAGTATTTCCAAACAGCATGATTTATTGTCTCCCCCACCTGCTGCACCTTCTATAGCTCACCTGTCATGTGAGGCAGGCTCAACCCGGAGCTTAACAACTGCAGTGTGGATACCAAGCTCAGGATCTTGCACCAAGATCCCATTTTGTGGGGTACCACGGGAAGCAGAGACATTGGTATGTTATGAGACAAAATTGCAGTCTTCTAAATGCAGAGCAGCTTTCCTGCCTCCTAAAAGCCTTGTCCAGGTTTAATGATCCTGGGAACTACGTTTCTCCTCCCTCTCTCTAGGCTACCATTGAGGCTACCCAAATGGAAACCCTTGGTTTGCTATTTGGCATGATGAGTTTGCCAGTAAGTCAGTCGGTATTCTTTTCCTTTGCTGCTGGTTCCTGGGCCATCATAAAGCATCACGGCATTAGTTTTTTCCTGGTGGCTCCCATGCAAGTTTTTGATACCCTCAGGATTGCTTGGGCTCCCAGCTAAGACTGGAGGCTAAGGCAGGCTGAAGATGTCTTCATCAAGAACTGGAGGCAGCAGGTGCCTGCCTATTTCACAAAGGGTTGGAAATTAATAATTTAAAGGCATAGGGTGAGAAGAGGGCAGTTTCATGGTTGCGACACACCATCAGGAGGGAGGAAGGGAGGGTTCAGCTGGAAACTGACAGATGAAGAAAAAATGCAACAAACACTCTTTTTTTCTTTCATGCACACTACCTGAGTCTGTATCATTTGTGTTGTGCTTCTTATTGTTGTGATAGGCTATTGGAATTGCCACAGAATAGTGCCAATAGCACAAGCTATCTTTAAAGCATGGAGGAAAAAACATTAGGAATTATGAGAACATCAGAAATTAAAATAGTTTGGAAATGAATCACAGACCAAAGAAGACTTTATGGATCTGATAAACTGTTTGCCAAGGACGGTCATAGAACTAATCTACATTGCAGCATGAAACAGCACCTTTCCAGCAGGGACTTTACAGTAACAAGTAAATATGGTTGTCCTCGAAAACATTAATATCATTTCACATGTCTATGAAAGGCAAGATCTCAGACATTAAGCAGTCAGCTGACAAATCCCACTGAAGACTCTTCAGATCAAGGAGAAGTTTTGTTTCTAAAGCAAATTGAAACAACTGACAATTAATTAAGAAAAAAATGGGAACACTATGTAACAATCTAATTTGTCAAGTGTGTTTTAAACATATAACCCACAATATAATGAACGTTTTATGCGGGTTATTTGCCAATTTCTTTTAAAATGTTTTTCTGAGTGCATTATTAATTTCTGCTCATCTTGCAGATTGCTATGGTGTTCTTACAGTGAAGGTGTTTGATCAAACTATTGAAGAGTCAAATTAAGATAAGGAAGGCAACCAGTTAGGATAGAAAAAGCATTCCCTTTCCATTTCCCACTAAAGCATTGGTAGACAGCCTGTATTGCAATGTGGAATGCTTGGATTGAAAATATTTCAAATTTGAATTTCAAGGAATAAGCCTTCAATGACGGAACTGAATTTAAGAAGGACCACGCAGCAGGTATTACCATTTAGAAAAAAGTGGCTACCCTATATTTTTCTAAGAAGTAAAAGTTCACCATATGCATTGTCTCCGTAATCATCTTTCTTTTAAACTGTGCAGAATGCTGGCACCATGAATGTGTCAAATATAGGACTATTTCTAGCGTGGTCTCACACCTAATGCAAGGTGGGTTGGTCTTTCACCTCCTCTGTGGCAGGATAAGAGACGAGTAAAGTTGGTGAGGTTTATAGATGTCTAGCACTCACACGTTTGCACCAACAAATACAGGCCTATGCCTATGTTCATCTGCACATATATTTATACAAATATATATACACACACACATATAGATAGTGGCTGTGGAATACAGTCTGTGGTGCCATCTGGTGGAAAGAAGTCAGCAGCAGCTCTACTGGTATGTTAAAAAATACAAGTGCAGGTACCCTTAAAATAAGGAAGGAGTGAATAAAACCTCAAAAGAAGGAGGATCTAATCCATGTGATTTACAGACGCCACAGTGGTCATCAAAAACCAATCAGTTCCAGTCTGTCTCAAAGGCTAAAGCTTCTTACCTTGACTGTCCCAGATTGTCACACTCATTGATATGGATCAGCAGTCATTGATGAGCTTTTAAAACCACAAAAAGCTTAAATGGGTTATGGAAAAATGTAAAGGCTTCCTGACATTTCTAACTGTCTCCATTCCTGATTCTGTCTGAGGTGGATGTGTTGAGTCTTGCAGATTTGCCCGAACAGCAAATATATCTTCAATGTCTGCATCTCGTAGTAAACCTTTTTACAGTGAGCAAATATTTACATGAACACAAGATCAACTCTTTTTTTTTTTTCTGATGCCCCATCAGCTTTATCTGGCATGAGTTGTCTCCATTTCTCTCAGTAGATGCATTTCTTGGGATAGAAATAAGCTTCTAGAAAATAATAAGCAATCATTTATTTTAAAGATTACTTGGGAGTATAGGCGGAGGAAGGCAGTCTTCATGTTTTATTTGAAGAATTTGGACTGGCTTTCTCAAAATTCCCTTTAGTTTTTGGAGGGAAAAAAGTATAAATGGACTAGTTACTTTCTAAGAGAAACCTTTTATCTTCAAGGACAGCACTCACATCAGAAGAGACCAAGGCCTGAGGGAGTCTGCCCAATAAAAGTAAGGTCTAATTCTTCCCTAGGTTATGCAAAACTCCGTCATTTGCGTATATTCTTTTATACAAGTGTTATTATATACTTGTAACTGTGTATTTACATTGAGGACTAAGGATCAGGCAAAACATTGTTAAGGCTTCCAGGGCAGAAACAAAGGCAGCAAAACCAGAGTGTTTAAGAGAAACAAAACCAAAGTTGAAACGTTCATGAGTAAGAGCGGTGACATTATATCTTGTTCATATTCTTTTAAAGGTAGCTTGACTTATTTCACCTTTCTTATTTTCAGGATCTCTCCTGAAATGAGTCAGTTTTAATTAAATAATGATCAGGGATGTTTCAAAAAAGGCTGGAGAGTTTGTCAAAGGTTCTGTGTCTCACAAAGGAAATACTCTGGACAGCAGAGACTGTAAGTACATAGCTGAACAAGAACAAATACATGTCCATATACCAGCTGATAACTAGCTTCTGCAGCTGAGGCAAACGGAAAAGAATGCTAATAATACCTATTGTTTTTAGTTGTTGCTACCTGATGTTTACACTATTCAAGGACTTTTTCAGCTTCCCAAGAAGCACAGACACAATGATGGAACGGCCAATGAAATATTCCATACCGTAGACATCATGCTCAGTGTATAAATGGGGGTTAGGCGGAGGGTAGGAATTCGCAATCACTGCTCCGGATGGTGCCAGTTCACAGGGTGGTGAGAGTGACCTGTGTCATTATTATTACTGTTATTATTATTTTTTCCTTCTCCGTTATTGTTTCTATTAAACTGTCTTTACCTCAACACACCAGGGCTTTTTTCTCCCTTTCCCCTCCTTTTTTTGCCCCTCTTCCCCCCACCCTTCTGTGGAGGAAAAAAAAAGGGGGAGTTGGACAGTGTGAGCGAGCGGCTGTGTGCTTCTAGTTGCCAGCTGGGGTTAAACCATGACACAGCTACACTTCTTCCTTCCTTTTCTTTCCCCAGGCTCTCTTTACCATTTCCCCGTTCAGTGGTTGTCTATCACTTCCCCACTTCCTTCTCAGGCTCTCAGAGCGCTCCATCCACCTCGCTGGCAGCCATCAAACCCTCTCAATAAAGCAGATGGAAAGGCAGTGGGGAGGAAAGGTGATATGACTAAATAATAGTCCCATCCCTGCTGAGATAACATCCTAATCCAATGGCAGTTTTTCTTGATAAAGAAGGAGAAAAATCTTGTATAAAATTTTTGGACTTGGGTTGTGGCTAAACAACAGCAAATTAAATGTCTTGCTTGCCCTCAAAAACTCAGCATTGTCAAAATGTGTTCTCAAAGCTTTTTAAAAAAAAAAAAGAACTTTAAATGTATGACTTTTGTTTCTACCGTTGTCTTATTTCTGCAAGTCTTGCTTTTTCCTCTTGTGTTCCTTTGTTTCTCACTGCGCATATTATGATGTCTGAATCACAGGCTGCTTCTTGTATCCAGTGAACTCAGCAGAATAATTCTTATTGACTTTCCTGGGTATAGAATTGGATTTACTGTCCATTGCTCTAATCTGTTAGATTACTTTCCTCCTCCTATTTCTTTCCTTTACGTAAATAAACAATGAAAATAGGGGAGTTGTGCTTATTGGCTAATGCAGTTGTTGGAAGAATGGAAGCTAAACAAAAGTGATAGCTATTTTGGGAAATAAATTTTGTACATTTTTAACAAAATCTTTGTCCATAGTTTTGACTGACTGGGAGTTGTTCAAAAACAAACTTTCATTTTCTACAGAAATGAAACCCTTTTCCAGTAATTATAGTTCCCCCTTTCTGCCTTCCTGTAACTAAGATTCTTCACCAACTCACCCCCCACCATTAAAATCCATTGCAAGAAAATTATCTTTTTTCTCCCAGTTTTTCTAACTAATGTCCTTGTTTTCCATATAAGCACAGAAATAATTACTGAGGGGCAGGGGGGGTTCATTTGTAGGACAGTTCAGCAAGTTCAGCGGTGAATGCCTGGGAAACTCTGTGATGTGCATTGTTACTAAGATTAATGACTCTTATTATTGATGCAGAACCATAAATTTACACAAGATCTGTCAAGAATAAATAAGAGAGCAGTGTGTTCTGCTATGAAGAGTTACAGCAGGAAAATGGCAAAGATTTACAAAAAGCACATCTTAACGGATAAACAAACACATCACAAAACTGTGAACACGCTCCTGTTCCCTTTGTAGTTCTTGGGAATGTTGTTTTTTCTCTGTGATGGGAGGGGGACTGGGCTTTTAGTGGCTATAGGAAAACCAGAACATAAAACAGAATTGGAATTTAATGAGGGAGCTGATTCATTCCCTCATAAAACCCTGGAAAAGTCATTTGAAGACAATTTGTTTATGAGCACTCACCTGACCTGACATCTGACTGAAGAAGCTGACAGTAAACGGGAAGGTGCCACAATTTTGGGGAGCAGGGAAGGGGGTTGCTTTTGAGCCTCAGAGATGTCTTTGCAAGTTCACAAAGGAGGATTATCACCTGTGGTTGCAGCGCGCTCTTTTCTCTGGGGCGCTGCTGCACATCCTCACTCTGCAATAAACTCTGCTCAAAGGTAGTGGCACAAACTTGGAGTGTGGAAAGCAGGGGCTGGTAGCATCGGGTAATCTGGAAAGTATTTAGGCAATCAACGGCGAAGAATATCCACCTTGGGATTTGGTAGTGTCTGCCTTGCAAGTTTGGACGTCCACCTTTGCCTAGGGCTAACAAAGGGGAACCACTGTAATTTCACCTGGGGCCTCAAGACCAATCAGGGCATACAGCAGAAAAATCCTTCAGGGATTTGGGGATTCCGTATTAAAAAAAATGTACTTATTCTATGGGTCAAGCTGACTCCTCTTGCAGTGGTTTTTGCTTGTAAAAATGTAGGAATGTCATCTTTGTGCATAATGGACCGTATCTCTGAAGTGGTTATAACGTTGCAAAATATAATATGGAAAAAGGAAGACCAAAACTCTCAAGAAAACCTCCAATCCCTGTAACTGGATGTAGGAGTGAAATCTAATATCATGTAAGAGTACAAAATAAGAAAACAAACCGAACTCCAAACCAACTCAGATATGGATGCTGTATTAGCCAACAGGGAGGGAAGGAATGGGATCAGAAGTGTTTCAAAGCTGAGGCAAGAGTGTAGATACGGTAGCATTTTTTCCTCAGCACCTCAAAATCACAGAAATGCTTTACATGACCACTTGCATCACACTTCTTCTGAAATCACCTCTGCCTTTCCTGTGCCCTTGCACCATACTCAAAGGCATAATCCAGGCTCCTCCGTGCTTGATTCTTCTGGGCTGCTCTTATTCCCTCCGTGGTTGAATTCCGTAAGGTTTCCCATTACGTGTAGCATTCAGCACAGGGACTCCTTCAGCTGGCACCTCTCACACGTTGCTTCTGGCTTCATTCTTAACACACCTCGTAGGTATTTCCATTGCTTTTTCTGAGCCTTAATTACTGAAAATGTGCCTGGGCAGTATCAACTGACACTAAAATGATTTCCTCTTTAATGTCAATTGAAACATGAGTTCCGTTTCTTGCTCCAAACATCACTTTCATGTCAGTTATTTCATGAGGGCAGGAGAGTTTTACTAGAGCAGCCAGCTGTCGTGGGTGGAATGGTGCCTCGCTGGACCAAGCTCTGCTAACGCACACTCAGCTCTTACTGGCGTTCTGCATTCTGAGTGCTCAACACCTATAGGAACACCAAGTCTTTTGAATAGATCTGCATTTGGTGGGAAGTGGAGAACGCTGCAGGGGGCTACTGTGCAGACAAAAGGAGTAACGAAGTCTATTTCAAGGAAAAGAGGGTCAGAGGCTTCTTATGTAAAGCTATAGGAGAGGACCGAGAAGGTTTTTTGTTGCTCATTATGGTGAAAAGATTCCTCTACTTAGGTCTTTCTCTGACCTTTGTACAGAGATCGTTTTTCCTGTCTAGAGACTGGAACTTGCATACTTTTTATTCCCCACGGACCATGTCTCTCTGATGTGTCTCTTGGACCGAATGGCACCTGCAGCCATTAAAAATGAGGGCAACAAAAGCCCAAGTTCGCACTGGCACGCAGTGAGGTGGATCAAATGTACAGGCACGTTTTACACATCTGCATTGCTACCAAGCAGTTTTTATTACTGGAAGTGCTGTAGGAAGAAAGAAACAGGTTGTGGGCTGTGCAGTTTGTTTCTTCATTTGAGTTCTAAGGATGGGTTATGGTTTAAAGAAGACCGAAGGTAATGCTACATAGAGTCCCTGCCACATAAAATTATCGTGGGTCTGTTTACATACATATGCATACATTGATATCCACAGCATGATGCCTTTCTTAAACGGCGTTTTATAAATGGGCAGAGGGAAGCAGAACTTTTTAGAGGACCGAAAGCAGCCATTTTTCTTGCCTCTGGTCAGTACTTTAGTCTGCGAACAAACTTATCACACAAGTGTGAATCTTAAAGCGTGCAATTCTTTTTTAGTTCTTCTTTCTTAATTTAGGAAGTCAGTCATTTCAGGGTGCAGTTCCACCTTACCCTCCACAGTAATTCAATATATGGTTTTGTGTTTTCCTCTTTTTTTTTTTTAAAGCTTGATTATTTTAAATTCAGGAACCTCAATGTCATCTTTCTTGGAAAAGAAAATCATCAACCTAAAATATGAATGATACTGAGGAATTCAAGAGAAATGAGTCTGAAATACTCAGGGCTAGAGCAGTCTCTCTCACTGCATTTCTACTAATGTCTGTAGCCAGGTGTGGCTGGGCTGATGAAACATCTGGTTACGTGTGCTGGGGGTGGGCGCAGGCAACCAGTAGCGGAGGGAGGAGAGGGACTGGGGCTTCATTTTGTAAATCATTTATTTTGGATCACTGTAGATATCGCAGGTGGGAAAAAGCAATCCTGCCACAAATTTTTTCATCCCATGTTTCTGAGCCCTTGCTACTGATAAAGTGAACGCTTGTCTGTGCCACAGTGAGGAGGAGACAATTTTCTGGGCCAGGTGTCGATGTCCTGCTATCTGACATTCAGGTTTCCTTGTTCCCTCTCAGCCTGTGTGCACCTCAGCCATCCATCCTGCTTCAGTTCTTTCCCTTTTAGCTGTGTGTAGAATTAATCAAATTTATTTGCTGATTCATTCACCAGGGCAGCTCATGCTCGGTCTATCTCAACCTTCTTAAACTGTAGCTGCCTCCAAGGAGAGGCAAAATGGGGCAGAGCCTCGTTTGTCTGAAAAGTCTCTTCTGAGATCGGGAAGGTCATTTCCTGCCTGGTTTCGCCCCTTTTTGTCCAATTAGCTACAGCCTTTAATGCTCCTACTCAGCAGATGAACTGCTTCTCTCAGGTAAACATTCTACGTTACCACAGTGAGTTTTGATGCTCAAACCCCTATTTTTTTAATGAGAATTCTTTTCGAGCCTAATAAAACCCCATATGCTTTGGGAAGAAATAACCAAAGACATCCTAGCAGAAAATCCAGTGTGTTTATAGCTTGGCACTCATGCCTTGGGTGCTTTTTGAAGGTTTCTCCTAGGTGCTGTGTAGGCAAGTAATGGAAATCCTCTCAGAAAGCCCACACTCCGCATGCCAGACAGGATGCGACATGTGGACGGGACAGATAAATGAGATGGAAGTACATTGGGAGGAGAAGGAAGTTATAAAAATAAACTAGAATTTAGCCGAAGAGTAGAGGTTTTTGCTTTCGCAATTCCCTGATCCTGGGTCACCACAGCTGGAGGAAGTTTCTGACACCTTTTTTTTTTGGTGGAGAGGGGACAGGGAGGACTTGTTCTCTCATACTTTCTCTCAGGAGGAGCTGGCTACAAGAGTTGAAACGTATTACAGTCATAAACATATTTCATGCAGCCAGGGCTGGAAAATGGAAGGACTATTGCTGCAGCCCAGGGAAGTCCTTGATGTGGAAGGAAACCTTCTTTGTCCAGGGGGCTCTCGCACCTCTGTGCAGGGGCAGATTCCTCATGAGGAGCACAGACACTGTTGCCAACATGCCGTGAGCACCAAAAGGGTCGTGTTCAAAGGGAAAGGAAGGAGAAAGTGTCATTTGCAGAAAACACCTCTAACACATCTCCTGTCCCCAGTGCAAAAGACAAAAGAAGGGACAGTTTTACAGCTAGCTCACTGCACAAGTCCTTAAAGAAAAAAGGTTTCCGTATAGGTTATGTTCAGGTGAGCCCCTCTTCAACAAAGACAATTCAGCTGTCTTGTGTAGTAGAAACAACCCTGCCGCGAGCATCCTGTCTCAGCCATTGCTATAGACAACATTCATCACTAGTCAGAGCAAGTTCAAAGCTTTAGCACCATTTAAAGGTCAGTCAGGCCTCCAACATAAGTGTTTTTTAAGAAATATCTCATCCGAGCCATACGGGTCTGTACAGGGGTGAATCATACACCTCAGGATGATTTTGGTGGCACCTCTTTCACCAACTGAAACTACCGGGTAACTATGTTTTTCTAAACAGTAGTAGATATTTCTTCTAAGCATGGTTTCTTCTGGGGAAAAAAAAAAAAAAAAAGAAAAGAAAAAGAAAAAAGAATTGGATATTCTCCAAAAACTGTCATCTGCAAACAGCTGTTTACATCCCAAAGCCCTCACAGTACAATCAATATGAGAAAACGGAAATGGATTTTGGAAAGCAGTCCTTGAACTCTGTGCTATAGCCAACTATTGCTGTGAAAAGTAACCAGTACTGCTGAAGCCCACTGTACTCAGCTGTGTCTGAGGGTCTAGCAGAAATCTGAATCACTTAATGGATTAAGCAGATCATTTTCCCTTCACCTCAGAAGAACATGTCTTTTTTCTCTGTTTGCACAGTACCCAGTGGAGGAGACTGGGGCCTCTGTGTGTTACTCTAACAAATATTTATTTGCTCGTTTGGAAGCATGCACTGGGCATAATACCGAAGAGACTCAATTGAGCAACAGCAAAGAGACATTGCAAAGAAGAAACAATTTATTTTTTTTTAAATGTGGAACTTTCTGGACGTCTCGAAGACTCACTTCTACAGCAAGAAAGCCAAACTGTCGGGGTGGTTGTTAAGACAACTGTTCACTGCTGGAACTTGCAGCACAAACTGAGAAAGGGAGTGTTGGATTGTATTTCCACGTCTTCTGATGGCTCACTCAGTTGCGCTCGCGGTGCAGCGGAGGTTAAGGCTCAGACGAGCGCCCGAGTGACTATGGACAGGAAGACACATGTATGTTTAGCTACACCAATGGCTGCGTACTGCACCTGAGAACGCACATACGCAATTTTAATTCTGTTGGCTGGCTGTGCATGCCTCCCAAGCAAAAGAAAGAGAGAGTGAGGGAAGTTTTAAAGAATTCCAATTTCTCTATTGCTTTGCCTTCCTCAAACAAATGACTTCTTCCTTGCTTTTTCTCTGGCTAAAAGTTGCTGTGTCTTGGTATCAGTGAATGAGATCTGCCTACTCCTCTGCTTCTGCCTCCTCCTCTGTACTAGAGAGGGATTCAATGGTAGCCAAGCACCTCTGTCACGTGTCACTAAGATTAGCTAGAAAACAATCAGATCATGTATGGAAAGCTCAGGGGAGCCCAAGTTCCACTACAGAGTATTTCACATGAGACTGGCACGGGGTAGAAGTTGCTCTACCTGAGGGAGAGAGCATCCTAGTGGGCTGCTGTGTGGTGTAGCACAACTGTTAATCAGGAGGAAATGATTTCTGAGTGAAAAACTTGGGATTAGATCCCACAGGAATAATGTTCAAGGAGCTTCCACAATTTTCAGTTGGCTGTGTATCAACCGCTGAATGCCACACAAGGTAGATAATATATTGCATGGTAACAAATGGTGAAATAATTCAAATAATGGGTGTAAATCATTCTTTCTATCTTTTTCTCAGACACTTCTATTTTTCAGCAGTATTTCAATGCAGCAGAGCTTTGGGCCTCGGCTACCCACACTATAAAGCCAAGCCTGTTCAACTTTAAAAAACAGCTACATCATTTTAACTAGATCAATTTTCAATTCCTCCATTTTAAGTGGTGCCCATATCCAGTAGATTATTTAGTTATCATTTATCTTCCTCCAGATAAGTTCCGTGATGTACCAGTGCAAAGCAAGCTGATAAAAGTGAGCATGCCTCTGGTAGAGGTTTGCGCATACAAATTTTTAAAGGAAGGAAGTGGTTTGATCACGGCATCTTTCCCCCAAAGCGGATTTTGTCAGGAACACTGTAACATCGGTAAACAAACCTCGCTGACCACGTCTGTGTTTCTCTGAACTGACAGGCTGTAGGAGGACTTAAGTGGAGAGCTGCGTGTCTCCTGCCTGCTTCCCATCAACGCGGCCGCCTCGCGTGTGGCAGTGGGCTGTCGCAGCCGGCCTGTCCGGATGCGCTGGGCAGCACGTTCCCTGCCTGCAGGCTGACTGTTTGCCTGGCAAAAAACATCCCTTGTTGCCTGCAGCCTCAGGCCTACTTCTGCCAGCCGCTAGTTATCACTGCAGCTTGTGCTCCGCTAAGTCAAATGGAGACTTTTGCATAGTGTACAGTCTTCTCCTGATGAAGACGCCTTGACAAACATGGGGCGAGGGCCAAGGCACAGAGAAAGGCTACAGCAAGTTTGCCAACAGTCAGGCAGACGCTCAGGTTTGTATCTTCATTTGTTTGCCACCTTCAGTAACTTCTGCTGCAGTCCTGTCTGCTCCTGAACCTTGCTGATTGTTATCGACACACTGAGACCTTGATCTTCGTTTGCAATCTCTGGTCACACAAAATAATACAAATAAAATGTACTGAAATATGGTAAGTGTGGAATTTTCCTCAGTTTATTCTACACCAGCTATTGTTTTGGCTTTTTTCTCCCCCTCTGCCTGAAATCTCAGGGGCTGACAATCAGAGCACACGGCTTTCTGTACATGGAAGTCATGGACTTCCATTCCAGATGCAGACTACTGATAAACACCACCGTCTCCCCGTGGAAGCAACATACATCACACCATACAAAGGCCCGTTTGTCCTTGCTATTTTAATTCTGCCATATAGATAGGGGACTTAGTGTTAAATATAACCATAGCATTTACCAATTAACTTTTTTTTGACACTGATGGTGGGACCAGGAGGATGAGAGTAGAAAGCCTTCTTACCTGCACTTCTGTGGAACTTGATGCAAAACCCCCTGGGCCTGGTTCGGTATGCACATGGACAGCCAATTGACAGACAACAAAACCAAAACCACTAACACCACAGTTGTTAGTCATACCCTTGTTGAATTTGAAGTGGAATGATCTTGAAGATGGAGCAATCCTGGAAGTGACAAATCTGAACCTGAATGCCAGAGCATCAGCTGTAAACCACCTTGTAAACCACCTGTGCTGGTGAGATGAAGTGTCCCACTTTCTGCTGCTCTCCCCAGGCTCCTCAGCTATCACTCAGACTGCCTTCCTCCTCCTTCTCTCACCATCATCACAACTAGCAGCAACAGGCATTTCAGCACAGGTGCAATTGAAAAAACCCTCTCACCTGCTCCTTCCTCCCATTCCTCCATCTTCTAAAGATTTCTTTGGGCTTTTCTGACTAGGCTCAATGGAGAGAGAAGCTCACCCATGGATGTTTCATTGGGCAGGAAGAATGAAATGGAAAGTGTGCAGGCAAACCCACAAAACATGGTGAGTGCTGAAGGAGACAGCCACGTTCCTGGTGGGTGAAAAGGAGCATTCGGTGATTTCCAACCTGTGAATAAAGCTGCTTGGCTGAGGACGAGAGTTACTGGATCCTTCCAGCCTGCCCTCACCTTCGTCACAGAAATGGCCCTCATGGGAAGAAATGCACAGGGCAACAGGAGAGCTGCTGCCTGAAGCAGCCATGGGGAAGCGCGCCAAATAGCTTTCTCGTTCCCTGTGAGATGTGGCAGAGGAGGCAATTTACTTTCCAGTTCCCTTTCAAGATGAAGTATGGCTTGCACTACCACTGCCTAGACCATACTTATTCTGTAAATAAAGATTTTCTGTCTTCCATGTGGCAACTTTTGCCCTGAAGTCACTCTTTAAAACAAGCCTCAGAAACAGAGGCGATGTTCTTCTAGCAGGTGAGCA
Source organism: Charadrius vociferus (assembly GCF_000708025.1). Taxonomy (NCBI): domain Eukaryota; kingdom Metazoa; phylum Chordata; class Aves; order Charadriiformes; family Charadriidae; genus Charadrius; species Charadrius vociferus. The sequence goes on along the minus strand of NW_009647756.1, from coordinate 2,411,533 downwards.
CAGCTGAGAGCCTGGACCGCAGATACCCATTAGTATTAAACACTCGGTCCTGGTGTGAGAGAAACTTTCTCCTGTATTTCACCTCCTAACACATGGGTGGTAGCGCTGATGACAGGGCAACAGAGCTGTCCTGTCTCTCTGATTCTTTCCTTCCATTTGGTGAGGACACGGAGGAGGAGGCAAACTTTGCTGCAAAGCCTTTCCGCTCCCTCTGTGCTCAGCACAAGAGCCGTGGCCTCGAGAAGCCTCTGCAGAAAGGTGCCACAAGAACACAGAGTCACCCAGCTCTTTTCTTTCTTTATTTTTTTATTGAAAGCTTCATCAAAGAAAACAGAAGTTTAAACCTAACATCCACTGATCTACAGAAAGCCCCAGGAGTGGGAAAATGGCAGCTATTAGGATTGTGGTACAAATGGAAAAACATCAAAAAAAAATAAAAATCATAGCAGTACAGATCTTTCAAAGACATTCTGAGACATCAGCACACAGATGCCCATATAAATAAGAGTCATAATTTAATGTATCACAGAGGTTCCGTATTCTACATTTTGGCTACAGTGAGGTCTGTAAGGGCTTTGAAGAACCTCTGTCCCATTTGTGTGATGCATGTTTTCTTGATAGGAAGTTCATCTGCTTTCAGAGCTGCTTTGATTTTTCTTACAGACAGAATCTGTTCATTCTCCTTTAAAAAGGAAAACAATTGAAAATTCCTATATGAATTCTGTACGCTTCCTGGTTTTACATAAAATCATTTTGCCTCCAAAAGATAGTAGAATTTTCTTCCACTCTGGAATACAGCATATTTAATAACACTTTAGTTACATAAACATAATGTTCCCTTCTCTAGGCTGTATTTTAGGGCTTTTAAAAATATAACTGATGGTAAATTTCACCAAATTCATAAAATTATTATTCAAGAGAAAGACACTTAAAGGCAGAAAATTAATGTTGGGCAGATATTCTCTTAAGGACAACAGATCCAGATCTTGGAAGGTGCTTACACCTTGTAGGCTTCGGCCCTACAAGGAAAAATGGATTTGTGAACCTGTCAAAGGCTGACATTTTTCACATTTTTATCAAGGTGAAAGGACTCAGCTGTCACTGTTGGGGAATTAACAACTGAACTGAACAACCGAACTGAACACAAGAATTTTGCTCATCATGGAAAGCTAAACCAACACTGGGATTTTTTTTTTTTTTACGGCTTTTCTCTTATAATTTTCGGTTTCATTTTAAGAAAGAGCATGTTAACAAAGGGGAGAAGAAAGGGTCTCTTCTGCCTGCTTTGAGGCACAAAGGTGAATAAATCTCTGGGGTACATACAGCGCTCTGGCCTATTTGGGTGACAGGAGCAATATAGAAAAAGTTGGTGCTCTTTTTGAGGGGAAAATAACTATCCTTACACTGCATCTTTGCTGCTCGCTGAGATTCTAGAAATCTGCTCAACTGAGGGAAAGGAGACGTCTGCTGCTCACTCAGCCATCCTTCTGAGAAAGTGTGCGTGCATGATTGTGTGTATGCGTATTAGAAATGAAAGGAATCATCGTTACTAGTCAATTGTCATTAAACAGAAAAGACTAACACACGAAATGTCAGCATTTTCATTGTTTTCTGTTTTGCATTTCCATCACACCGTGGCTGTTTTCTTAGTTCATGTGGGCTACTGAGAAAGACCAGGAAAATCCCTTACCCTAGGGCACTTCTTTTATATCTGGCCCAATTTCATGTTAAATAAAGTTTTGAAAGGAAATGTTGACCATGTGTGTATCAAACATTACTATCTTCAACTACCACATTTGGTCTCACCACTAAAAATGGATTGATTCATTACTTTAAGCACATTATCACTCTTTAGCATGACTCTTGCTATAGGTGGAGTTCAGCGAGTCTGCCTAAATCTGTTTTGCTCATGTCAACCTCAGCATTAAAACGAAGTGGCATGAGGAGCACCATCAAGCTTAAAATCATGAAGCATGGCAATTTGTTAAACACTTAGTATCAATCTCATCCTTCAGCACCATAGACAACATAATATAGATCCAAATACTATGACATATTAAAAATAAACTTTATTACAATGCAGGCTTCCTCAAATTTGCTGAGTTTTGGTACACATACATACATAAATAATACCCTTCGTTTGATTTTTACTTGAGTAAAAATCCATTCGAATGCTTCAGCCCATTGCCCATTGAAAGTTTAAGCCCTCGCTTCTCTAATCACCAGCCTTTATCTTCCACAGTTGGGCATGCATCCGTAGCAGAAGATGATACAATGTGATGCAATTGCTCTCAAATATGCCTCATTCTGCATTACGGTGGATTTCTTGACCAACACAACCAAGGCAGTCTCTTGGTAAACAGAACTATACAAGTAAGCACAAGCTAAGGACATTTCAAGAGTCTATTTCACTGGAAGGCAATAAGAGGACATTCACAAGTTGAGGCCTGACTGTCACAGGTGAAAAGTGCTTACAAAACCAGCAGTAGAGCCAGATAGGAAGAAGAGTCCCTCAGCAATCTCACTGGGAACAGTGAGACTTTTCAGTGCCCTGATCTACGCTCGGGTCAGCACCTGCAAATACAGTACTCTCTTCAGTTCCACTGAACCCTTTTTTTTTTTTTTTTTTCCCCCTCACGTTAAGCAACGAGCCCAGGTATTCAGAATTTTCTAGCCATAATTCATATTTTTCTGACACCCCTTCTGTATTTATCTTTTCAGGTAAAAACGAAAATCCCAAACCTGAACAACCAGATTTGCTTATTTACAAGAATTCAGGTGTGATGGAAAGTACATACGCAGTTCAGCTTATGGATTTGATGTTACTTCTAGACCTCTGGGCCAGTCACCATTGCCTTAGACTTCTCGAGTTGTTTCTGCAACCTTTCAGGAACCCTCCTGATATTTAAAGCTAAATTGGTAAGACAGACATAGATACTGACTTTACAAATTCAGGTCTTCAAAAAAAAAGAAAAAAAAAAAAGGCAAACAGAAACTCAAACAGATAATAATAAAAAACCTTCCAAAAATCTTATTAGCCAGAACATAAAGAAAACCAGTTTTAGATTTCAGAGGCCACCAAGTATTCCTGTCCTACGACAACACCCATGCAGCGCGTGTTGCTCTTCTACTGTTCTCTTTTATCTCATCTTTAACTTTTACGAATAAGTTACCACTTTCTGAGCATGTTGTATGTTCCAAATAAGTTTTTTTTCTTACCTTATGATCTATGACTGTTTATACTCAAGGCTCACATTGTTTATAATGCATACTTTCAAGTACCAGTTCACTGTTTTTCTGGGGATCAGTAAGATGATCAATTGTACTTAAGGGATCCATTTTCTTTCCTCTTCTTCTTCCTCTACATTTTTGCTTTGTTTCTTTTGATTCCAAACACTATTAAACATTACAGCATGGAAAAAAAAGGGAACAAGTCTAATACAGAATGCACTTGAAACACTTTAAAGTGACAGGCATCGTGATATCATGTTGCCTGTCTGGCTTAATAAAAAACACTGAGATTGTTTAACTTTATTTGCTGAAAAAAATAAGAAAAATGTTTCTGAATGTATAAATAAAGCAGCAGAGTTCTGAATAGAAACAAGAAGGTACCTCAGCATATTCATCAGCCACATGGTAGCTACCTTGTAGCCTCATTGTTGATAGTAAATGAGACTTTTTGTGTGTCACATTAGAACTAACACAGAAACAAATGTGTTTATTTCATATTTAACTGACTTGTGCCTGGGGTTATCTCTGTTTGTACAAAGAATTCAGAGAAAGACAGAAAGAGAGTACGTGTAGAAAGGAAGAAAATAAGGCTAGATCGATTTTTTACCCCCGTATGCCCTCCAAAGAAAGAGGGAACCTTTATCCACAGACAAAATTCAAGTGCCACTCTCAAAAAGCAACAAGTAATGAGACAGCATGTGAAACAGAAAGATTTTTTTTTTCTTGATTGAAAACACGTTGCGGATGCTGTTGTTCTTTTACTTTGGCATCATCTGGTTTTCAGAAGTATTGAATATCAACAACTACTCTGGAGAAAGCAGAAGTTTTACCACTTCTGAAAATCAGGCCCTCTTCCTATGGTGAAGAACCATGTGAACTCCCATTTCTCTCTTTTCTACGTTGCATATCTAGCAGCCATTTACTTGGGAAAACCCCTCCCCCCCCATGTTAAAAAATACGATCTTGTTTTATCAATTTAAAAAAATAATTGTATTTTTTTTCCCCTACAAGTCAGGTTAGGGAAACACAGATCTCTTTTTAGAATTGGGCAGCTGAATCAGATTGATACAATATATATGTTTTAATTTCACTATTTTTAATGGATACCCTGTCTCTAATGCACCACAATAAATGTGATGAAGCTTCCCCTCTCTTCTGGATGGAGAAAAGTTTAAAAATGTTTGGTTCAATTTTTACATGTATGTATATATTTAAACGCTGCTTCTCTTCTGCCTCCTTAAGGAAAAAAAAAATCACCTTTTGACTTCTCACCTTTTTCATTCGTTTGTTTGGAAAAAGTAAGGGCCATAATCAAGATTTTCTCTATGGAAAATAACTGTCATTCCTAAAACAGGTTTCAGTGGATTCAATTTAGTTAGTCTTTTTTTGCCTAATCATACTAATTAGTGATTGTCAGCCCACATATTAAGACAACAGAAATCATAGCAGAGAAGAATAATTTTTAACTTCCTGCCTGCATGACAATACTAAGTCATTTTCAACATTTCTGCTTGCATGGGAGAACTAAAATGAGAACAAAGACCAAGTTTGCTTTCTCTTGCATTTAACTGGCAATTCAAACGCATCACTGAAAATCAAACGCAGAATTAAGGTGGCTAGGCATGCTGGACGATGACGAAGACTGAGGTGAAGAAATGAATCTGCAGTATGTCGGAATTCAGAAGGAAGACTGTTGTTTCAGTAGAAATACCAAAGATCAGGCAATTTAACAGAAAAACTCATCAAAATTAAAGCCCACCTGGACAGATTAGTTGGCAACCCACTCCCCCTTGCTTCGGGATGTTCTCCAAAGCACACCATCATCAAGCTTTTGATACCAACTATCCTGAAATTTCCACCAAAAACATATGCAGTATGTAAAACACCAGTGGAAGATAGTTTAAACAAACAAGAAAGTAAGAACTGGTCCGGCCATGTAGGTCAAATAAAGATAAAAAAAGAAAAAAACCTCTATCTTCTGGACTGCGTTAGGGTGTCACTTCATCTTTGGTATAAAATAGGCCATCCATAGGCTGCATTTGTTCACAACTAGGAAAGACTACAGAAATTGTCAACAATTTCTTCTATCTATTGCTTTTTTTGCACTTTTTTGACCATAAGCTCCTATCTACTTAAGTTTTTTTTAATGCTCTTAAGCTAGGTTTTTGCAATGTGACAAGCAAAGCAGACTAAAAACTTCTTAAAGCTCATAAAAAAGACTGCAGATAAAAAGCACTAATGCTTTTGCTAGCGATCACGCTTTGTAAATAAAAAAATCTGCATTCTGCAAGAAAAAAACCCTGCATTCTCTATAATGCAGCAAGTTTTTTTCTCAATTCAATAACTTTACTGTAAAATGCTTTAGCCTTCTAGAATTTTTTCTGTCAACACTTAAGACAAAGTTCATAAAAGTCCCAGCATTTTTCCAATCCTTTCAGTTGCCACAGTTCCTTTATCATCAACTTTTCTTCAAAAGAAGAAAATCATTTTCTTTTAAACTGTACAGTTTATTTTTTTGTTCACCCCAAAAACTCAGTCTATTAAACTTCTGCACCAGCACCGGTGTGAGCAGTTTCAATTCATTCTCGGGTTTTCTAACAAGACGTTGACAGCTTGCCTTGAGAGCCTTTGACGTCCTTAAAATTAAGGCAATTAAGATTCAAGATAAACCTTACCTAAACATTTCTTAAAAAAACCCAAAAAAACAAAAAACCAAAAAACACTCTAGATTTAAAACAAGAAGAAAAATAAAATGAGAGAAAAAGAGTAGCTTAATTTTTGAGGAAGACAATTGGTTTTCATCTCAACTTGCTCCCTCTTGACATCATCAGTTTTTCTGTTAAAAAAAAAAAAAAAAAAGATCTAGCTACACCTCCAGGTAAATTCTGAATTCAAATGTTCGTCCAGATGAAATGTCAACCCAGCATTTTTCCTCTGGGTTTTTCCTTTAGTTAAAAAAAAAAAAAATAGAGCAAAAATAAAATTGTCAGACTACATGACGGAACCATTTGCACAGCACATAAAAACACTGTTTTGTTTTCGTTGGGAAAGGTAGAAAAAAAAAAGCATTCATTTGACGCCTGTGCAAACTGGAAGCCAACTTCTTGTTCAGTGAAGTTTCTCCATTCAAGGCAAAGATTTCAGACCGACATTCTTCAGTCCTGTTTATTGTCTGTAAAAACAATTGAATTAAAGTGGTCATTAAGTCAAAACAACTTTGAAATAGGCTCCTCTTCTTTTTTTTCCACCCAAATCCCTTTAAAAGTTATCCAAGCTAAACTAACTTTGCAGCTGTTTAAATATGATACCACCACTAAGCTGAAAATAGTCAGGCAAAAATAGGGAACTCCTGCTTTGGGGACGTTAACACATCCTAAGCAGATGAATTTACTCTTGTTAATGCTATGTTTAATGGGCAGTCTAACTACACTGAAATGAGATGAATACGTGGCTTAACACTGTGTAAATATTTCAAAAGTAATACAATAAAAGAGCGAATATTTTTCATAATAATAAGTGGCACTATTTCTTTTGGATACTAATAATAAAATGAAGGATAAAATTACAGTAAGAGGATACATCCAATTTGCTAAGAGGAACACATTTTCTGATGGCAAGAACAGTTAGACTGTGGAGCACTCTGCTTAACGAGCCGGTTGTGGTTAACTTAGTAGAAACATTCGAGATAATATTAATTAGAAAAATATAATTTTTGATCTTATAGTGTCAAATCTTCCTAAATTTAGCACAGAGAATACGCTAAACTATCAACCTTTTTCTTATGGAAGATAAGTCTCATTCTGTGTTTTTGAGCTTTCATGTCATTTAAAGATATGTCACACCAAACTTATCTCAGCAAGACTATATGAGATCTTTGGGGAGACATAGAACCTACGTACAAACTCTGTTTCATGTCTAGGGCTCATACCAGTGTTGGTTAGCTATTGCTTCTCCTACAGTCCTCAAAACTGGCATGTAAAAAATCCTTTTCTAACTGAAGTTCAACACAAGAAAATCCAGCAATTTTCCTTTTGCAAGCATTAATGCATTTGCATTGCTTAGTTTTAAATTGATTTTAATATTAGGAGTTAAACTCTGAAGAATGCTGATGAAATAACATTCGCCACAGAACTATTTCTCTGGGATGGCAAACATAAAACTAACTTCAATTTTAAATATTAAATTTACTAAATCACCATTTCATTGTGTGAACCCTGAAAATTAATATTTTGAATGTAACAACAGACTTCTGTGGAAAGCAAGAATTAATTATTTTCTTAGGGTTATCTATGCATAACTTCTGGTAGGAGTACTCCAGTTGAACTGCTCACCTCCTGAGGTTTTACTGCCCCTCTGGGTCAAGTGGTCACCGTATGCGTGAAAGACCAATTCCACCAAAGGGTTACAGCACACAAAGTCTAATCTAACCTGGCATTGAGTTTGCTCACAAAAGGCTCCAGAAAAAAAGTAATTCTTTCCACATTTAAATCAGAGTACGTTGTCCAGCAGAGTTTTACTTAGAGGTAAAAGTACACTTTTCGGGGGGAAGGATCTCCATTTATCTCCCCTTCACGGATTTCACACTTTTATGTGCAAAACTAAAGATTTACTAGGAAAAAAGGGAGTATGGGGCTAAAAGAACTAAGGTGATTTCCTCATAAAGTAGAGTCGTCTGCTCAGAAACCAAGGGCTGTTTCTCCTATATTGCTACACAACAGGTAGCCAGGTTTTGACATGAAGTTATCATTTCTGAAGATCTATGGGTGGGATCCTCAAGTACAGCAGCCAGCATATAAACTAAAAGAACGTTTATGCTGATTTAAAAAGTGGAACTTAAATTTTAAGTCTCATGGTTTATTTTTACTTACAAAGAGAGTACAGAGTCCTTATACCACCCAGTTCATTCTGAGTACATTGCCTCTCCTTCGTTGCCTGCAATTTCATGATTGTTGCAAAGAAAATAAATATAATGAAATACACTGTTATAACTTTTCTGTGGACTGATCAGCTCCTATGAAATAATTTTATAGTGTCTGCCTTTTTCTTTGCCTATATCTGACAAAATCATTGTCCGGTCAAATTAACTACTTCCTCTCATCTTGCTTTGAAAGCAGCTGTTGTATATTGGGCACGATGCTTGCTATTAATAAATGTGCCCTTTGAAGAGCAGATTAATAAAATTTTATTTTAATTACAAAATAACTTCACTTAGTTTTATATGAAAGGTTACTGAAATATTCCGGCAGAAGTTGTTTTATGAAGACAGAGATTGTGTATATTTTGGTTTGTTTCTACAGCTTCCCACATTTCGCATTTCTGCCCGCAACTGGCAGATATAAATAGAGGGCACATTTCAGAAAAAAAAACAACCCCGGAAATAATCATAATAAAAAATCTGTAATGGATCTGCCTGTGTGATTAAGAAAGAAAGAAATTCCTCTGAATATAAATGCCAGTGCCATTAGAAGTGTATCCATCATTGCAACAAGGCATCAGCTGACAAGGAAAGGTAAAGGAACTCATTCTCAGAGAAGGTGGGAATTCACCACACTGGCAAGAAACACAGCACCCATTTCAATGAAGAATTGCAATGTAGTTTCCTCCTATGGGGGAAAAATGCCAGAATCAGCTGCTCACAGCTACCTTGTGAGGGCTTCTGACCCTAAGTCCCTCTGCTTTGAGACTTAAGCGAAAGGGAACTGGAACATGGGAATGGTCAGATCCAAACTCCCTACAGAACACAGTAATCAAAACAAGCCAACAGGACAGTATGGTAACATATATTTCTCCCTTTGCCCATTAAATTCCATAAGTATCTTGCTGTCATTTATTTACAGGTACTAGAGAGACTCATGGCTAGAAGGGATATACTTGCACAAACTGTGTCTCCGATTGGGCACATCAACAAAAAGCTTGTGATCAACTGCTTTCGTAGTATGCCCGTATAGACAAATATGGGCACGACATAAGAAATAGTGAGGTCTTGTGTTTTATGGCAGTCAAAAAGGGACACTGTGTGATCTGAAACCAATTGTTACTCATATGTGAGACAAATAAATGCATCTTCCACTTCCAGAGGCCAAAAACTGAAGTAAAGCAATTGACAGATTAGTATAATTCTAATCTTTCCTATACCAGCTCATATCTTATGCCTCTATAAGTACTATGTCATGATGCATTGATTGACATATCTAACATATTTCTTCTCTGACTATTTGTCTATTACCTTCCCAAAGATAAAAAATGTGTAATTCCCTTTTCACAGTGATGCTGGTGTTCAATATACATGTAATTATAAAGGACTGAGTTTGGGCTCCTTCCTAGAATCTGTCCAAAATTGATCAGTCCCAGTGGGTACCCTGATGCTAAGTAACCTTCTCTTCATGAAAACCAGTTTTATTGTGGCAAAGAGAAGGAGTGTTTGAGGATAATTCTGAAGATTAAGGGACTCTTTAGGAGTTCTAGATCCAGCTGTCAGTGAATACATTTTGAATTTTCCAAGGTGTTCCATGGGAAGCAAACAACGGGAGCAGAGAACAGGAGAAAGACAGAGCAGTGCTTCTCCCCGTCCCTTTCTTAATCCTTTTTCTTCCATTTCCAGTTCCTGCCCACTCAGTGTCTGCATGGCACTGGTTTTGCAGAATCACAGATACCAACTAGGGACAATTTATACTGCTTCACTAGCCGTCCTTTCAGAAAGAAACCTTTACACGTTTACCGTGTCAATATTTTCACCACTGCAAAATTTAAGCCCTTTTTTTAACCTCTGATGCCAGATGCTGTTTTAGCCCAGTGTGATGATTGTTAATGCAGTTGTTGAGATCCTTCTGAGTGCAGAAAAGCAGCAGACAGTTAGAGAGCATATCATTGCAGGCAGGAACTCAAGGACAATTTGCCAAGGTGAGGCCATCAGCCAAAACTTTTTGTTAATTACACTGCTATACATCCAGAATTCATCTGAACTTAAGGAAGCTACTCAGAATTTATATTGCTGAAAAGGGGAGCAGAATTTGTCCTGCTATAATCAAGAAAAAAAATACCGTCTGGTTACAAAGCATATGCCTACTTACTTAGACTGTTGGTAAGAATATGCAGGCGCATGTTCACTGGATGTTTCCACTGTCATCTGTTGCTGTTGACCACTGGCTTCCTGTGATGAAGATGCTACTGTCTGTGGGGAAGTATCAGCAACAACACCCTAGGGAATCAAATGAGAACATGAAAAACTTACCAGTTTTAATCGCTACAGTAAATTACCTAAAAGAGCTCAGCACCAGCTCACCATTCCTGTATTTCTCTAGAGGTTGAGAGAGTTTGAGATAGCAGAACCACATGCTAACACAACAAACTCCATCAGTTTTAGAGAGCTAATCCAGCAACAAGAAGCTTCCTTAGCATACCAGCCCCTACAGTACTTTGCTTTCAGAGGCTGCGGTGGAAAACACCTCCACCTTTGAGGACAGTTCCCTGCCCAGTCAAAGCCAGAGGTACAACTTCTCACTTCAGTAGTCTGGATTTTACCTCTTAGGTTTTTTTACAACATATGTATGGCTCTTCAGATTTTCACTTACCTACCCTAACTTCACAGCGAGTTCATATTTATTTTGTTTGATTTGCAATGCGATAAAGGCAGAATCTAGGCCCACCGCTCTCTGCTTTACTACACATCCAACAGAATTTTCGCTGCCTTAGAAACATACCGCACTCCTCTACACAGTGCATGTTCCCTTCAAAAATAAATTTACTTCACAGTGAGACTTATCTGCTAAGTCTAAGCTCCAATGAGGTTATGCTTTGCTTATACATTTAAAAAAAATAGGTAAGTAGACACACAAAAGTTAATATGCATGAATTTAACATTGTGCATTACTTCTTATCCTATTTAGACAGTCTGAAGAATACTGGTTTTAAGTATTTTTGCATGCTTTCAAAGTAAGCTATATTTTCTTTCCTTTACTGTCATGTCTGGTGTGTTGGTCACATGAATAACACTAACAGGTCTCTTCAGGGAACATGCTTCATTACTGTATTGCACACAACAGAGCCAGAAGAGGGAGCACAAAGCACTTGCTTTGTTTTTATTTGAGTCCTGTGTAAACAACAGGTAGTTTATGTTAAATTATCTGTTAAAAGCATCAGTTTAATTTTTCAGAAATTCTTCATATCTATTGCTTAATAGACTGTCAGTATTATCATTTTCTGTCTACTTCCTTGTCTTTATCCATCTCCTTTTGTCCATCTCATCTTGAGATTGCAAGCTCTCTGGGGCAGAGACTGTATTTTTTTTTGGCTCTGCTTGTGGAGCATCCGGCATAGTAGGGTCCTGGTTCATGATGCTACATGAATACAGATAAACATTAACAATAATCATCATCACTGGATCAGAGCAAGACAGGCTATATATTCAGAGAATATTTTGGTTATTATAGTAGATAATTATGACACCATGTTACTTTAGCAGGCATGAATATACAAGTGGGTGACGGGGAGGAGGGCTCAGGAAGAATTACCTTAATTTCTCATTCACACTGGCCAGCACAGTATGCAGCCAGTACTGCGGTATGAGCCACTCTCCATCCCACCATCTCCTTTTAATTTGGATTTGTATCTGCCCAGTTTAATACCCAAGAATGGCAATTGAAAAGAGGCATCCATGGCCTGTTTGTAAACAAACAAGGTTTAGGGAAATATTATCCTGAGACAAAAAAGGCTAAGACGTGACCAGCTCAGTGTGACAGAACAGTAGCAGCCTTTCCTGTGGGACCTCACTTGGGAATCTCAGTAATTGCAAAGAACTGGGAGAAGCCAGGATGAGTCCACTTGACTGATGGTGGAGCCATGCCAACAGTACCATTAACTCATCATCCTCAAAGCACAGAGCAGTAATAGCAAAAACTCCAAAGTCCACACAGCCGAAGACAGAAGCACAGAGACCCTGGCACTCCTTGCATTACCCCAGAGTAGGGGAGAAGTTACTACTAAAAGAGGGTAACACCAAAGAGAAACACACAGGGAAGAGGATGCCAAGGCTCCCTCCTCTCACTGTGCTCGGCGGCCCTTATGAAGCTTCACAGAAGTGGAGGCCAAGCTGACGCTCTCCCGGCAGCTCGTGGTCTACAGGGTTGAGTAAATACTTACTCATTAGACTGTCATCAGCATGACTCAGCCCCAAGGAGGGAGGGAGCGAATCCTTCCTCAAGGATGAAAAGCACTCAGTCAGTGCAGCATCCTCCACGTCTGTATATACAAGAGGAAGGTTTCCATTGCTCAATCACTTTTTCTAGTGGCTAAATGTTTCAGCAATTACCTATACTTGCTAAGGACCGCATCAAACCCTCTTGCAATCTTCTCTTCTTGGAATCTCTTTTGGGTTCGTGGTCTGCCTGCTGGGTTTGTTTTCCTGTCTCTTCCCATCTCCCTCCCAAGTACATGGGGAAAAAACAGTCATAATCACTGATGTTTTATTCCATGTCCTGCTGTACAACAAAACAAATGCAAATTGAGAGCCCTTGCAAATGATTAAAAAAGGCGGGGGGGGAGGAGGGGAACATGACAGGGAGAAAAAAGAAGGAAAAAGAAAGAAAAGAAATGTGCAGTCCTAATTTTAAAAGCTGGAAGCTTCCAGCCACCATTCCATAAAGTAACTTTATGCCACTTTCAAACAACAGGTGCAAGGAGGCATAATAAGTAAGAGTTCTGCTACCCCTTCATTCTACTTTCAGGGATGGAGATAAACTTACTTCAATAGGGACAGCTGTTGGAGGCACAGGAGTGTACTGGGGAATGTAGGTCCCTTGCATAGGTGCAGCAGCAGTCATGTACTAGAACAAATCAAAGGCAAATGAACATTAGAAAACCACAATCAAGATGCATAAAACCATATGAGAAGTATGACACTGTCGATTTCCTGTTCAGAGTTTGTTGGTTAGTGTATAGCCTATTATTTCTTTTAATTAAGGATTAATTAATGGTTGGAATTACCTAGCTATTAAAAATCATAATCTTGAACTTCAAAGCCGGGTCATACCTGAATATAGGCAATAGCAAACACCTTGCTGATAGATTCAGATTGTTCACATGGCTTCTAAAATTGAGAGACTCTTTGTTTGTACTTACAGAGAGCCATGATAACAGCATATATATAGCGGTTACAGACACAAAACCAGTCTAAACAATCTTTTGGAGTCATATTGACCTTATCTAATGACACCTACAAAAAATGAAGCATGGAATTTGACAGGTTTATTCCAGTCTATATTTAACCCTATCAATAACAGCAGTTGAATTTATTGGGATACAAAGCTACAGGGAGATGCAATCGAAGACAGGAAAAATAAAAGAAGAGGAAGATATATCTGTGAGTTTCTCCTTTTGTACGCAGAATCCCTTGCTAAATTCTTATGGCTTATTCTTGATAACCAGGGATCTTTTCTATGCATTTTGAAACTTATGCAAATTATTATTATAGCAACACTTTGTATTAGCTTCTCAAAAATACTGTCTCTCCCAAGCACTACAAGACAATCTTTTTTAAAATTCAGGAGTGCATGTGAATTTTGCCACTGGTATGGCAGTAACCTCTTTATATACAGCACTTCTTAAAAAGCTCTTGAACTGAATGCAACAGATATTGTTCAAATCTTCAAATAAAGTATTAATATTAAGTTGTCAGTTCTATACATACTCTTCTTTCTACAATCCAGTCCTAACCACATGTCTTCACTGACAAGAATCTCGGAATGTGCCCAATCCCACAAGTGACTGTATGACACTTCCACTACATGTTATCTTCAAAGAAACACCGAAGATCTGAATCAACCCAGAATGTATTTGATGAATTTTAAAATGAGTTAAATATAGCTTTGCTTCCTGGCAGAGCTAGGAAGTGCCTGCAAAATTTTATTCCGCTGTTTATAGTAAAATTTACATTTAAAGCACTCTCTCACCTCAATTCTAAACTAACTGGATGGTTTGATATGCCTGTCACAGACATGCATTACGAAATTGCATAGTGGGGTGCAGACTCTGCAGCAATGTTGGAGAAAGGCCTTAGGGAATGAGAACTGCATATTTAAGAATCCTACAGCTAAATTCTGAAGTCTTCATTCAAGTAGAAGAAAAAAATTACTTAGATGAAATTGTTTTCTATAGAAAAAAAAAAATCAGGGAGGAACATAGTTGACCTAGAATGTATACTTGCAATATAAGTAGCATATTGTGTTGAAAACCGTTACAACATTTTTGCTAGAATTCACAGTGTTGTCCGTAACTTGAGCAAAGAGATGGGAGTGTCCCCAGTGTCTGTACGCCTGTATCAGGCCATGTTTTTCTGCAGCTCCTTTTCCTTGTTCTTCAGAAAGAGAATTGAATCCAATAGTTTTTTTATGAATGCTAACCCACCAAAGACATGAGGCCAACTATCCCTATTGTATTCAGTACAGTTGGGCTATTCTCCTGCCTTACGGATTAGGAGCTAATGAGAATGTTACAGCAGGGTGTTCCAGAGCTGCTTCCGCTTCATTCATTCTGCTTTGTAACGTCGCATGTTGGAACGACATCTGCTGCGTAGCATTGTTCTAAATGTGTCAATATTTAACATTAACCTGAAGCACTCATTCTTACAGTTCTGCAAAGACCTACAAGGGTTTTAAATACCTATGCAGGGTAGCTTCACTCAGACAAAAATATATACATTTTAATTAAAAATGTTAATTTAAAGAATAGAGTGGCCTTATTCAACTTGGACTTCCTGAGTTCTTCCCTGAATCCATCAGAAGATCAATGGTCAGACTCTTATAAGGGGCTGTTGTCTGCCATTTCCTTACCCTTGGACTTCCTGAGTTCTTCCCTGAATCGCTGATCAATGGTCAGACTCTTATAAGAGGCTGTTGTCTGCCATTTCCTTACCTTACACACAAACATATTTGAGTTTTAATACACAACATACATGAGTTTTAATACACAGATATCAAATTATCCAACTGCCTTTTAATTCAGACCATTCCACTTTTTGCAAAATCCTTTGGCATTGAGTTCTGCAGCACAACAATTGAAACTGTCTGGGAATTAACTGGCGTCTTTGCTGGCTCTGCAAGCACTGCTCTCAGTAGGCGTGTAGTTTCTCACCTCTGTAGTTGCTGTTTTCCTCTTAAGGAAGATCCTGATTTTGCTTGCTAGACTACTTCATGTTGCTTCCTTCACTGCTACACAACCTCTAAGGGAAATTGTTCTGTTGACTTGAGCGTGACTGGTGGCCCTGGCCGACCCCTGCTTGCCCTGGTCTTTCCAGACACTTGCACTGCCCCACACCCTTACAGTTCAATTTTTTTTTTACTGATTTTTAACTGAATTCAGCCAAGCAGCAGGTGATTTACAGTGCTAGAGACCAAAGCCACCTAGTTACTTGCCAGACTCCCTGAAGAACTATTGAAATGTGACTTCTCCCTGTATATAACATACTCTGCTTGTCTAAATCTCCACTGTAATGGTGGTTCAACCTTTTGATTAAAAAATTTAGAGTTCTACAATTAAAACAAATGATGTGGGCCAAATTAGTTCCACCAATGGCATAAATGAAGTCACATTTTTCCTGGCAACGAATTTGGTCCTGATAAAAGTTAACCAAGGTTCAATCCTACAGAGAAGTATTGCTGCTTAACAATAGCACTTGACTGCACAGCAGCAGACTCATCTGTATTACAGGTACACACATTGTGTTCTTCAGTCGAATATCCAAACGTATTTAATGTATTTATCTTTATGAATTTAAAGACACCCTCATCATTTCAGAAAAGAGTAACCAGGTCAACAATTAAACATGTTATTAGGGCTTAGAACTGATTCTCAGTCTCTAGACTCTCACTTAAGGATCCACTGAGGCTTTTCTAAAATCCTTACAAAACTATAAAGGACAAAACGGGCGTAATTCTCAGAGATACACAATTAGTGTTAGGCATCTAAAGTCTCCTCACATGCACAGGGACTCCCAGCTGAGACCACATGAATTTAGGAGCGTCTGCCCTGCTGGATCTGTTTTCACCATGGGAAGCCTAGTGTTGAGAAGCTGCTTTAGTTTAGTTTGTTTAATAACAGTATAATGAAAAAGGAGGACAGATTAATTTTTGCTATAACTGACATAAGCTCAATCAAGTTCACGTGTATTTCTTTCCTTTATGAACTACATAATCCTAATTCTCTGATCTCACAGGATAAATACATTAAAGATTACACAGCGCTAAGGCACAATGTCAGTGTCAATACTTACATCAATGACTTTGGATAAGGCAAGAGTTGAATTTCTGTCATGAGTATTCACAGTTGGTTGTTAGCAGAAAGCTTTCTGAATGTTGCTTTTCAGTAGCTTCCATACCCAGCACACACTCAGCCCACTGGAGTCTGTGTCTCCCCCTGGGTCCCTCAGACACTTTACCTATCTATTTTTTAAAACAGTGTGCTCAGGATGCATTGGAGTGAGTGCTGCCCTTGCTGGGAGGTTGAAAAGAGCTTCAGAAAAAATTGTGAGATTCAGAAGAAAAGTTAAACATTTTGTATCTACCCTGCTCAGGACCACCCGGGATGAAGATTCTACTCTAAGGACATCCCATAGCTGAGGGACTCTGTAGTGATGCAGCTCCATGGGGACCACAGGTCCCGTAGATGCACACAGTCTGCATATGGCTTCCCATTTACCTCAAGAAACTAACGTAACTTGGAAGTAGGCAGACAGCAAACAAAGAAGACATCTCTGTCAGAAGACAACCACTGAGATTTATTTTCTCCGTGAACCACACTCACTAAAGTTCTTTATCCACATGTACGTGTGAAAGACAGACAGTATGACTCACAGGCTCAGCTTAGCAGTACCCTGCTAATTCCACTAAATATTAGTATCGTAAGCACTGAAATGAGAGAATCTGAAAAATCCAAATCCATTCTTTCTTTGTCATATTTTCCCATCAGGATTAAAGATTCTTGAGCTGTAATGTGATTGGTCATTCAACAAAGTATGTGCAAGGCAGAAGAAAACACTGTTCATTCTTCCACAACTATACAGGCTTTGTGGGTCTAAAGGTAGAAGCTGCTTATTTTTGACAGTAAAATGAATAGTGACTCCACAGGCACAGATGCAAGATCTGGAGGGTATAAAGGATCTTTTTTGGCACTCTGATCCTTTAAAAGCTGATAATTTCTACCAAAGAAAGAAAAAAAGAGACATTGCTGGTGGCACCGTGATCTTAATTTGTTTGTAAACTGTTATTTTCTTCATGCAGTATACAGAATGCATGTTCTCATCACTGAGGGTGTGCACCGTTATAATACAATGCATGCTTTACAATGCCTGACTGCTTAATTCAGACTGCACTTAAGCAGGGCACCAATTTAGCATATATGCTAATTAACAATTCTGCTCACACCTTGTCCAATGGGATTTTTGTCGTTACCTTTTTGAAACTGCTTAAGTATGCGAAAAAATGAGAGTAGTAATATACGCTTAGACCTTTGCTCTCATTTCAGATATTACCCTCCGTGACTACAAAGAGTTAAATGAAAGAGGGTAACAAATGAATGATGAGGTTGGTTGAGGGGACAAAATGAAACTGTGAGAAGGATCACGTTTAATTCAGAGAGCACCATCAGTTCTTACAGATCTGCAAACAGTAGGGTATCCCAGCCTGGCTCCGGTAAGACTCCCGTTAAGCCTGCAGCAAACACTAAACACATAAAGGTGGCAGGGACTGGGAAGAAAAAAAGAAGCGGAAGGCAGCTGCCTGCACCAGGCAGAGTGGAGGAGCTGTTGGGTGAAACGTGTTGCAGTAGGACAACACGTTTCACCCATCAAAGGTGGAGCTGAATGACCTGCAGGGAATTTGCTGGAGCTTTTACATCAAGACTATGCCACAGGTAATGCCCACTTATTCATTTGCCCTAGTAAGCCTCTGGTCTGCCTTTCTTGGGCCTAGTTAATGCAGAGTCAGGCAAGTGCCCACCAGCTGAGATACACAGCAAACACCTCTTACACAGGCTATTAGTTACTGAATTTCAAATGAGACGGTGCCTGAAAGAGTGAGTGCCTCTTGCAAGACCAAACAATTTCATTTACCCCGCCAGAAGACTTCGGCCACGCACCTTGTTTAAATTCCGAAGGTCATAATTAACAGAAAGTGTAAGAAACAACCCTAAAGTACGGTTCTATTTATGGGCCTCGTTGCCTGTAAAAATAACACAGCTGTGATTAGAAGGTGGCTGCTAGGTATAAGTTAGCTCTCTTGGCCACTGTGAGTACTCTGAGATTTTACAGAGTGACAATAGTTGGTAACCTGATCAACGTTGAATAAGTTTCCTGGTATAAAGAAAATCGGAAAGAATTTACAAAACGAGACATTAACATATAAGTTTGCACATTTGGAAACCTTGTAAAACACTTACTCAGAATTAGTAGGCTTACTAAGGACAAGGGGCAACGAGCAAGGAATAAATGTTAAAGAAGAGACCTCTTATAAAATCAATGTGGAAATGCTGCTTTCTGGTGTTTTGCTTTGTGTAGTGGTTTAACCCCAGCCAGCGAGTAGGAACACGGGATAAAAAAGACAGTTTAATAGAACAGTAATGGAATAGGATACTATTACTACTACTACTACAACTACTACTACAAGAATATACAAAATAAAGCGATACAATGCAAGTTGCTCACACCACCTGGTGAATTGGTTGCTCAGCCCATCCTGAGCAGTGATTGCAAATCCCTGCCCCCCGGCCAACCCCCATTTATATACCGAGCATGATGTCTATGGTAGGGAATATTCCTTTTGCAAGCTTGTTCTGTGTATGCTCCCTCTCAGCTTCTATGGGAAGCTGAAAAAGTCCTTGACTAACATAAATATTATTTAGCAACAACTGAAATAATATGCGTTATCAACATTATTCTCATACTAAATCCAAAACACGGCAGCTACTACAAAGAAAATTCACTCTATCCTGGCCGAAACCAGGACATACATTTTTATAAATGCCTATCTGCTGCAGGAATCAAAGATTGCTTTCCTTATTTCATCAGTCTCCACGCTCCTGAGAAGGCACAGAGCCTTTCAGTCAAGGTGAGAGCCAAATTGCAGAAGCCTTGTACCAGGATATGCTGGTAAGCATTTACACCACAGCAGCCTGCTGAAGGGAGATTAAAAGGGACGTCTTATGTGAGTAAGCGCTAACCCATGTCTTAAATGAGCAAGGATTTTAGAGTCTGGTCTTCAGTGACTATTTGTGGTTTCGTATCACTGCCTGAGCTATAGCACAGTGATAATGACTTAGCTTTTTAGGATTCTCAGAATTAATGCCAAGGTTTGTTTGTGGTTTTTTTTTAAACCATCTGAGAAGTCTAGACACTGCATCACTAACAGAATTATGTGAAAACATTTGCATTGCCGGAAAACTGAAGGAAATGAGACTGTTGGCTGGATTAATTTTTATCATCTTTTTTTTTTTTATTTTCCATGAAGGAAACCTGCCCTCCCCCTTTCAAGCCTCTTTCCTTTTTCTTTCCCTGCAAAGAAAAAAAATTGCATCTCTCTTTGACCGTTGTGAAGTGGTTATAACTTAATGAAATATAGAATAAAACTGCTGCTTTTTTGTCCGTGGTTCCACCTCCTCATTTGAAAATACCCTGTTCTCCAATAGAAAAGAACATTGTCTTGCTGTGTCCTCTTATCCCATAGTCTGGCATGGATATGTAGGAACTCAGGAAGAGAAAAGAATCATCTAGTTCATCAGCACCAGTGGCAGTTCAATGAAATACAATATCCAGCCGCCACAGTTTTTACTTTAAACTTCAAATATCTTTTGCTACCCAGAAGCATTCTGATTTTCCAGCTCAATCCTGCAATTATTCAACGACTGTTATTAATCTTAGTTTTTCCCAATTAAAGAATGTGAGAATAAAAGATATGGAGTTTTTGCATATATTACAATATTTTTGCTAATAATTATCAGCCTGGCCTAAAATACAATCATATAATGCTCTTTTACCACACAATTACCATAGCCCTATCAAGAATAGCACTGTCATTCAACAGAATCCCATCACTGGGCCACTGCACTCATTGTTCAGGCAGAGAATAGAAATCTTTACAAGATTTAACCTTCCTTCCCTGCTGCTCAGTATTACAAATGTATTTAGGAACATCAGCTATCACTTCCCTTTCAACCTTCCTAATGAGATGTTACCTAAATCTCTGAACAAGTTAAATGAAGGTAGAGGGAATAATAACTTCAAGAACTATATTTACAAACTAATCTCCTTTTCTCTTCAGGAGTTCTAAGCGTCCCTCACAAATCCCTACCTTTGGAAATCAGAGTGATACAAAGGTATAGAAGAAACAGTGCAGATGAGCTATCCTCCCTGCCCTCCGCCCCCTCCAGCTAACAGGTCTTTTTTTCTGAAATTCAGGCATGCCACTAAAGCAGAAGAATCAGGAGTAATCAGATAAAGCCTATTTAGAGTAAACAAGTCAGATCACCACATACAGCTGCGCACCATGCTCTCACTAGCATACAAAGTCCCGTGTTTGTAAAAACTGTAGTAAATGTAAACAGCACTCCAGGAATGTCTATAGAAAGAGACAGATAAAAAACTGGCTTCGTCATTTTAACCCCTTCTTAGAGTCTAAAGGCTGGCACTACAAAGGAACTTGGTGAATGTCTCAAATCGATTTCAGATATCTCACCAATGTCTGAAAAGGGAGAAAACAGAGGAAAACCCATCAGGGTATGAAAATTAAGTTCCCCTTTTAACTGTATCTCTCATTAAAGGCAAGTGAAACTTCTTATAGGAATAGTTCTTTATAACAAGTTGTTCATATTATATTTATCAGTTTATACATAGCTGTGGAACTGGACCTCAGTGTGCCAACGATCCTTGTAGTCTATGTCAGTGTACCTAGGCCCATGATATTCTCACTTGTCTTCCTTGTAGGCAGGGATCCATGGAGCCTGTACAGAAATGTAGACTGATTCTCCATGTATGACTGCATATATGAATAGCCTCAAGATGTCAAAACTGCTTTTTTGCATAATTCGAATAATGCCATGTGTCTGATGGATACATTTGCGAGACAGTAAGACTTCTCCTGTGCTTAAAACAAAGACCAAGACTGGTGATCTACTGTACTTTTGATTCTTAATTCTTCAGTTCTTACCGACTTCTCTACCAAAGGGGCATTTTTATTTTTTCCAACACCCTCTATGTACCTGTTCTGTGAACATATACTACGAGATCTCTGGGGGAAGGTTTTGAGCGTGGGTTAGTGCATGATTTATTACAGACTGTCCTATTTGTAGCACCCTATATAAATCCGGGGTATAGTGACTATATCATAACAAAAGAGTGCATTGCATGAGTCTTGGTCAGCCAGGGTTGGTAATCACTAAGATTCTGTCACATTTATATTCTTCTTTCAGATCCTGTATACTGAAGAATAAAGGGGTGATGCAGCAGAATTATAACTGCTTCTTCTGACATAAAAATTCCCTATGCACCTTCTTGGTTGGAAATTCTTAGGAATTTCCATCTGAATACAATTCTTTCAATTAGTCCCTGATGAATGGCTGGTAGTAAGATGAAGGAAGACTGATCTGTACATTTTAATATTTTCAACTTAGGTAAATAAATAAATGTCTCAGTGAAACTCTCAAAAGCATGAGCCCATTAAGCTATTATTAATAACATATCCATTTATATGAACAAATAATTGCTTTCTAGAGGTAAACATGTCTTCTAGAGGATATTAAATCTCCATGAATTTGAAGAGTCTAAAGAGAAACAGACTACCGTGTGCAAATGTCCACACTGTATGGATTAAGTTGTTAAAACAACAGAAGAACTACTTAGACTTGTTAAACAACAGTTGCTCATCAATCACATACACCTTCCATTTGCTCTTTCAGACCAGACATAAGAGTGGATAGCTTATGGGCCAACTGTCCAAGAATAAAGCAGATGAAAGCAAGGACAACTACTAGCTCAAAAACAAACAAAAAAAGTCACCTGGATATTAGTATTAATCCTAGAAACAGAAGGAATTCCATCACCTCCTGGATGAAAATGCAGTCATGCCTGACCAATGTAAGGTAGTAAGATAATAGCACTATACCGCCGAAGTACACCCTGGATGTTCTTAAGAGGAGCTGAAGCAGAGTATTGCTCAGTCCTTTGTCTCTAAAAGATTCCTAGAATCCAAAATATTTGGTAAACTTTAATGAAGGCTATCACTGGCTTTAAAAAAAAAAAAAAAAAGAAACCATCTTAAAAATTTCTAACAAACAGCTGTCTACAAGTTACCTGCATCTAGAGATGGAGGAGAACTTGCCAATTCAGTGAGCACAAAATACCTTGCAGACATCGCCTGTGGTTCCTTTTGCGGCTTACACTGGAAGCTAACAGTGGCATTAGGGATGCCTTAAGAGCTGGCCTTCCTGTATCGATGGTGAACATGCAAGTCCAGGCTTAGACAGGGGGAAACACATTCCCTCTGGGAAATGCTGGGCCCTTATGCCTAAGGATGCAAGGAAAATCAGCCTACTGTCAGGCACGTGTGGCCAAATGTCCTGCAAAACACACACTCGGGGCTTCCAGGTTGCTCAACAAAGAGTTGGGGGTGGTTGAGGTGGGAGTTTGCCAGCCCCGAGAGCCCCACTTCCATCTGGGTCTCAGGTGAAGCTCTGGGACATCCTTGCCTCTCTCTGTACACCCGGGTACCGGCAGTCCTTGTTCAGTCTTTCAGCTGGGGCCCTGCTTTTCTTCCAGGACAATCCCACCAAATTGCCTGCCCAAAGCAACATTCCTGGGGTTTTCTGACTTGGCTCCCAGGACTAATCTGGTCCTCAATAAGCAGACCTGTAAGCCGCCTCATTAGGAGATCTGGAAGCCTGCCCAAAGCATCAGACATGGTGAGGCTGCTCTGGAACATGAAATCCTGGGAGCGCTTTGCAGCTGCTGCCTGAAAGCTGACATGGAGCAGGACAGCAACCGAGAGGGATGGTTAAATCAGTTGGCAGCTGTTGGGATCTTGCGGAGTATATTTTGTATTGGAAACACCGTGAGCCATTGTTTCCGAAAATTAATTTTTGTTTGGAATTTCTGGCTCCTGGGAGAATCTTTCTGTTTTGTTTTGAGTTTTTAAAAGATGAATCAGAATGAAACCAAATTTCATACGATGAATTTCCCACAAACTGGAAACCATGGATGTTGCTCAGCCAGCTCGTCTTCTATCTGTAACTTGGGTAAAAGGATCAGCCACGTTTGTATTTGTAAAGGGTGGGGATGACTGGGAATACTAACATTTAATGGCTGATGACAACTTCAATACATTTAAAGTACTATGTTTTAAAATAATGCAGAACAAAATATTGCGTCTCATTAGCATATGAAGTAATCTGTTAAGATCTTTAAATATATTCACATGATCATTAGCTTTGCTTACCCGGCAGAGCCCTGGAAGGTGGCAAGAGTAAACATTTTTGTGAGGGCTTCCTTTTTCCCACTTTCCACAAACTCTTGAAATTCTTGTGGGAGAAAAGTCCCCTTAAAATTAATGTCAATGCCCTACTTATAGAGTGTGACTGAGTAAGAATATTACAGCCTGCCCCTAAGTATGTTAATTACCACCTGTGGGAGGACCTCTCAGACACATCAGACCGCATCAGCTCCAGGGCTGCATAACCAAAGGAGAAACCTTGCTTTTTAGCAGGGTGCTGGCTAAGGGGACTGAACTGTATCATCATGTCATGAGCTTGTCTATCATATAATGAGTTGCTTACAGCGTTGAACTCTTAAACTTACTTTGTGGTAAAAATTACACAAAATCTCTCCCAATTTGTCATCGTTTCATCCAAATGACAAAAGGGGGGAGAAAAGATACCAAAAAGTAAAAAACAAACAAACAAACAAACAAATAAAACCAGAAAAAGAACAAAATTAAAAATGAAAGAAGGAAAAAAAATGCCCAATACTTTAAAAAACAGAGTCATCACTCCTTGCCTTAAGCGTTCTTGTTTTGTCATCTAATCATGAATTGTCCCCCTAAACTGTCCTAAAGAGAATGTCTCCCATTTTTGACTACTGCATGTCCTTCACACTATTTCATTATACTAGTTTCTTTACCTTGTACTAGGACACTCAGTTTTGTTAGGAAAATGTGCTTATCGCAGCTGATGAACCATAAGTGAAGCAACCAAGAATGCTATCTTGATGATTTAGCTCTGAATCTCACTTTGTATAGATGAGCAACTTAAAACCTAGGAAACTTGAGGTGTATTAAAAAAAAAAGGAAAAAAAAAAGAAAAAAAAAGAAAAAAAAAGAAAAAAAAAAGAAAGCACCCACCCACTCACCAGAAGACATTATTTAATATAGCGTTATGGGTGTGCTTAGTACTTATTTTCCCAGGAATCACATTAGCAATGCTTGAAGGGGCCACTAAAACAGATGTGTTTTAGTGCTGGCGGAACAGCAGCATTCCAAGGCTGTTCTTTGTATTCCTTCAGTGCTAGCTTTCCAAAGGAGGCTGCATCAGCTCATATACATTCAAATTATACACAATTACCAATTGGTACGGATTTGTGCTTTAACACCCCCTTACAGTCCTGGACAGATACTGGTGTATGAATTTTAATATTTTTTAGGGCTAATAAAGTCCAGGCCAATTGAAAAGCAATTCACTTGAGTGTGGAAAAAACCCTCTTAATCAGTCTTGTCCTCACTTTCAGTGTACTGATTGTAAATAGTTTTAGACAGGGCTAAAAAAAGCATAGCAGCAGTCTCAGGTAAATGCTAGATAGACGAGTATGCCATAATGGTTATTCTTGTTACATTTTTTCAGGTTAGTATATTCTGTGAAAAATTAAAAGCAAAGCAAAACATAACAAAATCTTCCCAACTTCCTCCCCTCCCTCTAATTCTGATAGGAGATGGAATATGAGGAGGATAATCCATGAAGGGAATCAACACTGGGGAAGACATTAATACATGTACAAACACCCATATTTCCTCCTTATGAATGCCCTTTATACGACAGAGCTGTCCAAACAGCACTTAAGGAGCAACAGCAAAATACTTGACAGACAGGCGTGATAAGTTATGGCTCAAAATGTTTGCTTGCCAGACAGAAAGGGTGACTTTTTTTCTTGTTTTTTGGTTGTTGGTTTTTTTTTTTTTCTGAAAATCCTTTAAGGTAAACTCACTCCATGTCCGCTGGCACACAGCCATTTTTCTATAAGCTCATATTACAATGCTGTATTTCTAATGGATTGGGTATGGTGCTTTTCCATTTTGCTAATGAGAAAAGCTAAAGGCCATTACTTGTTCTGATTAAGATCCCGAGGGAAGAAATGTGATGTGTATATTACCAGGCCATACGTAAAGGAAGTATGTGGCATTTCTAATCAATCAGATGAAGAGTAGACAGAAAAAGTCTTATCCTGTGACTGCAGAGGAAGAAGATATAGGGGGAAAGAAACCATAGAAAGTGTCTTTAAAAGGTGACTTACGGGAATCAGTTATAATGATATTAGTATGATCAATGACTACGGCTACTATCTGGGAAGGATGTAATTACCAAAATGAAAACTTTCAAATGGGAAGCCTGATCAAGGGCAGAGGTACTGTCATATTTCTTGGAGCACTGTCAGCTCTCATCCAGACAACGTATTACCGTGTCCATCACACGCACTACCGTACCACCAGGTTGAGCTGTGCTTCCCTGGGGCGGGAGCAGACCGAGGGAGCGAGGGGTTGTGAAACTTTGCATTCAGCTCAAAAACATGGGTAAGTCTTGGGCCAAAGGCAAATTCAAGATAAGGAAAGACAAGGTCAGGCAAGGGGAAAAGAGAAAAGAGAAAAGTCCCAATCATGATTGGCTTTAAGGAAAGTCTTGCAGTGGTGGACATTTTAAAAACATTTCAACCAAAAGAAAGGAAACCATCATAAAGGAGATCAAACAACAAAAAAAAAATGCACCAGCAGATGTACTGCTCAGTTTGCAGAAGGATACTCTGGAATAACCGCTAAGATGTTTCAGTATGCAATTTCTACATGTTTAATCCTGATGGCAAAGAACTTTTTCAAAATTATGCCTGATTGAAATACAAAGTTTAGAGACATTTTTTCATTCCTTTTTCAAAGGCTGCATAGTTACAGCTTGAAAATGCTACAAGATACATACTCCAAATGGCAAATGAAATGAATAGAGCTTGGAGATGGTAGTTCTAAGAGAGGACAAGATCCTTCGAATGTGTCATAACACACAGTCAGAGCTGTAGACATATTTTTAATAATATATTAATTTCACAGAATATTATAAATCATTGCTGAGCATTAAAACTGACAAAAATTCTAACATACTACATCCTCTCAAATGGAATCCCATGTGACAGATTAATGAAATATTACTGTCAATGACAGCAAAACTATAACGAGTGAGAGGGCCAGCAGGAGAGACAGTCTTGTGCACTATCCCAAATCTGTATTAGGGCATCTGGCTTTCCTGTATGGGACACCACTGCATCTTTACAGATACTTGAGAATGCTTCAGATAGATCCACCCAGGAATAGAAGAAAAGCTGTAACACTTTCCCCCATCTGCTTTAAAAGAATAGTCACAAGAAACACTGGGACTGTGAATTTGGAAAACATCTTCAACCCTTCCTTTCATCCAAAGGCAATGCTGAGAGAACATATTTTCTTAAATGCCATTGGTGACAAGGCATGGGTGCCACAGACAGTGTTGGAAAAAAGTAAGAATCAAAGCTGAGAAAGCCCATCTACAGCTATCAAACTGAAATTCAATCATCTTTAGCTTTCCTTAAAGGCGTATATTTAAAAAAAATTCTACACAGGCCCTAACAGGAGTTTTCAGTGAACTTATCTGATCCCTCTGCTCCACTCATGCGAAAAGGAACAAATGCTGCACAAATGCAGCTCAGCCTGTATGGGCAAGTAAGCAGGATGGGGGAAAACAGCCTGGCCTCTTCTAAATGCCGCAGCCCAGTCAGAGAATTGTTCTTCTCAGGAGGATCTTGCAGAGTATCTATTTCTAGGCTAGGTTGTCCTTTCTGGTTCTTTGATGTACTGCTGACTTTGGCACACAGACTGACTAGAAAGCTCAGACATCATTGTGCATTGGCAGTCATGGATCAGCAAAATGTTCCCTTTCTGCTTTCCTGTTACACTCAAAAAAAAGGAAAAAGATTAAGTGTTGTGCAAATATTTGCAATGGAGAAAGTCCTAACTGCACGACAGATTTTCTTGTCCAAGAATATGACAATGATGACAAAGTGGCCATTTTTTCCATCAAATAGATTTATATCAACACCTTTAAAACCATAGGACTTTGCAGGATTCACCTTAAAAAGAAGGTTCACTGCTGACATAGGAGTGTTATACTGAACTCCCAAGCCTCACTCCTAAAATACAAATTAGCAGAGTTAACATTAAGCAAGTGTAAAACTGGCTATTCCTCAAGCTGAATAAGGGCATTTACAGATTCCTCTCACTTAGTGGCTGATGTCAGAGATGACGAATTTAATCTTAGGATGGAGGGGTGGTGGTGGAGGGGTGGTCTGCCAGCCTCTCCAGCCGTAATACCCCCTAATAGCCTTGAAGGAATTGTAATTGTGAACTGAAACAGCATCTGCTTAACTGTCATCCTAGCCTCGGGAATGGAACTTTTTGCTCGTTGTGATGGATCATGAGAAAGACTACAAAGAGCGTGAAGATGAAAACAAAGTGAGATTAAAACCATTATATACAACCTCCAAGACACAGCTGCCCATACTCCTAGTGAACTCAAGGAAATATAAAAGCCAAAATGTATTTGACGTTCATGATCTACTTTGGCATGGGAATATTTTTCATTATTATTATTATTATTATTATAGAAGATGGATTATTACAGATTATTCAGTGAGAGGCAAATAAGTTCCAATGCTAAGCACACTGACGAGGCAAGGAGCAAAGCCAAATCTAACCAGAACTGGTAAAATCTACTCTCTTCTTACCGGGAAGAAGGGGACAATTAGTTCAGCTGCTATGACTAGAACAGATTACAGCACTGTCTGGGCTTTGCCTTAAATGCCCTGCTCACATTAGTGGCACAGCTGAGCCATCCCTGGGTTTGGAATAGGAGCTGCTGTCCATGCTATAAGAAAGACTAGAAACTGTATGGAGGTAATTTTCCTCAGAGGAAATCAAAGGTCTTGCAATAATTTCCTTATTTATTTAAGTGGTGCTATAAGGATTAATTTATGTTTTTTAAGCACTTTGAGAATATAAAATGCAATATAGGTGCTGCTGTTGTTATTTGTCAGTTATTTTCTACCTCTGGATATCTCGCAAAAGACTGTAGTCCTGTTGTGTTTCGCAGAAACAGCAAATGCTATAGATTCCCTCCTGCATCACTTTTACTTTGGAAAAAAAATGGAAATGTTCGGCAGAAATTTGCATGATACGTACAGATAGAGTTAAAATATTTCCACAGAAACTCCACAGCTACATAAACTGAACTGCCTAAACCAGCAGTGCTTCAAACTAACAGTAAGTGTTGCAATTTCTTAGTTTGCAATGGGCCTAACTCTGCCTGCAAAGATCTCTATGGAATAATTACAGGCCAGAGACACTAATCCCTTACACTTCTGTGCCAGACTTGTAATTGCGATCATATATTACCATTCCTTGGAACACGTATTCAATAGGGTATGTAATAAAGTAAAAATCCTAATATTAAAAATAAACTCAAGATGATGCCGTGATGCCAAAGACATATTTTTCTCTTTTGAAACACAAGAAAATATAATGTTGCTCATGACATTTGTACGAAAATTAATGAAAAGGAAAAGTGGATTTATAAGCCTTGAAATGTATTATTCTTTTCTTTGCCTTCTGCTGCAGGTTAATTACTTTAAATTTTTCCATCAATCATTTTCTGATTTCCAACTCTCTTATATTCAGTTTTAAACAAAGGATAAAAATTTCAGGAAGGTCAGTGGTCTTCTGCTCTTTGTAGTTCAGACATAAGTTATACAAATAAAATAAGGAAACCTCCTTATTCAACCAATGACCATACACTGAATGGAATTTGTTTCTATTAACTATTTCCCTATGTCTAATAACTCATCAAGGAAATTTGAAGTTGTTGCTATTTGTATCATTTTCTAGTTATTAATAAACTTTGTGTAATAATACGATCTTCTAGAAGGTGTAAATGAAGAAAGATTTCCTTTTTCTGACATCAAAGTAGAAAATCTCAATTAACATAAAATACAAAAAAATCAAATCATGGCCCCCTTGATGAAGAAGCCATTTATCACCTGAAAACTAAAGTTTCTGGGAAAAGTCCTTTATTTTCATTGGAAATCGGCCCTACTAATAGCTAGTTAGGAGCACCTGCACATTAAAAGAAAGGCAACAAAACAGTTTTTGCTAGAAAATCACCTTTGTCTATTAAATTTCTAAGCATTAATTTGGACACTGTGGATAGACCAGGCAAGATCATCCATGGGAATACCATCATAGCCAAATACTCACTTTACCTCATTACTGTATTTTTGTCACTCTGATTAGCACTGCTAAAAATTGGAAAAAAGAAGAAATACAACCCATCTCTGAGCCCAGTGTGGGTGTTTTAGGTGGGAAGGGCTGCAGCAGAGCAGAATCAGGGTAAATAGCACAGGAGGAAGGGAACAGTCAGGTGCCCTAGTGATTAAAAAAAAAAATCAGTTTTGAAATTATAACATCTTTGGTCTGTGTTGTAAACTCTGCGTACAGCTGCGGTTGGCAGGTCAGACAACACAAACACCACGAAGTTTTTGCATCAGTGAAATCAGTTTGCGTCATAGGAATATTATACTGATTTGAGGGAAACCCCCACAAGAGAAACACACAGTACAGGAAATCAGGGAATTGAGGCTGGTGAACGCACAATAATTTGGACCTTTAGATGCTAAACTCTTAAGAAACTGGCTGTTGTTATATTACAACAACTAAAATTAAAAAGGCAAAATTAGAAGCATACAGGTCTGCCTATCACATTTGAAAGCCATAACGAATCCCAAAGGATAGAGCAGTCCTTCACGGGACTGGAAAAGGATGTGCCTCTTTGAGATACAACTGCTCCCTGGACCCACCCCGATGTGGTGCGGCTCTCATCTGCCACACAGTAGAAATCTGCCGTGTGCAACAGTTCATTTACCTTTCTAGAAAAAACAACTCAATTCAGCAAACTCCCAAATTCACTTGATGCAGCTGCTCTCAACCCCCTTGTTACAATTTAATGAAATGTGCTGACTGAGCTGTTTCATAGTAAATATTAGTTATAGCAGAACTCTCCTCCCAAATTGAGTCTTTTAGGAGTGAGAGGATTCTACAGCACCGTAGCACTGACACAGAATTGCCCATAACTCACAAATAATAAAATACCATCTGAGGGCACAGAGGTTGTTGCCATCAGAAGCTCCCTATGGAATTGTAAATCATTTGAACAAAGCTTACCCTTTTTTGAGAACTTCAGGCTGAAATCACTGTATATACAGAATCCCAGTGTCTTACACAGCGTACGAAGACTATACCTTTAGCTCCTTCATTTAACCTTGCTTCACAAATGAGTGAACCCTGAGCAGGCTGTTCTTTCTGGATGAAAATAAGAAAGATGCCTCAAAAGCACTGGCAATTTGTCTTGGAGGAAGTTTAAACCTTTGGGCTACTAGCTTGCCAACCATCTGATAAGCCATGAGTATTAACTGTGAAATGCAGTGTGCGCTGAAGTTCAGTGAGAGATGCTATGGGAAAAGCCAGTGAATGGAATATTATTTTGGGGGAGTGTCTGCAGGTCCAGCGCTTTGCCCAACACACAGGTTATGTTATTTCCGTCACTGTGATTAAAATATGAAAAATACCGAACATCCTACAAATTAAATTAACTTTCAGCTCTACTATACGTGTGTTCAGTAATGCAGCAATGTGTCACCTTCAGAGACACTGCAGTATCTGTAATCTAGTGTTTCTGTGAAGTCTCAGTGCCCCTGGAAGTGAAGTTTTTCCCCATGAGAAAACACCGGGAATGTAATTCAAAGGTTGCTGCTCAGAGTAGAAACATTTTGCTTAACAAAATGTACCCATCCCATTGAAAAAGAGAAAGCCAAAGGCAAGCAGTATACTTTTAACCCACACAACACATGTTGAAATGAGTCAATCTTAACTCTTTGTCCCAAACATTTTTTTCTAAGTGAATACTGTGAATGGTCACTTGCAACATATGTTACTCTTTGACTGTGTAAACTTCAGACGTTGAAAATAAAATGTTATTTTGATGTACAACTCTTTTCTGAGTCTTGGTACATCACACTCAGTAAACATTTTAGAAAGTTTTATAATTTCCTGAATTCTCAGTGCTTAAATGAATAGAAAAAAATTTAAATTATTATTTGTTTTGAACTGAAACAACAATGTTTCTTTGCAATGAAAAAGAGGCTGTTGGACCATTGCTCTGTTTTTCTGTCAACATCAGAAAGTCTCTCCTGTGGATTTTAAGGTGTTTAGCCCAGTTGAGTTCTAGATGTCCCAAACAATGACCTTTCCCTGATTCATTTCAAACACTAGTTGAACTCTTAATATATTAGCAATTTCTGCAAGATATTCAAGTTTTGCTTTCCCTGTTTCACTTTCAGCTCCTTACTTATATTGTTAGAACCATTAAAACCATCTCCTCCTTTCAATGGATGCCCTTCACATACCTACATTGTGTTATAAGCTACTGTTTTCTATCACCTTCATGCCCTTTTCTTTCAGCTAAAGTTTAAAACATCTGTGATTGAAGTTGATACAATTCAAGTACCTCACCTTAGACAGAACTGATACTGTGTGAAGGACTGCAACAGTGCTTAGCAGAAACTAGTCATTCTTCCATATAATTTATCATGTTGTTCTTTTCCATTGAGGATACAGCCCCTTCGAGGATTTCAGGACTTCTTGCTGTGCTTAAAGCTCAGTTGCCATGCACTTGTAGTGTGTGGAGACATGACCACAGGACTGTTTCCAAGCTCTTGGCAGAGAAAAGCAGTGGAAGCACCACCTCTGGGAGACATTTCTTGCCTTTCACATCATCACAGTTTGGCAAAACCTCCTCACCTCTCTAGAATCCTCAAACTTGTCTTGGATTACAGAGGTCCCACAGAGTTTGTCTGTACCACTGATAATGCGGATTCATTACTTCTCTGGGAAGCCATATTCACTTTTTCTCTCAGAATCACCAGAGTGATATTACTTTAAACACAGGCAGGACAATAAAAGCAAGTTTTTTTTTCTAATAAGGCAAAGAGCTACAATCCTGATTACAAAATTGAAAACATATTTACAAAAGAGAAACACATCAAGAAAATACAGTCGACAGACGTGACATTTTGAGTACTTTTGTTTTCCACCTTTTATTGAGTTTGTCAGTTGTAGGTGTGGCAAGATGTTTTAAATCTAGAATTATTTTCAGCTCTTTTTAACCTATTATTTGTTCCTCTTTTCTACCTCCCTGTCTGTTAAATAAAGAGCCTCTTTCAGCTAAATATTATACAAATCACTAAAACCAACCAAACAAACCAAACCAACAGCCCCTTCACGTCTTTCCTGTAGGTCCCCTTTAGGTACTGGAAGGCTGCTATAAGGTCTCCCCAGAGCCTTCTCTTCTCCAGGCTGAACAACCCCAACTCTCTCAGCCTGTCTTCACAGGAGAGGTGCTCCAGCCCTCTGATCATCTTTGTGGCCCTCCTCTGGACTCGCTCCAACAGGTCCATGTCTTTCTTATGTTGGGGGCCCCAGAGGTGGATGCAGAACAAAAAATTCTGGGAGTATGACTAAAGGAGCGCCTTTTCAGGGAGGATATGCTGTGGACCACTCGCTATATGCCAGATATTACAAGTTTTATGGCTTTTGATTTCTATTCACTATTGCAATATAAAAAAGTTCATTTTATACACAGTGCACGGCTATCACTAAATAACAAACATGCTTTGTTAAGAGGTAGCTTTGAGCCACATTCCCATTATCCTTCAAAGTATCACCAGGTAGCACTCCTAGAAATCACTAAATAGAACTGCAGCAGCCATGTGTAAGAACATACTGGAGAAACAAGCCTCTAAATATTTCCGTTCACAGATATGTGAAGTCAGCTGCAAATTAATTATATGAATGACATTTTCCTGATTCTGAAAATGAAGTTATATTAGTTATGGCTCTTTTGGCTGATACCTTTTGCTTTGCTGATCCCTCACTGTTGCTTTGTGTTGATTTAAATTTTTATCACCACAATCAGGGAGTTTGAGCCCTTCTCTGAAAGGGAATCTGGCCTAATGTCACTTTGAGTCAGTAGCTGATACCTCAAAGAGAGGCAAGGAGTCCTCAACAAAAGCACTCGTTCATTTCTGGAAGTATCATGTGAAGGTAAAATTTAACACAGAATAAAGGCTACTGACACGCTGGGCTCATATGAAGGACTGCTTGAACTGAAAATGGAATTCCCTCCATCCGTGTTTATTCTCCTTTTACATTCCCCTTCTCTGCCTATGGCATGCAGTGGCTTTGAAGGTAGGCACACTTGCACATAAAGGCAAACAGTAAGCCACTACCAACAAATGGCAGGAAAGTAAAGTTAAGCTCAGAAGAGAAGGGGGAACACTACAGAAACGGGATTTTATAATCTCTATTCATTCAAAAGTACCATCTAACCCCAGCTATGGTCAAACATAGACTGCAGAACCCACGCTGAGACAGCTGATTAGAAAGAGCCTCCTCTACATGAGGGCTGATCAGCCGAATTCTCACAAGAGTCAGTGGGACTTGAAGATGGTTCAAAAAGGGAAAAGACCACATCTTTCCTTGTTCACCCTACCAGGTGTTCGGCCTATATACTGTCAAATTAAGAATTTTTCCACCCTGCTGTTGCACCTGCAAATGTTTCCTTATAGAAATGCTGAATCTATTTTTTGAACATTGTTAACCTATATGTCTCAATAATATTTAGTGGCAGTGAATTCTGCAAATTGATTAAATGCTTCATCAAAAAGTTATTTGTTCCTTGTTAACTGCTTGGAATTTGATATTTTTCAGTTGCACCGAGTGCCCCTTTTTAATCTCATATTATGTATCAAGCAAATTGGAGCTGCCTTTCAAGAGGCTGTTTGGGAAGGAGGATGCAGGAGGAGTTATTTGTTTTTTATAAATCTCGACAGAGCTTATGCTGTTCTTCTCCTTTCCAACCAGAATAATTTCTCTTCAAATGGATCTCCTGCCCCAAACAGCTCAATGCTGTTAATCACTTGCATTTGCCCTGGAATTTGGCTGAGTAAATGGACAAGGATGACCTTAGTTTCAGCCTGAACTATGCTAATTGCTTTTGCAATGGGTTCAGTCCTATATTTTCCACACAAACAGTAACTGAAACAGTCAGTGAATAAATAAAATAAAAGAACTTCAAGATTAACACCTGATAATGTGAAAGGCACAAGACTGCAAAGAAACTTTGCTCCTGTAACTCTCTGGGGACCTTGCGACATACAATTAGAATAACAGAGAGCGCTTTTTGTAACAAGGATCTGAACATCAGGGGAATGCGATGATGTTTCAGCTCCATGTAGCTGTAATATGTGCAAATAGAATTGCAGATTAAACAGGAAAAAAACAACCCTATCTAACAAAGCAGTTATTCTGCTGAGGCCTTTAGGTGACATTTTAAACCACCGGTGACCATGGAGTATCCAAAGGAAATAAAAGATAAAAAACTTATAACAAGCTTGTTGTTCCATTGAAGGGTTCTGGAGATATCATCAAGCTCCGCTGGCAACAAAAAGAACTAACAAAGTGAAAGATAAGACTGATGTACCCACATAACAAGCCTGTTATTCCATTGAGAGACTTCTGCTGATACAATAAACCAGGAAAGCTGAGTTAAGGTGGTTTGCAGTTTCAACAGAATCCCACATTATGTCAGTGCAGTTCTTCTACCTGACTGCATCTTTAATACAGAGGCATCCGGAAAAAATGAACAATTTTTTTAGGGTTTTTTATTATTATTATTTATTTTAAAAGTGCAACACAGAGCTTATTTTG
The DNA here is from genome assembly GCF_000708025.1 of Charadrius vociferus. Classification (NCBI taxonomy): domain Eukaryota; kingdom Metazoa; phylum Chordata; class Aves; order Charadriiformes; family Charadriidae; genus Charadrius; species Charadrius vociferus. The sequence goes on along the minus strand of NW_009647756.1, from coordinate 2,376,170 downwards.
TAAGTTGCCTATTACATTTCTAAATTAGAAACTTCAAGCTGAGTGAACCGTCTGCAAGCGTGAAGAACAATTAAGCAGCACAGTTGAGCTAGCACTTTTAGTGAAAAACCTGGCTTCTCCTCACTCTCCCGTTGCTGTGGGCCTCAAAGGCTTAAGATGAAACAAGCCTATGGTAAGGCAGTTCCGAAAGAGAGAGAGCAAAAGCTGGAATTACCTCTCTGCCAATGAGGACTAACAAAGGCCATGTCAATCTGTTGGATGAAACTGGAACCCAAGTGGTATCTGAAATGGATGCTAACAGCAGGGAGGGGAGAGAAACCTGTACCAAGAAAGTGCAGAGCAGGAAACTTCCTTCAGGAACGAGCAGCAGAGGAGAAAGAATAGAGCAAATCTTCTTCCCACGGAAGAGGCAGATTATTGCTGCTGACGGCCAAACGTGGAAGTGCTGCAGTAAAAGGGAGCCGAGCAACAGGGACTGAAAGCAGTGCTCAGGCTGCTCAGTTTTTATATTTCTAAAGGTTTTTGTATTATAGCCACTCAGGCCATCAATCACAACTTTATTAAACCACGAAACAGATGTCAGATCAATGGCTGCATCGGAAACATTTTGAATGACAGGCTGATGATGGAACAATTCCAGCCTCCATACATTATTAAACACATACTAATGCTACTCTTCCAAAGCTACCCGTACAGACTCACTCACTCTGTGCTCCCTTTATGGTACCTTTTTTAATAGCAGACCTAATTGTAGATGAATATTACATAGGAAAAGCAGGACTTACTGTAATAAATAATAATAAACTAGTAAACAAAAGAAAAATTTCAAGGTTAAAACTGATTGTCTGTCTTCACATTATGCCTCCTGGCATTAAAATTTTGTTTTAATACAATTGTAGGAGTTGAGGCTGGATTGTCAGCCTCAGACAGACTATTCAGAGTTATCACATTTTTGCTGTAATCTTGACATAATTTGAGCTTAGGTTTTCTCTACATATTTGCCCACAGCTAGCCCAGCCATGTAAATGCTTTCTGCTCTTTTTAAGTGAAGATGTATGTATGAAAAATACATATAAATAAGGCAGAAATCACCCCTTCTGGCAGATTCTCTGCTTAAGTCCAGATTTCAGGCAGATTTGGGGAGGTGATCAGAGCAGCACACTTGCGTCTCAATTAATCAGTAATGTAAACTGTATTTTCACTGGCAGAAAACAATTTGATTTTCACAAAGACAGAAAGGAATTATGTTCTTGGTGGATGAGACACAAAGCACAGTAACTGGGAGATGCAAATGCTGTACGAAATTCTCGCACAGCACAGGAACACAGGGTTAAGTTGCCACAAACTGCGGACGATTACCTCCTCTCTTTCCCCGGTGCCGTATACCCTCCTTTGACCTGGAATATTTGCTGCAGATGTATGTTTTCATGAGGTGGGCAGTGAAATCAAGTAAAGACGGATTTGCAGCTTTTCACTTGGCCTGCCGTCTTGATAGCCTTAGTGCATCCTCTTGATTAAGGGGTGCTTAGTATACAGCAGAGGTGTCTGATTTTATGCAGACAATTCAATAATAGATAAGAAATAAGAATGTTAAAAAAGTCAATAAAATAAACTTAAATATGCATTTGCAGGGGGTTTTGGAGAGAAAGGAAACTTCCTGTTCCTTTTCATGGCAAATGCTTTCCTGAACAAAATTCTTTGTTCTTTTTGGGGCCAGTAACTGAAGGCTTCCCATAGCAAAAGGGGAAGGCAGCTGGCTGTGAAAGGGGGTGTTGGAAAATTGATCTGTTTTGGCTACTGAATTGGATGTTTCCAGCTGGAAGTTAGCAGCGCTGCCAGCATTTAGCCAGAAATGCCCCCCTTGGCCTGGTGAGTAAATAGTCAAGTGCAGGCAGGGATGGAGGCAGCTGCCTCTCGAATCCCCACGGGGATTTAATGTGTGCTTCAGGGCTGAAAGATCAGAACTAAAATCCAGTTTTTGGTGTCAAGGCAGGAATTGGCATAGGTCACTCTTACTCAGGTAACTCGCCTCACCAAAGGACTAAAGAGTGCTTCTCTGTGCAGGGTCTCCCCTCTGGAACGGCTCCAGCCTAGACAGAGTATTTTAATCTTTTAGAGAGCATCAAAAGCCAGAGTAATTCCCACAAGATACAAGGCATGCATAAGCCCTTAAGCTATTTCTCTAGCTTCCTCACCAGAGGATAGACTTTCTGTTGAAGTAATGTTTTAGAAACCCAGCATTCATCCTGAATTGGGCAAGTTTGGAAGTGGGTTTGAAGTCAACTCTCACGTAAGTGACCACAGAGGTCTGTTTTGGCTGAAAAATATACTATGCTAATTAGTAAAATGGTTTGTCTAAGGAAGTGAATGTATGAAAGCCTTTTAATAAAAACTGCTTTGCATACTGCAAGCTTTTAAATTAAATTGAGACAGAGTTACAGCCAACACTGAGCAGAATTGTTTGCGACTTTTTGGCTTGATTGCTTAAAAAAATGGGGCTGGTTTCTTGAAAGATAGCTGGTGGCTCTTTATGCCACCCTGTGGCACAGTTTTAAGGATAAAATTAAAAAATATGTTCATAACAGAAATGTATAGTTTATGTCTTCTATCTCCCATAAAACTTAGTCCTGCTGAGGTACTCACAGTAGCATGGTTTAGACTTGGCTCAATTTGTCATGGCTTTATGCTCTCAATGCTCCTCTCTCTGGACTGAAATTCAGACTTCAGAATAAATGAAGTAAAAATATCTCTAAATAAATCATATCTCTAAATAGGTTGTCCATTTTCCCCACTTTTTTTTTTTTTTTTTCTGTAACAGAACACTTTAGGAAGATTCAATTTCAAGTCAGAATAGACACATCCAACAAAACTGGCAGTCCAAATGCTGAACTTCTCCCTTTAGTTCCTGACAGGAGAAATTCCTGGTGAGCTCTGTGATTTTGCTGCTTGCATGAGGACTTTAACTGAATATGGTGCTTACAGTGTTTTTACCAAAGAGAAATCCTGTATGTGATAAAATAGGGTGTCATTTGAGATTTATGAAAAGCTTATGGATATTGTAACACACATCAATCATTTACCCTTTCTTGCTCTTTAAGTTTTCTGTAAATGAGTTAGGAGTTTTAAAGATAGCAAACATAAACCTATATGGTATACCTCTGAATGTATTTCAAGAAGTTGTCAGGGAATGCTGTGACCTTGAAAGATAAGACTGTGTAAAGAGCTAGGAAAAGGAAGGAAAGACTTTCTTTACTTTCAGTTGCAGTAAAATAAATTCAGGATCTTATTACCCTCCATGAGATCACCCACTGCCTTTCAGAGTCCTTCCTCTGCCTCCCCAAATGGATTTGTTACTATGGATTTGTTACTATGAGCATTGTAATAGTTGTCTTAAGTCAGAAGAGAACATTAGCTGGGAATTTTCTAGTTTGCATTAAAATTGTGAGAAAACGAGCACAGAAGACAATGTCTGCAAGAGTCATGGAAATTAAAATGACAGACAGAAGGAAAAATTCATAGGAACTGCCCAACAGCAGAACTAGAATTCATTTTCCATTTTCTTTTCTTAATTTTTAAACCCAGTTTTGAATCTCAGGAATTACACATGCAGACGTTCTCACTAGTCCTAGTATTTACTTCAATTTCATCTCTTCGGAGGGGGAAAATGTTGATATTAACTTTGAAATCTAATTCCTACTTCTTTTGATTGTTGAATGAAACATTTAAAATAACAGGAATAAACAATGAACCAACATATTCAAGTTTCCTCAGAAATAAATACAGAAGCCTCCGATCTCAACAGAGGTTTTTTTTTAAAGGTGGAAAAGACACTAGTTAGAATTAAATTCAACAGATAAGAAAAAAGGAGAGGGAGAGAAGAGAAGAGGAATAGGAAGAGAAGACCCAATACAGTGAGTTAAATAACTTTGTAAGGATGCAACTTTATTCACTACCTTATTCAATTAAAAAAAAAACAACAACCAAACCCCGAAGTTGGAAAACTGTGTTCCTATAGATTAGTATCGAGTAGTACAGTGGCAAAACAGAACAAAAGATTGTAAATGCATAATAGATCTTTCATGTAGTTATTATATAAATAATACGTGTGCTAAAGACATAAAAGTGTAATGTTTATGCCTGCATTTTCGTAAAAATATACATGTACATGCAGCGTGCACACATTCACGTGTCAAACCACCATGTATTGTGTGTAGGTTGTTGTATTTTAGGAACATTTCAGAAAGTTTTAATAACTTTTATTAACAGTATTTTTTGCCCTTCTCTGACTCTGGGAGAATGAATTGAGTCTGACTTACACAGCTTAAAAAGAAAATAATTGTTGAAATATGCATGTTTAAATATAATATACTGGAAACACAGCTGACCTTGGCCCAAAATCACATTTCTGAGCCTAGAGCAAACTATGTAGCTGGCTGCTATGGTTTAGAGGTGAACAGTGGGTCCTACCATGAAGCCAGAACTCCCATTTCCCAGCAGTATGAAACTTTCTAGATTGACAAGCAAACAATTTCTGATTAAAACTCAAATTTATAGAGGGGTACTTCCATGTTTACATGAGAATTAGTACGGATAATTCCTGCTAAGTACAGAGCAGGTTTTGTTCACCTACTGCTTTACTACTTATACTACTTTGTTATTTCTTTTCTATAATACCTAATGCTGACTGTATGATGGTTTTAGAAACATATCTGTAGATAAATGTTTGCGTGACATAGCGATATGAGGATATTGTTTGTGTAGTACATCATGTTTGGGTCATGACCAAAGGCACTTTGATATGTTTGCCCGGACAGGGACAGACATCTCTGGACATGGCAAAAAACCAAAGTAACCCACGGCAATATTAAACGGCACAAAGGTGAAGCACTAAAAACCCAAGAGTAATAAATTACCTTGGGAAACTCAGTAAGCACCAAATGTTTTGCAATATAGCAAGTAAATAGTATAATCTATGATCTTACCGTTCCTGTTGTGCCCAAGGAAAGGTGGTTCATCTGTTGGGTCAGAGGGCCCATCATGCTTGCTGGCTGCATTGACATAGTGTGGTCCATTGTTGGTGTTATCACAGCACCCTACAAACACACATCATTTACACTTCAACATTTCACTTTTAAAAAAAAAAGCAGCATTCTCTAAATGAGTGAACCTGGCTGAAAACTTGACATGAATCTTAAAAGAGACTAATATATCTGTCAGAGGAAATATGTTTTGTTCCTATTGACAACCAAGCTACACACATATATTATTTGTACTACTAATGAGGCCATTTTATGTCAGTTCCAATTAAGCATCATTTTTTACTTCATTGCTTCTGACAAACAAATGCATATGTTCTTTCTATGATGAATGCTACTGTACATTGCAAAATGCCTGTCATTTCTGTTTTTCCATATCCTATATAGAACAATCTTCAGACAGAACACATATGTCCCCAATTTTCTCTGACTTCTAAAACCTTCAGTCTCGGAGATCTTCAACCTATTATGGTAATTATTTCAGATTTTTCCAGTCCCAATTAAGAACCCTTACTCATGACATTTTATAGCTGATTAAGTAAGACCAGCTATTGACAGTGAGTTTGGTAGTGACACCCATTTAAAACACATACACAGCATTTAAAAGCATTTTTCTTCTCTGCATGAAAAACAAAGACATTAATAACAAACAGCATACTAAAGCAAGAACAAGACTTTGAACAAAAATGAAACAAAAGACATGCCAGAAGAGCTTAGGAGAAAGCTTCTTTGCCATTTGTATTCCTTGGTTTTTGCTCTCCCACTACCCGAGGTCCCATGTTGGTAACCTCATGCCTTAGTGAGGTGTTGAATCTCTTCAGTTCTATGGTGTAAAATGTTATTTTCTGTGTTTTTTCAATAAAGTAATTCAGAAACAGAGTGGTCTGCTCTTGCAGATAGTGAAATAAGGGGATATTTCCAGCTATTCTTCATATGAAATAATAGCCCTGCTTTGTGCATATGTATGTTTGTGTGCACACGTTATAAATTTACACAAACAATCACAACATTACATCTGCTACAAAGCGTGGAAAATGTGGATGAAAGTATTTGTTAAAAAAAAAAGGAAACTGTCATTTTTTGCATCAAGATTACTGACAAAATCCACCTATAAACAGGAACTTAAAATAAACTAGTTCCAGAAATCACAGCACAGCTGTTTTTAAGTGTCTGTCTCACATTTATGTAGAGCAATGTGACTGCATTGCCAAGGATCTGATTAGAAGCAAAAGATTTCAAATTTTCGGTCGCAAATAAAAAATGCTGGGGAAGTACCAATTCAATTTTTTCACACCTTCCAGCAGTATTTTGTCTATGCACATCCTATCTGAGAAGTATAGATTCTGCAGTCTCTGCAAACTCTTTACTTGCATGCAATGGTAAAGAGGAGGTAGGCTCAGCTTGGTCAGTCCTCTTTGTAATGCCCTCAGCATATGAAATACACGCGCGCTTGTTTTATGTCACATAATGGATTACGTTTCTTGCACTGACAAGAGTCCCTGGAGAAATTTGGCAAATTACAGAAACTAGCCTCCACAGAATATCTGTCATGATTCCAAATAAACACTTACAAAACAAGCTGATCAGTGTGCAAGTATCAAACCTGCAAAACTTGTGAACACTTTAGCCTCTTTCTTGGCTATATTAGTTTGCACTGCTTTACGTAAGATTAACCCATTGATTAACTCATTCCAATGAACTACCACAGTGCTAACCTTCTCCTTGTTGGCACAGGTCCTGACAAATCAAGACAGTCACAGCCTTTCACAGCGAAATTTCTTTCAGCGTAATACAGTAAATATTCCATTCAAAAAGCCCTTCTTTCTTCCTTACATGACATTCTTCTCTTTCATGCTGCTCCTCTCTTTTTGCTGAAAAAATATCTACCCTTATGCTGGAAAAGCCCGAAAGCAAAACCGCAGGGCATACACTCATTCAGCCCATTCGGCAGCTCCTGTATAGTAGATGCAGTGCAAGAGTCTGAAGTAGCACCATGCCCAAGGAAAATGATGTTCTTGCTGTATGTTCAAAATCAGCGGCCTGGGATACCACGCAGCCAACGGGATCTTGGGGTTTGGACATCCACCTGCACTTTTTAGTTATGGTAAGAAATGGTAAGCTTTATGCTCAGAACGATCCAAGCCACAAACCAGCATTTTTACTGTACCAAACCATAAACGCTCAAACCAAATTTGTCAACTGGTAAACAGTTCTCAGTTCCCTCTACGAGCAGTTTTCTCCTTTGGCTTAGAGATGGAGAATTGCCTCAGGGCTTTCCACGACAGACAAGGTGAACTCCCACTTGTGATATGTGATGGGGTAAGCAGAAACTCGTACCCGCACCACAGCTTCATGCAGCCCCGCGCTGCCAGCAGCAGTGGCTGTCATTAATTTAGCATGTCCCAAAGCCTTAAAACACCCAGCTTTCTTTGCAAAGATGTTTATTGTAAAGGTATGGTTGGAGGAACTTGCTGTGATTACAGATGTGACAGACTGATAGCTATTCCTGTGTATAAATTCAGGAACCTGGAAATGAAGAAGGGGCAGCGGTGAAGGAAGTCTTATGATTTAGTGTAGCAAACACAAGCGCCAGGCACACAGTGGAAAAATCTGATAGCAAATGTCTTTCAGCAAATAAGTACGCAAGGCAGGTTTTGCAAGTAAACTGTTTAAAAAAATATGGACTGGAGAGAAAATATATCAAGGACAAAAAAATTGCTCAGAGACAGTAAACATATTATTTTAAAATAGAAAATAAATATATTCCAGTCCCTAAACATATACCGTTTAATACGTTAGGAAAAGAAGTTGGGAAAACAAATCAAGTGTTTGCAGCTTTCCTAAGACAGCTTAACGTGTTTGAAGCTGACAGTTACCTAGAGCAGAGAATTACATGCATTTGCCAGACCATTAATTCACCAGAGTTTGCAGAATCCTCTTGTGTCATGTAGGGATAGGGAAAAAATTATACTTAATTAAGGAAATATCGTCTGGTTGTTAGGGCGACACCCAGTCTCCAGACCATAATGTGTTTCATAATACATGCTGTCAAGTCCATTCATATTCAACTTATTTAGCTGTAGAAGACAACAATGTCTTGCATCAGATGTTGCCATCATATTAAAAGTAATTTGATTCTTTTCAGCCTATAATAGGTATTTGCTGATAAACATCCACTTGGTGACTGGCAAAGGCTACAGAAAACATATTTTTCATCTTCATCTGTTTGGATGTCTGATTTTACTGAGTTTGTAAACTGTATAGAGACATTTTAGCATGGCATAATACTACTGAAGGCCCAGCTAAGTTGAAAAAACCTGCAGAAGAAATTATGATGAGGTTTTTGCCCCTGTCTTTGCCAAAACAAGCAGTTGGCCTGCCAACTATTTAGGACTGCCCTGTTGCCTCACTATGATTAATTTTTTATAATTCCTGCAAGAAATTGGTTACTATAATGACTTTTAAATTTAGCAAGATATTCTTTGCATAAGACTTGTCATACAATTCTGTTGATGCTATAGTGGCTTTGAAAGAAATTAAGATTAACAGGGCAAATGGTAAGGAATCAATCAATGATACAGAACAAAATGCACAATTTTTGCGACTCTGTGATAAATCTAAGATAAGTTCATTGACATATAGAAATTAATTCCTCCTCACTTCATTTGAAAGACCTTGCTGTTTTAAAATGGTCTAAGCTCTGTGGACATATCTTTCATATAAGAAAGTGAATATATTTATTTCAGAATATTTCTGAAATATTTTCTTATTAAGAAAGAAGCCTGACTTTATCAACTACAAACACTCTACACTCCCTGTATGGCAACAAACTGAAATCACAGGAAGGACACTAAATACAGCCTGTTTATTATATTAAGTAAACTATCTTTAAGTGCTTGCCAATATCAAAAGGCATCAGCAGAAAGAAAGTTTACGTTGGTGCAATGACACATGCCATCTTTGGTGCCTTGAAGGGTGGGAAAGTGACATCAGAAATAAAAAGTGTATTAGGGGGCTTTAGGAACAGAGAGTTCACTACTTGACAGATGCGCTTGGGCGCCAGTGGGAGGAAGGATTAGTTAGTCCCAGCTTTCTGGAATAATGAACTGTATTAAAGGCTTCTGTTTTTTATTTCAGTGTTCTAATACTGATATTGGACTTAGGGCACAAATACCAGCTGAATAAATAATTTTTAAAGCTTACAGTAAGTATCTGCTTATTTTACAGTTTGCTTTTTCTTTATTTAGGAAGTTTTAACAAGTTAAGCACACTTAGAAATTCTATTTTTCAAATACTGAGCAATGTAAAGCCAATAAACATTACAGCAGCAAACTTACTTTTCAAATTTGTTTACAGACAAATTGCGCGGGCATATAAGCACCAGGTCGTTCCGTCTGAAAAGTTGTTAGCATACTACCAAGTGAATGTCTTCATGTTATCGAGAACATGTTGTTTCTTGAGGTTTTATTAAACTGAGTGAAAGGTTGACTTTCCTTATATTTATCAGACAGATGTGTCTTTCAAGAATTAATATGAAAAAAACAAACATGCATACTTTTTTGCAGATAAATGTACTCTCTCTGCATACTAAACAAATGACGACCATATTTCTATTGATTTATTGTTCTGTCTAGATTGATTTGTCTCACCTCAAGCCCATTGACTTGTGCTGCCTCTTACAAGCAGCAGAAAAAATAGGGTCCCCTTGTCCGAGCACTGAGCCTTGAGAGGTACTCTGACCTGGCTATTAAGAGGCCAAACTTTCATGACTATAGTAGGACACTTAAAGGTAGCTGTGAAATCCTCTTTGCTGGGAATCCACTCTGCTGGGAATACTTGTTGATATTCCATAAAAAGCAATTATATTTCAAAATCAAAGAAAACCTATATTCCCTTTCTCAATGAAAAGTTACCAATTGCCTTGGCATTTACTAGCTGATCAGAGATTAAATTATGATTTGAGTATGGTGAAGATCAGCAAACATCAGCGAATAATGTATATTCTGCAAATCTTAGGATTTGGTTTCATTTCATTACATTGTTGAATTTAAAAGCTTACTAAAAATAGGGCAAAGTGCGCAGGAAGCCCAAACGCTGCACTAAATTAAAGCAGCTTTACCTTTGGAATGGCCAAACCCTGATACAGACCTTCACCAACTCTGAGTCCTGTTTCTGTGGCAAGTACTAAACCACAACAGGGTATCGTAATATTTCTAATTTCGGGCATAAATTCAAATTTTTATCTGGCATCACCTTCATGCCTTAGTTGAATCTCCTTGGAGCAATGGACTCGTTCGCTTTTCCTTTCTCATTTTTCTTCTGTATGTTTGTGAACTTCTTTCCTCAGCTGAAAGTATATGTCATAGGTCCAAGACAGAACCTTCTTAAAGGATTAAGAATCCAAATATAGTGTGGTAAATAAAGAACAAAGGTGACCCTTGTGTATGCACCACCCTTCCTACAACAACAGCTAGGGGTTTTGATGGTTTCTTTCCCATTGACCTTCTTGCCTTTAACTATGTCCTGTCTCCTGGTTTGAAATACAGCTTTTGATAACATACAGTTATGAGCCTACACGTATAAATGCAGATTAAAAGGATATAGAAATGGGAACATCAAGAGGTAAATGCAGTTGATGCAATAGAAAGAGTTTTATATCAGTAACTGTGTGCACAAATAAAGCAATACCCACAACTATATTGGTACCAGTTAATAAATCTATTACATCAGGGAGTACCACTTTGATATTATGTCAGTAGTTTATGCTCCTACCAGAGTTGAAAAAACAGTAAGTTTCATAACATACTGCTGTCTGTTAATCTAAAAGGATTTAAAAAAAAAAAAAGAAAGAGATAGCATTTCTGTTGCAAACAAAAAGTTGCCTGTGACACTCAGTGCCTAAAATGATTTCTGCATGGGGATTTAAATCTTTCTGCCCAAAATAAGACCTCAAGAAAAAGGTCACTGAACAAAAGGACAATATTTATGAAGGTAAAATATACCTGAATTGCTACAGGGACTCTGAAGCAGCGTTTGAGAGCCTCATGCTATACTTTTGCCCTTACTGTCTGCACACACAGACTGCACCACAACCCCATGTGCTGTCTCTAGACTGCGAGACAGACAGTAGTTTTCATACGCTTCTCCAACTTGCCTCAGGAATAAAATAAAATTACTGGTATTATGTGCCTGAATAAAGGTCAGTAGTTTTGCTGGGGCCTGCTAATGGGAAGGAGCCCACAGCAGTTAGGAAATGACCTGTTGCAGTGGGGCATTTGTCCCAGCAAGTGCTGGAGCGGGCGGAGAGGCCATAGACAGCTCTTGCTCCCTCTTCTGACGTATTCTAGAGGGGAACAAGAAATCACATTTCTTTGGTTTTCTTCCTACCCTTCAGTTTATAAGACCACTTGGCTGTATGCCAGCTTTATACGTCGAATCCACCTTTTGGTAGTGCTTTTGGTCTGTCAAGAACAGCCATCACTAACAAAAGCATCTTTACAATACTTACATAAGGCTTAGCATCCCCAAAAGACAAAGAGGAAATACAGAGGCTGTGATTTGCCCGGGAACTTAACCAGTGGAATATACAGAACAAATCTTCTCCTGCCCTTCCCACTACCAGATTTCACAAAAAATATCCAAAGGTCTTTTCATTCCATGTCAAAATAAGCACAGATTTCAAAACCTTGACAATACTAGTGAAAACAGATCTTTATTTCCTGCACAGAACTGCTGATCTATACCTAATCAGTATGTGACGCATGCTAAAGTCTTGTGCTTGGCAATTCCATTCTGTTTATGTTCTTATACATATTTTCTGATGTGGACTAATTCCTTCATCCACTGTCTTCCAGTGGCTGATGTGACATCCTAATAAATAGGAATCAGGAGTCTCTTTCCTGTGGACTAGTTTTTCTTAGCGTTAGAGTGGAGTTTCATCTATTAAAGCTAAATCCAAATAATATTTCCTCTCCAAACAGTTCTGCTGTGTTCCCTCCCTTCATGCCTATAACCTGGCGTGAAAATTGACTTGATGGCACATCCTAGTTCTAACAAGGTGCAAAATGGAAATTATTAAACAGCACAATTAAAATATGAGTCAACACCAGTGTTTAGCCTAAAATTTCACTTCCCTGCCTTACTGTGTTCAAGTGAAGCTTTCAGAAAGGATGCTGTATTTACATCCTCAATAGTCTGATCTTACATATATATGTATGCACATATATACACACTTATAATTGCATATGGGAAGACAAATGATCTTGCCATTTCTTTTACACCCACTCAGGCCACACTGTTTTTTCAAAATGTGGATAATTATTTTGATACTTGAAACTTTCATTCCAGGGTTTATTATGACAAAAGTAATTAAAAGCACCAGTGACAGGTTTTTAAACTTCTTACTTATGAGCAACATTTAACAAATGATAAGAGCTTCTGTTATTGGCTGAAAACACTTTTATTTCACTCAGGGAAATATGTCCAAAATACAAGAAAAACACCTAACAGTAAGCTTTGCCTCCAGAACTTGTGTTTGGATGTAGAGGAGCAAAGCAGGTTGGTGGCATGACAGCATGTATGGTGTGTTTAACGTGGTAGGACCTTGGCTCTCCCTGTGCCTCAAGCCTTCCGGGCAAAGTGAGGCAACCCTGCCTGTCTGTGTGTCTCCACGAAGTCATGACAACAGACATTCGATCAGACCGAATGTCTGAGACACTGCGCTGTTGATCTCCGCTTTTCTGGCGAGATTTAGTACATAGGTCATTTACCAGGCACAGAGAGCGGCTAACTGGTTTTGGGGAGGAACTGTCTGTGACATTTCTTCTACGTGCACTTCTAGCCTCAAGACTACATTGGCCAGTGACAGGCCAGCAGCTGTGATCTGTAGCAGATGTGCTGTGTTTCATTTCCTGCCCAAAACCAGGAGGGACTCGTGCTGTGTGAGCTGCAATCTAGCGGCTGTGCTGGAAGAAAAGATTCACTCATTAGAAGGACAAACACTGACACTGGGACACATCAGAAACGCTGAGGAACTGGCTACCAACAAGAGGGGAAAAAAAACCCAACAGAAAAGCAGGTGGGTAATATAACCCTATGTATTCACCAGAGGTAAGATGACAAAATGACATCCTACACAACCACAGCCAGAGGAAAATGGTATGACTGTGCATGGTGTCAACTCCACAACACTAGAAGGACCTAACTGCAACCAGTCTGGACCTAACCATAACCAGCACCAAGGAGACATACTGAGGTGCCAGGTTGGCAGGCAGCAGAGTGCCCCTCTGAGATTCCTGACCCTTGAGAGGACAATGGGAAGAATGGTCATGGGATGGGTTAGATATCAGGATGTCTCCCAGCAACTCCAAGATCAGATAGGCTTTGCAAGTCAGAATTTACTAGTGATGGTCAATATAAGCGAGAATGCTTCACACAGATGCTCATGGACTGCATGGTGGCTCATGCAATGTCAAGCCAAAGGTAACTCTTCAGCAGTTCAGAGGTAACTCTCAGGTCAGGGCCAAATCTAAGCTGCATTCTCAGGGCCATCCTGATGCAGGAGCTGCCACGTAATCCAGGTATCCAGCTGCACAAGGCAGGGAGAGAGCCAGCTTGAAATACTGAGGCTGACATTGCTGCATTGCTCTTGAATTCAGCTACAAACCCAATGTCCATCCTCCATGAGCGCACACTAGGGAGCACTGTCATCTGCTGCCTATGTCTAAACTCCTTTTTGTGCAGCTCCTCCTCAAAGGAAGATTAAAGGCATGGGGGGGGGGGGGGAGACTTTCCCTCCCCATCCCATTTTCTGAATTTTAATAATTTCAAGTTCTGCAGGGCTAATGAGGGGCAGTAATATCTACATAATCTTCCCAGGAATCCTTCCTATCCTACCCATTAGGAAAGACAGGTAGCAGAAGATGCTGGGAATGAAACTCTGAGTGGGTAAAGACGTTTTTCCCAAGATATGCTTCTCTTCAATAATAGATTTTAGACTTGCAGTCAATAGACGGGGGAAATCCTGTACTAACCCACAGTTCACATTAAGTATCAATTCAGTTTTAGATTGCAGTGGTTCATTCTGAACTTGAAATCTAGGAATCTCTCCTTATTAGAGAGGACCAATACAGAAATCTGTATCTCTGTCGTGTTCTGTTAGATTTGTAATCTGTCATGTTAAACAAAGCCCCTTCTCACTCAGCAACAGAAAGAAAACTATTCGAGCCCTGCCTTTCTTCTCATTTAAAACCACAAGTTTTCAGAGCCCAAACGCCCTGCCCCAGATCCCAAACTGCATTTTATTTTCTGGACTCGTAATCCCTCAGGGGATGCTATGGGTGAAATCCACTCCATTCCGTATTGGGATTTGTCCTTTGACTGGTTAAAGCTGGCTACCTGGCAGTGCCAGCTTTGTGACAGACCTCAAAACCAAGACTGAGGCACAATTTTTCAATAGTTTCTTCTTACCTTATATTCTGTCATTACAAGTAATGTGAGCCTACGCCTCACTCATGCCTTTACAAATTTTAACTATGGTTTCTCTGACTCTAACCAGACCAATTGCTGCTTGGAGTCAATTCTGTACAAGCCAACTGCCACCAACATGTGGCTTTTGCTGCACCTGGACACCTCCACCATCCTTGGATGTTGCCCTCAGTGACACCCGTTTTGAACAACCAATAATATAGGCACAATCTGGAGAAACTGTGGCTGCAAGAATGTTCTTACCTAAGGATTCTGTCCTTGATGCATGAGACCACAAGAAGCCAGTAAAGCTGATAGCAGCAAGCACACAGAGCAGGTAATTCAAAGGCAACCACATTTAAATCACTGAGGTACAACTGATGTAAATGAAATCAAACTCAAGCCCTATTTTGTCAATAGTCAGAAAATAGGAGTCTATAGAGGGTGAACACATTTTATCACTAAAAATGTGATATTCTAAGTTCTCGTTTACTTTAAGGTACTTCCAGTGAAACCAGCCTGTGTATTACAATAAATGCTTGACATTTATAAGTCTCCTTTCTACCAAAGACCTCTAAGTGCTTTACAAACTGTGTGATATAAAGAGGACTCAGGAGCTGGTCTGTTATCAGGGTTCTGGGATGGGTCTGGATCTATATCTGCACTTTCCCAAGACCACAAGTGTTCAGACTCTGGTCCAGACTGGGTCATCACCATTGCAGGCTTGAAGAGAACAGGTGGTTTTGATCACACACTCCAGTCCAAACTAATCAAGAAAAGGAAAAATTTTACCTCTTGACTCATGCTGAGCAGATTTGAAGCACATAATAGAAAATGGCTAGCTTAAGTCTACTTTGCTCCACACTTTATTGCCTTTTAAAAGAACATGAAAATATTGAGGAAAAGCACTTTAAAAGTTGCCCTAGTGAGTAAAACTTCATTGTGCAAGTGGTCCAGCTAGTCTAAAAAGCAGACATGAAAAGTTCAAAAAGGTGTAGATTTTGGCTACTATTAAGCTAAAAAGAGAAAAAGTAAATAACTGATCCAGCAAGGATTACTTATTTTCTTTTTAATATATCTGTACTGATTAAGAATGACTAAATTGATATATTTTCCCTTTTTTTGTCCAGATAAAGTCACTCTTGGGCTGAGATCTTCCTTATAAAGTTTCAGCCTGAAGCACATTTTTACAGCTGAGTTATTATCCTTAAAATATGAGTTCATACTGGAAATGCTGGCAGACCTCTTAACTATTGTATAGCAGTGAGCACAGCTGTAACATGTTAAATATGTTGAAAGTACATGGTGGGAACAGAGTGGCTCAGAGGACTGGTAATAGAATAAGGAGTCTCAATGCTGGGTCACCAGGTTTGGTCATTGCTGGAACTGAAAGTCGTTACCAAGCTACAGCTGTTCAGTTCTGTCCAGGCATCAGCTACCCACAGAGAAACTCTCCATCACAAAAATACACTACTGTAACTGGTGATGTCCAACAGCCTTCCCAAGGATTGCGAAAGGTGGGGGGATGCATCCCCACAGCTGTGTCCCTGCAGATTAGCTCCAAGGTGAAGAGCATTGATGGCACAGAGGGGAGAGACTTGCACAGTCACTGCCCCACACACTGCCTGGTCTACAGAGAGTGTTCATCACCAGCCTAGCACTACTGTGGCTTTTCAGAGCACCCTCTTTTAGCAGAAAGTTGTTAAACACCAAAGACCGATCCTGAAAGAGTCCACGTTACACATTAGCGAATGGACCACAACCATCCCATCACGCTACCAGTTTCAGAGGAATTCTGGTGATACTGGTTAAATGAAGGCAGAAAGCAGACGACAAAAGTACTTTTTCAGCTCCTCAGTTACAGTAATGCCCAGAATGACAAAATACTTTATTACCTCCCTCTGCATTGATAGATCTCAACCTCTTGCTATTTGCATCAAACTATAATTCTTTTCAACCTACCCTAAAACAATGGTCAATTTTTGCATAAGCAGATGAAGGCAGAGAGTTCTGCACTTCTCAGAAACAGGCTGCCTGCTTGAATGCAGCCCTTCGTCAGAAACCAAAGCAGCTAAAAAAGTAGTCAAAGCAACATGGGCAAATGAAGTCCAAGTTTACTGCCTCAGCTTTCTAATGTGAATGGATTTATTGGAGTAAATTAGTTAAGTTTGTCTGACTCACGTTTATCCATACATGCTGTATGGATGCCTCTCTATAAAAACATCTGCCCTGATTTATTATAGCTTTTTGGTGCACTCCCATCTCCTACCAGTCACTCTGTACAAGTCCACGTGAATGCACAGCAATCAGATCCTGACATATGATGAAGATATCCTTTACTCCTTTATGGCTTTGTGTCCTCCACACACAGCCTGATTTGCAGAATTTTATGTTGAAGTCAAAGATGTTTCTCTGCAGTGATTTCCTGAGTATTCTTCCGCTATTTGAATATTGTAGAGGTGCTCAGTTTTCTCTGGAAAAAAAATCCTTATGTCTGTTCCATTTTCTCTGGCATCTAGAAATCCAACTACCATTGCGGTCAACACTAATTTCAGAGATCCTAGGACGAACCAAGAAAGAGACGTTCAAGAATTGTCAAGGTCTTTTTCTAAACCCTGCATTTACACTTACCCAGCAGAAGTCAGTTCTTCAGGCTATGAGGCAGGTGACTAGGAACTGCCTGCTACCAAATACTGCGGTGAAAATATCTCAGATAACGTAGAGCACCTTGCTCTGCAGCTAGAGGAGAATAAGCTGGTGGCCCACCACTGTGGTAAATGTACCAGAGTGAGTCTTTGACCCAGACTGGATGATCAGCCTTCTGGGAAACACAGATTGGGCAGCTGAGTCTGCCATGAGTTCAGGGAGACATCTTTTGCACGAAGGTAAGAAGATCTCTGTGCTTTGGAGGAATAAATCACAGTATAAGCTAGAGAAAAAAAGGCCAGCTGGATGGTATACATATATTGGTGAGATGAACAGTAAATTATTTGGAAAAAACACTTTAAGGGAGAATAAAACAACCTGTGAATTCAGGTCACACTTGGCACATAATTGTGACCAAAAGAATGAAAAAATTGGAGCTGTCAAAATGCAATGTTTCCACCATATTTCAAAATGACATGTCATTTCAGCATTTATCTAAATCTGAAGGAAAAAAAGCTTAAAATTAGTTCAATAACCCAGAAATGAAAACAGAAAGTTTATAGATATTTTGTCTTTGTTCTTCTTCTCACCCTCTCCCCGCTTCCTAAGTTCTCTCCTGGAGTGGAGTCAAAACAACATTTTCACAACTTTTTCCATGTCACTACCCTCTCCCTCTGCACATTTTCACTTCAAGACAAGTTTCAGAGTTATTATTTGATTCTGCCCACAAAGCCAAATTTTATTATTCACAGAGTACTCTATATGTAATAGTCTTGTCAGTCCTAGCCAGAGGCAAAGGGTAGCCTCAGAGGAAAAGGAAACAAGAAACATCCAAAGCAAGATAAATAGGAGTGAGATGATAGGCAAGTGGGTAATACTCCCATCTTTTGAGAGCTGTGTGGATAGAAAAAAGAGCTCTCTAATTAATTCCAGAGTGATGGGGACTTGAGGGCTGGACTCTGTGCACTGCATGCTTGTGAATCTTCATTCCATGTGAACCCCCTTCCTCCAAAAACCAAACAAACCCTTGTTTTGTCTTTGACATCAAAAGACACAACATAACTAACAGCAGATGTTTCGATAAACTCCAGTAGAGACCAACGTCTTGGCAGCCATATTTCTGTTCTGCAGTGGCTTTTCCAGGCACACAGAAAATCCATTTGTGGGACTGAAAAGTACATGAAATGGTTTTCTGGTAGTATTTCTTGTGCTATTTTCTGGTAGCATTTCTACTATCGAGGAACTGCAGTATCACGAAAGCCCCCGTTTTGTGGTGTTTCAGCCCTGTGTCACTGCAAATGATTATAAATGCAGGGAAGTAATGCAGAAATGCACAAGCATGAAGCATAAAATCAGAACTAGATGAGGACAAATTTTTAGCAGAAGCTGTTTGCAATTTCAATAGTTAAAACCTCCATGATCCAACAATCACAGTAACATGGAGGTCTTCGTTTAGTGAATTTGAAAAATTTGGCCTGAAATTCTGGCCCCACTGAAATCAATTAGAGTTTTGTCACCAACTTGAATGCTACCAGGGTTTCACACAGTTTTAATCCTCTGAGACAGACGCCAAACTGTACATTACTATGGAGATATGCAATAGATTTTTATACCACAGTCAGATTGTCATTAATTAATTATCCCAAGCAAATATGATTTTGCTTTTGTTTTCAGATTCAGATCGTAATTCAGTGATTATTTTTTTTTCACCAATGTGATTTTAAATTTTGTGCTATTTGTATTTTCTGCAGTACTTGCCATACAGGCAGCCTATGGCTGCCTGCAGACTTGTTGGATCAAGAAACAAAATCTTACTTTACGGCAAGACAGTCATCTTGTCTAGAAGCTGAAGTAATTAATAAAGATAAGGACAACCAACCTGGGAACAGGAAGCCGGCAAGTGTAATAACAACTTCCAGTATGAAACCATCTAATAAATACTTGTTATGCGCACTGAGAACAATCCTTAGGCTGAAATGTTGCCATAAATTATTCATATGAAAGTTTTGGACAGTAAACAAATTTATGAAGATAATGATCTCTTTGCAATTCATGAACAAAAGTGGGGGGAGGGGTCAATCCCCACAATAAATTGCAATGTATAAATCCACCAGCTGTAGGCATAAAGTACTGATACAGACATTCACTGCAGAAATTGTAAAATAATCCCTGTGTGTTTTCTCTTTCCAGAAATACCGCTTTGAAGAGCAACTGCAGAGCCAAATAATTTAGCATATACTCATTTGCTGTTCTTGACCAGAGCACTAATCACAAGTTAGGAATCAAAGCCTTTGGACTATAATGGGTGAATCAAATCGGAACTGTGCACAGCATTAGCCCTGCTCTGCTTAAAACTAATAGCAAGCAAGCGTGAAACCTTTGTCAATACAGACCACAAGGGGTTGTTGCAAGTTTGGGAAACATTGATGTACATCTTTGTTTGATGTACCAAACTGTTTTTCCTCAATTGAGGATCCATACTGAGTGACTAGGTGGTTTAAAAAGCTGAATGAATTTCACAATGGCAAAGTTTACTTCCAGTACATTTATTTAATGGCTGAGGCAACTGATGAAAGGGAAATAAAAATCTGATGAGGAGAAAAAAAATTAGACTAGAATCTAGACTCCCCCAGGACAATTTCTTGTGCTTTGTATCGCCTGTACTGACAGACAACATATTTGCTTTCTAGCTAATTACGAACAAGACTAAAATTTTACATCTTTGATGTGTATGAGATCAAAGAATATTAGGAAATAAAAGTAAGATTAACATAATTGTCTTGTACAGCTATAATAAACCATGACCACGTATACAATCAGACACCCTGCTCATCAGGAAAGCATAAACTAGAATCAACTGAACGAAACAAGAATTTTGTTTAACTTTGCTTCCTCAGCAGCCTCTCACCTCTCCTGACACCCACCACTGGATCGCAGATGCAAAGCCAGGAAAGATGCCCTCTCCCAATGGCCCATCTGACACCCTGAGACCCACGGGAGCTCCTGGTTCAGTTGTTGAGCTTTTAAAAATATGTAGCTGCTTTGTGCAGACACCGTGGGCCATCAGTACAGAAAGAACTACTTGATCTCCAGGTCCAAAATCACATATCCCTGCTACTTACTTGATCTAAAGGACTAACTTTTACTTATTTTTTTTTACTACAATTATCTACCTTATGTGCACACACAGAGGGCACCAACCCTCTCTGGGAGCAGACTTCGGTAGTGCAGCCTTTTCCTCTTATGCATATAGGATACAGTTCTCATCTAGCAAATTTGTGTCCTAGTTAGCATCCTTGTTTTAGAAAAAAAAACCCAACCTGGTGCTTTGGTACATACCTGCATCCAATTCATACTCACCGTGGTTAAAATACTGTGTTAGGAGTATAGCATTTTCTTTAAACTGCCTACAAGAGCCATACTGCCCTGTAATAACCAATAAACACTTGGCTTTGATTGATCTGTTTTCAGTCTTTATACACACAGTATGTTTGTTTACCCCAGAAATATCTAGTATTCCTCCTTCCTCATCAGCTTAACTGCGAGAAAAAAAATCAAAGGCAGCCAAAAGTAACTGCCTCCTAAGAGTAAAATGGGGTGGGAACGTTTGGATCGCTTCTGCTCATTTAGGTGACGTGAAAGGTCTACTTCTGGCTAGGAGCTGTGAGCTACTCCTCAGAGCAAAACCATTTTGAAGGTTTTATTTGTCATCAGGTGGCAGTCACAATGAAAAACGTCTATTGCACTTCAAGACAGCTGGTAATAAAGCAGTGCGGGGAACAACTGACAGAATAACAGTTATTGTACCAATGTAGCTTCTAAGTTTTTACAGCCACTCAGCTGGAATTATACCATTGTATTAAAAGTGGTTTAGGGTATAAAAAACCATTTGGTACAGAAGGGCTTTCTCCCTCCCCATTGCCGTATCAGGAATCAGAGTAACAAAATTTGGGAAAAGTAGGTCTTCTGCTTGACTGAATTTAGATATTTTTACTGTGCAGTTTTGCTTTAGTTCACACAAGGGCAAGCCTGAAAATGTTTCCTTGCTGACAATTGCCTCATTCAGCACCCTTGCAAGCAGCTCCCAACAAATCGCAGTCTTCAAAGGCACATTGTTTTTGTTTGTTCTCATTGTAACAGATGTTTTGTATCATGTACTTCAACGAACTAATTCATCTGCAGAGGACCGCCTACTCTGGCTGGTGTGCATCCAGCTGTGGAAATAGCTCAAGTGTCATCTGTGGCCACTTTCATTCCATTCTTCTGATCTCACAGGATCTCAGTGACCGCATCCAAGCCCATAAAAAATAAACAGACCTGAGAACATCCTTTTAAAAAATTTCCAGCGGAGGAGTAATGCTACTCCAGGCAGGAAGCCTTTCTGGAAAGAATGTAACTGATGCTGAAGGAAGATTCACTCAGCTCTGGAAGTCTCCTCCAAAACATGCTGCTTTTATCATATGAACTGCCCAGTCAATATTAAGAGGCACTGGAGCAATGTCATGTGTGATTTTGATGGAGCTGAAAGCTTCTGACTAACTCAGTGCCATATCAATTAGCCCAAGCATCAAGCAATCAATCACCACTTCTTCTCTAAATGTACTGAGCTCCCATTAGGAGCTGCATATACTGTAAGGCTAGTTCATCTCAACACACTGAGCACTTTTATATACCGTGGGTCTACTGTAATATATTTCTGAAGTAGAAACAAAATCAATCTGAATTGCTCTGGCGTGGAAGCATATCCCATTAATAGCTGTGCACCAAGATTAAAATGTATTAGTGGATAAAAAATAGTCTGCGTCTGTAAGAAGTCAATTACTGCTTTCTTGAAAGTGACCAAATAAAACATCCAATACTAATAAAGAACAGACTTTCTGAAAATGCCTTTAAAATCAGCTGGGATCACTTCATCACAGAGCAAAACATGCCTGGGACGGTGCAACCATTCCTTGATTAGCTTCCTTAGAAGAAGGAGCAACAAGTTGCTTTCTGAATTTGTTGAGAAGTCGACTGCAGTTTCCCACAGGAAATAAGTAGTTCCTGATAAGATGCTGATCAGACACCTCAATATCAGATCCACTGGGTTTGCTAATTACTTTCAAATCACTTAGTCAAGTCACCCATTAAGAGGAAATGATTCAATTGCTGATCCACTGAAGTGAGAAACTAGGTGACCAAAACTCCTTGTGGAGCTTGAATTACCCACCTGTGTAAGAAGGCTCACAATCTGTCAAACCAAGTAGTTAATTTAAGTTTTGAGAAGCAACTATGGCTGCATTTAATTAGACAGCTTGGCAGAATTTTTAATATTGTACAACACCAATTATTGGACTATTTCAGAAACATTTCAGAAGCCTTTGAAAACCTTCAGGAAAACTAGAGCCTTATATCAATCATCAGAACTGATTCATCACTTTTAGGAAGTTGCATTCCAAGTCCCTGAACTCTGCAGAGAAAATTTTAAAACTTGCTGGCAACTGTCCTGTATTTTAGAGATAATGATTCATCTTTTCACTTCTGATTAGGTGTATTTGCTATAAAGTTGCTATTTGGGTATACCTACGGGTCAGCCGCTCCAAGGTCTGAGCAGATGACCACAGAAAGCCTGAACAGCTCGCTGCAGCTCATGACGTTTACTGTAGTTCCTAAGTCAGAGGTCAGCAAAATGGACTCACTCACAACGAAGCTAAACAATTTCACGTTACTGTGCACTGACTTCACAGCAACTAATTAACCAATGATATCTAGGGCAAAAATGGGTGTCTGACAGAAGACTCTTTTGGGACGTTTAAGTCTTTGTCTGCCACACATTCTAACCTTCTGATGATTCTGCTGTCGCTTGGCTTGGGCTCCCACTTTGGAGCATGTCATAATGATAGATAGCACTCTTTGAAATAGAGAAAATACTTCTCAGAGGGAAACCACCACATTTGAGCAAAACTATTGTCCTTTAGACCATATAACATACAAAAGCAATGTCTGTGACGTGCCTAGGACTTATACTGGATGTTGGAATTATTAACTTCAAAGAGTTCCATCACTTCTATTTATCCAAAAGAATTTTGCCAGCACAAAAGAGTTAACATAGCCTTTTCTTCTGTGAGAAGAAGAATAAATATGGCATAATACCCAGTTACATATTGTCCTGTCTTAGCCAAGAAGATGAAAGGAAAGAGCAAGGCATAGTCTCATACTTGACACAACAGCATTCACGGCATGCTCCTACTTACTCTTTCACTTGTCTGGTGAACAAAATGATGAAAAGAGGCTCAAAGAGGATTCGAGTACATTGCATATTGGGGAGGCAAGCAGATATCATCACAAACAGAGCGTGGCTAATCACGATAGCCCACACTCTCAAAGCCATAACCTGTATCACTGATTTTTATCTGGAAGACAGATTTGAATGGCATGTAAAACTCCAGGATGAATGACAAATGAACACAGCTGAACATCCAGTCCCCATGTGAGGAAGTTCTCTTAGATTATGGTACTCAAAACTCCTCGAGATCTATTGCAAAATCTTTACAATGAGCTCAGCCAGCTTATAGCACAAACATGTCCAATATTTTTTTTTTCCGAAAGGATGGCAGTTACATACACATTCCCTGTGTAAACCACAGAAACATCTGTGGTTACTGTCCACTGAAGTACTAGAATCTCAAAGATGTGCACATCACCTATGCAGTACCAGCAAAAGGTTTCTCAGTGTTATACCCAAACCTGAACTTTGCAAACCAAGAATAAACGGTCTGGTTTTGCTACCTTGGAAAGTGGGGGCAAAACAAAGGAAAGGGCAGACCTAGTATGGAGTTCCTGGGAGCTACTCCAGGAAAGTCACACCTGCCTGTATCATGAACACGGGCATAGACTGAAAGCAGGTTTGCCGTTGTGAATCCAAATCTGAGCACTGAGCCCAAATCCTCTCTTGGCAGCAGCAACAGTACCAAGATTACCTTTCAAAGACCATTTTTCCCACTATCAACCTGCCTAAGCAACTGCCCAAAATTGGCTCTATAGTCACCTCCCATTAAAACCAACATACCCAAGGAGTTGAACACCCGTGAAGATTTAGGCTGAAATGTTATAAAATTGGATATCAAGTGGAGGTTGAAGACGTGAACTGGGTCTGTAGAAGGCAACATGTGAACTGTCTGTAGAAGGCAGCACGAAATCAGGAGAACTGCACAGGTCTTTCCCTTCAAATTCTTGTTATTCCTGAGCTGTTCCTGGGGGAAAATGTGGCCTGTCACAGCTTTAGCTGTCATGATGAGTGGCTTTGCTTGCTGAACTTGGAGGGGGAGTTAGCGAGGGAGCTAATACAGCTTTTCTACTTCTACAGACACGAATCAGGGAGAAAGGGTGCTGCATCTGCCTGTCTATCAGAAACACTCAAACCACTCCTGACAAATGTCCACCCCCTCCTCTCCCTGAAGTAAGACCTGTGACAAGCACCAGGAAATGCTCATTGCATCAAACACTTCATCCCCATTTAATATAAGTACACCTAGAGCAATCCTCTCCTTTCCACAGAAATGACATGCCCTGCCAGCAGGAAGAAAAGTCAGTGGTGGAGTGCATACAACCACGCTTTTCCCGAAACAGTGCTGGTGCTCCTGGCCCACAGGAACCCGGAGTTAGCCAAGGCCAGTTGCGGCAGTGTGGATGGACCAGCTTTACAACGGCAGGTCTCTCCCCCTCCCTGCCAATGGAAAATATGCCTCTAGCCTCAACCCCGTCACATGTGGGACATCTGTGAATGTGACGCCCACCCTCTTGGCTAGAGGCAGGCGATAGACTAGTAATTTCCAAAGCTGCAAGCAGGAGATCTTTATTGATCGCGCTAAAGAGGAAGGCTATCAAGCTGGGAGCTGACACAGACTCACATCCTGTGTGGATTGGGCAAAGAGGGGGTGCATAATGATTTACAGATTGCCTTACTGGAAAAGTACAAAGGCTGTTTGAAAGCAGGCTGTTTGCTGTGTGAATCATATGCAACCCCCTTGTCCCACCACGGAGATGAGTAGCAGGGTGTGAACCCTGTGACCCTCAGCTTGGAGCTGAAGAAATCATCCAAGTTATCCTGGACGGAGCCCTGGATGAGGACTCTGCATATGTTTGTTTGTTTTTTTTTTACTGTGAGTTACACGTCTTTTTAAGAGGCAGAAGTAGACATCTGATAATGAGGAACCCAATTGTCTTCCTGCTCTGGGATGTGTGTGTGTTTTGCGGTGCGTAGAGAAAAGGTAACTTCCACTTGATTGCTCACTCTGAAAAGCACAGTGGTGAAGGGCTACACCTGGGATTTGGGATGGATGTTAGACAGGGCCTCTCCTGGGCAACAAGGCCTGCAGCGACGTTACAAAATCTCCCAGGTAACTTATTTAAAAGGCATGGAGTGGGAAGGCTGTTCAGCAGACATCCTTTAACTTGGTACGCTCAAGGCTGTAGTCGGTAATTAGAAATAACAAATTGCATTTAAACCACAGTTAGAAGTGAAATTTCAACCCCTAATTTCCACCTTCCTTTAAACAATAGGCCATTTGATAAGAAAACCTACCCTGCTGGAAGTGCATCTCTCTTTGGCAGGTATTCCTAAAAATAATCGCTCAGTGGTTTCACTAAATAACAACTCGGCACTCCTTCAAAATTCTTCAGACTCTGTTGATCTGTCACTGTTACACAACTCATTCTTCATCAATCCACTATGAAACAGTCAAAGAATGTTCGGTGTTTCTACTATTACATTTCACTATTTGCTTTTGCAACCACGCAAGAAAGAGGTTGAAACCATGCTCTCAACAATGTTCCCGATACCACTGATTCATAACAAGAAGTTTTTAGGCCCACACTGTTGAATGCATGGACTTAGAATGGATTTATTCCTAATTTACACCAGCTTGAGAGGAAAAGAAGGCCACAAGGTTACAACCTGAAAACGGCAATTAAGCAGTTCAGTGTGACTGAAATCAGTTTAGGGAAGACGCACAAGATTTGATCTAGATTTGCCTCTGTGTTGCAAAGCTTAGGTCAATATTACATTCTTTATAAAGATATTTGAACTGAAAAGAAAGCATTTTATCTAATAGAGTAAAAAATGAATGGCAAATACCGTTAGACCTGACTACATTCAATAATAAGCTATTACTTATGATATCTTGGATGTTTCTAACTTCCAGGATGTCAAATCACAGTGTATATTTATACATTGATATATAAAAAAATGTTAGCACTGTCTCTGCAAAAATAATTTTAAAATAATTACATTATTAAGATCCTTCACCAGTTACAGTCAAGGAGGTGTTAATTAGTCAGCCACTTATTCAGACACCTCAATAAGTATATCAGGAATGAACACAGAAGGGGAAAAAAAAAAGACAAAGAAAGCTACATCTAGAGGCCAGAAGTAAGATTCCCTAAAATTCCATATGAGATTTTGCAAACGATATTCAAGCACCTAACAAAAGGTTTCTCACATAGATGAATGATAAACAAGGACAGAACTCAGAGTTGGGCTCTGTATGCAGTGAGGATGGGGCATACATTGAAGGTACTTTAGAAGTAGCCCCAACAGGATAAGGACACTGCCTCAATTTTCCCCATGAGTCATCATGGACAGAGGCAGCTTTCTGAGAATGACAGTTTGGGCAGAGGAATGAATACAGTCGAAGGAGATGAAAAAAACAAAGAAGCCACTGAACTCAAGATGCGGGTGCGAGTGAAATGAGGAACCAGGACTAGATCACCTCTATTGCAGAGCAATGGAAGAGCTGTCACACGTAAGCACAGGTCCAGTGGCCAGGACTAAAGGATATTAATGATGATAGAACATAGCAAAATCAAAGACAGAGCTAGCTAACCTCATTTTTAAAATAAAATGACCTATTTTCTAGACAAGGGACATGCAGCAGATCTAAGCTCTCTGAAGGTCAATAAAGTATTTCAGGCAGTGCTACATCAGACATTACTAAACTTTGGGGATGACAAAGAATTAACGAAAGAGGAAATGACAACAGGTTGTGCTAAAAGATAAGCTATACTGCTTCAGTGGGAGGGTCACTAAAATCTCCATAAGGATTGTTCTCATCCAATATTTTTAATAATGCCCTTGAATAATAAGATTATTGAGATAAGATAATTACAAAGTTGTGAGGCACATTCAGTAAAGTGGCAGATTGAAGTACCATACAGGAAGCGCTGGATTAAACAGAGCAAGGCACAAATTCATGAAGACAATTAGGCTAATATGTGGTTTCCTTTATAATACAGGAGCATTTGCTGGAAACCTGGAAGAAGGAGAAAACCTAGGAATATCAGTGAATTATAGGATGACTGCATTGCCAAGGTCATGAACACAAGGGAAAAAAAGATGTTCTTTTACAATACAGCAAAGTACTCCCAGCAAAGAGAAGGAAGTATTAATGCTATTGTACAAAAGGCTGGAATACTGTGAGCATCAGCTGTCCCAGAAAAATGAATTCAAAGTGGAGCAGATCCAAAGAAGGGTCGTTGTTGCAGTCAGAGGTACAAAATCCCTAAGTTACTGCAAATGCATAGTGATGTTGACATAGTTAGGCTAGAAAAGGAAGATGTAGGTAAGATCTTTGTCTATAAATCAATGTGATGAACATCCAGAAGGGAGAAGAGCTACTGAAGGTAGGAGAGAATGTTTGATCAAGAACAGATGGATGTAAAATGAATAAGAGTACCTTTAGGTTGGAAATTAAAAATGCAGTGCTAAGCCTCAGAGCAAAGGTGTTCTGAAAAAAGCCTCCCAATAGGATTATCAAGAGGCAAAAAATCAAACTATTTAATCAGGTCTTGGAAGGGATTATATAGCATGGTTCCTGGATACAACAGGAATCCTGAGTCTTATAAACTGGTCACTAAGTCCTTAGAGTACATTATTATAATTTTTACACAACTCCTGCACCAGATAAATCATGATGTAATCATAAGTAATATATAGATTAGCTAGTTTCCCCCACTTATGTAAATTGGTCCTCGAATACACTTGCATAATATAATGGTAATTTATGGAAGTGCTTTTGTTCTAAGGATTAGGAAGGTGCCAGAGTCTCCTTCATCAACGTAGTGCTGCAGGCATGATTCTCTTCTCATTCTCACTGTTTCACACCTATGCGATTCAATTTTCTTAAGCGAAGTTAACTCTTGATTTATACTGGCAAAAATAAGATCCAATATTTCCCTTTGTAGCTAGAACAGGCTTATTTTAATATTTAACAGGAAAACCCTAAATGTTAATAGTATCATTGTGAGGCTGTGTTTAGAGGCATCAGTCAAGATAGGTCCTTGTTCCACCAGACTTTTCACAAACATCTAGTAAAAGCTATTTAGTGGTATGACAGTTTTGTAATCTAAATAGATGGGATTAAAAAAAAAGACAAATGAGAAACTGAGGCTGAGAACAAAGATGTTTTCTCCAAGGTCACACAACAGATCAGTGGCAGAAGAAAAAGTATCTGTTGCTAAGTGCTCGAAGCCTATGTGCGTCCTTTGAAAACAGTGTGAGGAAAGGCAGGCTCAGGTCAAAAAGGATGAATATAGCTATAGATTACATTTATAGCTAACGAGTATGCATGATTTCCACTTGGAATTTGCTTCCAATAACAGTTGAATCCTCTGGGACAACCCCCCATATGAATACAATATTTTAAAAAACAATAATACAATAATTAACTTTGCCATTTACACCTTGATTCTTACATAACCCCTTCCTACTCAGCTGTATATAAAAAGGACATCTTGCCAATGGCCTAAAACTTGTCTTGATCCTTCACTAGCAGGAATTCACATTTACAACTTTGACAGGTTGTGCCAGTCTTTGTAATTCTTATTTTGGAGTCCCCACAGTTACAGTGCTGCCCTGGCATTACGCTAGTTGTATAACACAACTGTTCTTCAGTAATGCTTTTCTGGGTTCACAGGGCTGTTTCCTTCTCCAAAGCTGCCCATTGCCTCATCTGTAATGGAAACGCTGATTTTCCACAGTGCGGGGTTGGGGTTTGGGAAGCCAAAAGGAGATCCAGGTCCCTTTCTGCTGAAGAACTATCCTGCAGCAACATCTTGTGTCCTTAACTTCACTATGGAAACAAGAACCACATCTCCACCATGGGAAAGGGACCCACCACTGTGTGCAGCAGGCACCCACAGTAGATTGTTCCCAGCCTTGTCACCAACTAGTTCGAAATCTCTGTGCTCCAAAAGCACAGAGCTTATTCAAAGCTTTTTGCTGCCTGTGGCAGATGAAAATTGTTGCCTTTCTTTTCCACCCTCACAGAATTTGTACGTTCGGCAACTGCACTACACGACCATCTGTGTTGCAAGCAAGCTTGTATCCCACTTACTACATGAGTATCGTCTGATAAGCCAGATGTAGCAAAGCTCTCACTGCAGAGGTTGGATATTAGCATCAACCACAAGACAATGGACATTACTAGGGAAAAAATAAGAGAGGGTCCATGATGGAGGATAAATTTGAGAGTACTGTAATGTACATGTATTACATGCGTCTAGTTCAGAGCACACATATGCATGTGTAACCCTAATGCAATACACATGGCAAAATATTTGAGGTGAGCTAAACTGAGAAATCATCTGACAAATTTATATCGCACGCTTACCTAATTCACCACTCTGCTGAGCCCATTACTTTCTGCACACTCATTAATCTGACTCTTGGCCTATAATTAATACCATGTGCTTACGCAGTCCATCAGTCTCGCCTGATGCTATCACATTCTGCGTACGTATTAATCCACCACGTGGACAATAACTAACTTGACCAGTCTTCAAAAAATGAGGAATTTTTTCTCAAAATGGCAAACATGACATATGAACGTTACAGTTCATGCTCAGGTTTTTGACTTGGTGTAAATTTAAAACTTGATGTAAATGCAAATCTATATGCAACCAGAGATGTTACATATATTATATGAAATAAATAAAGTATTAGTGATTTTCAGTCCTAGTTGATGTACATGAAGTTGGAAAAGTTAAAACAGACTGCAGGCTTTGTACAAAATTAGAGATTGATTTTTTTAAAAAAGTACTACATTTTTCCAAAGAAGGTACTCTAATGTTTATTGATTAATAACTATCTTTTTAAAAAAATAGCCCCCTCTGATAAAACTTACTGCTTTTAAACAGATGTTGTGTTAAGATTTCTCTTGACAATGAAGGTTGACGGTTAAGGTTGAATCTTTTTGGTTAAAAAGAAATCAATATTCCATAACCTCAACCAGAATTTCCTGGCTTCAAAATCTCTGGGGTACCTTTCAAATTTAGTGTCAGCCGCCTTCTTTCCAAATATCTTTTCCATTTACATTTATAGATTTGTATAAAAGATATATATATTTTTTCACTAATGTAAATGTCTTTAAAAAAAATCTTTGATGGTTTATCCATTTAGTATTCACACTATCTGTAGAATATTTGAAAGAAGAGAAAATTTTACTAAAACTCTTAAGCTTTTTTTAGGATAAAACAGCAAAGCACAAATTCTTCAAATGCAAGGGCCTGTCTACTGGAAACGCTTGTGGTTCTCCCATCCATGTTTTCTAAGTGAATCCATATGTGGTGTGTCTTGCTGCCACCACAAAAAACCGTCCAGTTTCACTAGGGGGCTCTAGCCGAGTGTCAATAAGGGTTGGAAATCTAGCTTGGATATATCTTTTTCTGCCATTCATATTAATTCATAACAATTTCTACAACAGCAGAACAAACGACTGCAGCAATACCTAGATAACATTCCAAAAGAGCTGTATAATCAAACGTACAAACCCCTACGCTTGACTACGAGATGTAACTTGGGTGAATTGTTTACACCGATTTCCTTTTAGAGGCATGAGTTC
This sequence comes from Charadrius vociferus, assembly GCF_000708025.1. Classification (NCBI taxonomy): domain Eukaryota; kingdom Metazoa; phylum Chordata; class Aves; order Charadriiformes; family Charadriidae; genus Charadrius; species Charadrius vociferus. The sequence continues at coordinate 2,345,146 of NW_009647756.1, read as the reverse complement.
GTTGAGCTTGAGCACTGCTTTTGTGCCCTGGGTACTCTACTTAACACAACAGCATCTGGCACTAAAGAGGGTTGGTAAGCGTGTGCTCAGCTGAGTCTGAAATTACCCATTTAGTAGCACTGAGACGACATCTATGTGCGGTGGGTGTTGGGTGAGAGGCAGGCAGAAATGACCTCATGCGAGCCTGCCTGTCCCAAAGGAACATTGCCAATTACTGTCTTGATTATCAGAGTTATAGAATTGGCAGTCCTTGGTTTTCTGCCTCGGGAAACACTGGAATTAAAATTGTTCAGCAGAACTTTGGCATTGGTATTTGGTTAGTTATTTCAACCTCTAAACTCTTTAGCCTTAAAAGTTCAAGTAGGTTCATGTTCAAAGGATCTCTTAAAAATACACAGCTAAAAGTTAAAAGACTAGCTGGAGATTCCAATTTCTAAGGATTATTTCCTGTTTACTTTTCATACCAGCTAGCCGAACTCTCACATTTCATCTCGGAGGCAGGACTCAACTGTCTGCAGAGGACACACTTTGCTCCCTTACACTCAAGCATGCAAATACAAGATGGACCCCCAGCTCTTCTTGCTGAAAAAGGTAGAGCAACAACCGGGAGGTAGAGAAAGCCATCTTGGGAGAGGGACACTGAACGCAGCACAAGGAACTTCTTTGTTCAAGAGCGTAGGAATCAAAACACTGAAACTGCTGTGGTATTTTGGGTATTATCCAAAACAACAGAGTCGCTAGTGAGAAAATGAAAACTGATATATTTCAGTTGGACAGTTTGTACTTTTTATGCTACATTCATGCACAACAATCAAAAGGCAAGAATCTGGAGTCCTTAGCCTTGCTTCTCACCAAAGGAGGGGTTTTACACTGCTTATGAAATAAGAAACATTTTTCTGGCTGCTTTTAAGACAGACAGATTACATTCAGCCATGGACCAGAGGAAGGAAGACAGAAAAAAATAATAAGGGTGTCTGCTAAGACATTGACCTTTCTAAAAGGGCTGTAAGGGCTTGAGAAATGTTCAGAAGAGAAGTTCTCCCCAACGCACTATACATTACCAATAGTAGGTTTTTCTATCTGCTGCTCTGCTTGCACCCTTCGTGTTGCCACTGGCATATTCCTTCTGCAGCCATTATGCAGAAACTATTGCAGGCTGACAAGAACATCTATCTGTGCATACACAGTGATTACTTATGGTCACACAGTTTTACTTGCAAATAAAAGAGGGTAAGTGTAAAACCAGTGTGCATCTACGGTATTAGGGTAGAACATTTCTGCTGGTTAACTAAAAAAAATTGCCTTCAGAGAGGAAAAGTACATGTATTATTTGTAGTAAAGATTTGAATCAAAAAAGTTTTACACAAATGTCATCGTTAATAAAAATGAAGATTATCTATATGTGAATTGACTTTAAACAACATGTTTTTCAAAATTTTCCCCGAACCGTCAGACAGCCTTCAGGGACTACAGGAAAAACATACTAATATGGCAAATGTTATAAATCCCCAGAATAACTCTTATCCCATTTATGTTTTGATTCTGTCATCGCTATCCATCTACCCTTATCCTGAGGCAGTAATGAAATACAAGACTTGTTTCAAATAGGGATGAGTGAGCACTGTACTTTGAAAGCCACAGTTAACGAAACGGAGCCCAGACTGCCATCAGTGCATTAAATGTTATGCCAATATAAGTTCAACCCCACACCACCATTACTCTTCTGGAGCTTGTCTTCCATTACTGCTAGTGATAGGGACCAGGGCACGTGGCAAAGCAACAAAACTGGCAAATTTGAGGCATTCTTACTTGGAGACAGTGCAATCAATACAGTCAAAAAAGTGGTGAAGGCTCCATTTACAAAGGATACAGTTTTCAAGTGTCCGGGTCACACATGAGCCTCAAGGTAAATTTTTCATCATGTTCTCATGATTTGGGAATCCTGTTTTCCAAAACCCTGGTCTGCCACTTGTGCAAGCACAAAGATTTGAGAGGTTTTCACGTGGGACCCTACTATGCCAGCAGAAGAGTATTTTTAATACTATTTATTCTGAAATAGCAATGCTACCTCAACCTATTTGATATTAATTTTCCATGGCTTTTAGTATAAGGCTAGCAAAAATCACTGATAACAAAAAATAAAACCCCTTTAAAATTGTATTTGCGGTTGCTCATTGGCATCAACCTACGATATCAAGGTTAAAAGTTACAGGGAAAATCAGGAGTGAATTATGATATATCTGCAGAGTCCTTGATTTGACTGCCCATCTGACTTTTTTCCCAGTAGGAAAAAAAATTCTAACTGTTTTTTTCTCATAGAATGTAATTTTGGTTGTTATCTGCTTTTGAGGAGATCACAGAAGCAAGAAAACAATCAAGGTGGGGGAATCAAAAGCAATATATGCAAATCTTTTCCAGTTAATATATATGTTATTGTTATTTGTTGGGGTTACAGGTTTATCTGGTTGTAGTGAAAAAGCTACAGAAGGAGTTGGAGATAAAATCTTTTACTATAGTGGGGATTTTTAATCCACCGAGTAAACGGACACAGAATGCTCACATTAGGAAAATGTGGCTAAAATAGATACATAAAGGGAAGGAAATGAGCAACACATCTGGCAGGCCAGCCTGCTGCAGGGCTATCACTGAAGAAAGAGCGTGGTATCTAAACGAGCGGGCAGGCAGGTGGCAAAGGAGACGAGATGGGCGGGCAGAGCAGAGGCAGGCAGACACAGGGTGGTAGCGCCGTGCGGCACAGCTCTGCCCTCCTGTCGGCAAGCGTGCCAGCCTGGGAGAAAACTGTCCTGTCTGTGCGCAGCACGCTGGATGAAAACCCTCCTTTGTCTCCTCTACAGCACGGTCCTGCCTATTTTTCTGTCATGAGGGACACGACGCGGTGTTAAATTATACATAAGTATCAAGTAGAACTTTCTGTCGGAAATGAAAAGCTAATCATCCAGTAACATGATTTAGTGGATACTTATAATCAAAACAAAGATTAAACCACCAGTATTCCAGCAATTCAAACTGTGCTTTCTGTATGAGTTCATCTCTACTCACAAAGAATAATAGAGGCTTAACAAAATGTTCTCCTTCCTGGGGCAAGGGGAATTTAATATTTATCTGCACTGCTTTCCAGTGGGACATCACGTGCCACAATCAATCATCTCATAAAATATTATGAAGCAAAGTGGTGGCAATTTAGGTAATAACATGGCAAACTACATTACAAGAAGAAACAAAAAGCTAACTAAATTAGAAAGTTCCCAGTTTCATCAGCTCACAGGGTTACCAAAACTCAGGTCTGAAATTGTGCCAACTTTAACTTAATCTTTTCTCCTTTTTTTTTCTTAAGCTATGGAGCTGCCTTGAATAGAATCTATAGTTAGGTATGAAACTACAGCAAACTTACAATGGACACAGATTCTTTATTTTCTTTCAAAACCGGCCATTAATTCTGATGTCTCTTGGGTCCTCTCTGTAGTAATTCTCTGACAACTTTACAGACATTTCTAATAAAGAATTCATCTCTGAATGAAACCTGGGGAATGGTAGTTCTGCCTTTTTGCTTCTATACTTCTTCAGTACTAAATGCCTCATGTCCATTTATTTAAGAACATAATCTTGGAAATGCATGGGAAAAATCTTTCAGCGAAGAGACTGGGATTGCTACAGACAACACATGGAAGTAACCCACAATGGCAATGACACTGGAACTGAAACGTTACACCACTTATCCACTGTCCCTCTGGTTTCCCACCTACAAGCACGCATCCTTTCATTGACACAACTCACTGGCTGGCAATGAAAACAGATTTAACTTGGCATATTGAGGGTAACACTCACTGTAAGTTATTTTTCTTTTCACAGCTGTTTACCAAGGAGTAAATACATCCAATTACCACACCAAAATACCTCTTCTAGTACTGCAGAAAAATGCTTTGCTGAACATTGTCAAATAAAGCTTAAACACACATATACAAGAGAACTGGTAAAGTGCTTAGGTTTTCCTTTCAGAAAGGAAGTCTTTCTGCAAGGATCACAGATCCTTTGGCTTCCACAAGTCTGATAACTCATCATATGCACACATCTAAGATTTCTCGTGGTCTGCAATTAAATCCCAATATTGGAATACAGGTGAGTTTGTTCAATACAGCTTGTTTGCCTACAAGGAACAGAGCAGTAACTTTTCTCCACTGAGACAGAAACTTCCACCAGAGTCTGGAGAGAGGAGCAGCACTGCAGCAGTAGGAACTGGGCTTTCAGGAGACAGTCAGTCCCGCACTATGGTCATTGCCTGGTGCGAGAAAACCAAAGAACTTGTCTCCAAAGAGTTGAGGGATGTGGAAGGGGGCTTCAAATTGCAGTAAGAGTCCTATGCTACTAAACGGGTATGTAGCATAACTATATCCCACTAGAGGTTGCTCTATTATGAAGTCAAAATATTTGAACACAAATATGAATAACAAAAAATCCTAAACTATACACCTTCATTTTAAATTTACCCTCCTCATATAAATCAATGTATTGATGCTTATGTGGAGTACCCATTTGAATTTTGATTAATGACACTGCTACGTGGATCCGTATCTGAGAAACTGATTAAAGGTAGGAAACAAAACTAAAGCAATCTGTACATAGTGGGATTCAGTCTGTTGTTTCTTTCTAGTATATTGCTAATATTTAGGCAAAGTGCATCAAAACTCTTTGTTTACCTCTGTGAGGTAAACAAAAAATCACCTGCACTGCTTCTTATGGATATTGGTAGAAGTGTAATGCAGCTTTAAGTAGTAGTTATAAATTGATGAAAGATGAGAATTTACTCAGGGGGAAAAAAAAAAAAAAGAGTTGACTGGTCAAATCATAAAGCAGATTCAGATTTGGCAGAGACTCTGTAAGATAGCTGTGCTTTACCCTTTTCCAGTACTTGAAATGCATTACTGAGGCATTGAGGATCCTTTAAAGTATATACAACTACAAAGGACTCTTTTTGATGGATAAGCATATAAGGGAGGGGTAACATGTGTTGATCCTGGCAATTCAAAGTATTCAGGAATGCAGTTATCTTGCAGTCCCTAAAGCAAAACTTCAGAAGCAACACTTTAGAGCTTGTTATTCTTGTATAATCAATGCAATTAGATAACATATCACCCATCCTCCCCTTTTCACCAAATCAAATGGTGCTCCTTAAAGAAGCAGCATCTTTACAGTGGAGGGCTCTTGCCAAAGGGAGCAGCTGGCTGCTCTTACACGACCTAGGACTTTAATGTGGCTGACAAGCAGGGCGAAGCTACAGTGTAAGCACTTTTAGCTGCATATAAGCGAGTATCCACTTACTGTTGGTTGCATAACATATGGCGGATGAGGCATCCATGAAGTACTCTGGACCTGCATATCAAATATTTTAATTAGCACAGAGAAGTTTAAAACAGAACTCAGAGATTTACTTGGAAATATTCTTTCTATTACAACTACAGAGCTAATTTTTGCAAAAGATTCAAGTCATGTAACTCAATGCAAAATCATTTATGCTTCATAAAGTTATTGACAAAGGAAAAAGCTTTCAAATTTCATTTGATAATGTTTTCTACCAAAGTCAGAAGTCTGAGCAATTGCACCACTTCTACTATCCACACTGTTTTATCTCACAAAGCAGTCTGCAATATTCCATGTTGTCCTATTTTTTCATTTGTATTGTTTGCTTTCATCCATCAATATAACCATGAACATGTCATCCAACCGACAGTGCAGGAGACATGAAATGTTCAAAGTTTATTTTCAGAAGTATCTGTATGAACTTTCAAAGGTATAACATTTTCAGAGATCCCAGAATGACTTATTCTGTTTTCACTAAGAACTGCAGATCTAATTCAGTGTTTTTGAAGCTTATTCTAACTGCAAGCTTCCATGGCAAAGCTGGCTTAAGATGTCACTCTCTTACCTTGGGCATCATGGGGTCTGTTCCCACCAGAACTCTATATGCCTCACCAAAGTCTGTCTTTGTTGTTCTGCCTTATGACTGACATGTAACAGACTCCATGGATATACCAATTTTACCAACAATTAAATGCATTGCAGAGTTCTTGTGCATTTGTTGTGGCATTTCTGAGCCATAACTCCCTCTTGTGCTAAGCGTGAATGGCCTACAAGCTATCATAACTCAGACTCAACCCCAAAACCCGTGTATGCCAGTTTCTTTTTGCATCAGTCTGGGCACCACAATACACAGGAAGTATGCAAAAATACAGCTGTGCTACAGCCATCAGTGGGTAACTCACCAGCCGTCCCCAAGCTCACAGAGATGGGCACGTGGCATCTCAGACTGAGCACGAGCAGGGATGACTAGGAGAAAACGACAAGGTCCCAATTCTCCAGACGCCCAGTGATTTTATTCATGAAGCAAGTGGTGAGAAGTCACTGTATAATTGTGTGCCTCAATACTCATTGAAGTTTATCAAAGTAGATTTTTTGTTGAAAAGCAAGTCTGGTGAAACATCTTTAGAACCAAAACCAGCACGCACACATGCAAACACACCTCTACTACAAAATTTTCTGTTGTGAATTCCCACTAGTTAAAATATATTAGAACTGACACAGCTTGTTGCAGTTCACTGCTCCCACTCTTGCACCCTTGCGGTTCCTCCGCTGTGCCAAGGAAAACACCTATGGGCTTACACTGCAAACTAGCTATGAAGAATGATATGGGTTAAAAAAAATAAAATGCAATGGTTTTGGTGCAAACGCATCAAACTGATGCAATGGTTCAAGTCAGGAGGGGAGAAGGGAGAAACCGTGACCTGTGGAGCAGTGATGCGAATAAGTGGTTGGGTGGCCCGAATTCAGTGTGCTGAATAAGAGGGAGGAGGTACGACTCTTAAGCCAGCTCTGCTACTGAGAAAAGTGCACGGGAGCTGCACTCGTATGTGTCTGGCACTGACGCTTCTTTGGTGTTGCCATTTACTGAAATTTACAACTTCTGTTTGGCAACTGTTAGGTAGCCATCTAAAACTAGATAACACAAAAGTCAAAGAAAATTACAAGAATGCTTTATCTTTCATGATCAAGTTTAAAACACAGTAAGTGTAAGCACAAACTCCCAGAATTACCTGAAAGCAGTAACATACCATCTCAAAAAAACAAAAACCCAAACAACCCAACCCTAACATTAAGAACAACCCACCACGCAGCTTTGCAAGTTTGGGTAGCTTATCTCAGGTAGGACTCGGGATTGGAAGAACACTGATGCTATAGGACAGAAATAACTGAAGTGGGAAAATGTATAGCCAATGACCAGCTTCAGAGTGATGTGATACGTTCCCAGAGAATGGCTAATAATAAAACTATACAACCTGGTTTTGACTTCCACCTCAGAAAGCCAGAGCATGGCAATAATTTCCCAGTGGAGACCTGCGAGGGATATGTTGCAAAGAGAAATTCTGAATGATAAAATGTGTGGGAGACTACAGAAGGATATCAGGACAGTTATCCTCAAGTAACTTGCTTTGTCAGGGATTATTGGATAAAAATGAGCACTTTTAAAGAATGCTGTTACTGGAGCAAATACAGCTGAGGTCAAAAGGTCAAAAGACAATGCAGTCAACATTAAAAAAAAAAAAATTAAAAAAACTTTTGGCTAAATGAAAGGGAGCCAAAATGACAAAACATTTCAATAAGAACGACAAACTTCTGCTGTTATCAACTGGAAACGAAGCAAAATGCTGTTTACTAGAGAAGCTGATTGAAATAAGAAAAAATTACCGTGGCTTTAATTGCTAGCGCAAGGAATGCAGGAAACACTTCAAAATGTACTCCAAATGATACCTGAATACTACTAGAAAGCTTTTTGTTTAAAGCGTGACTCAAGAGCGCAAGCACTCACACAATTTTCTGTGGTTTACACTCTGCCTTCATCCACATCCAAAACATAATTAACTGGGAAACATAGTAGACAAGCGCAAATCTGACATACCTGATATGTAGAGACAGGGGAAGCAGCAATGAATGGCGTGATTGATGTCTGTGGAATCATGCGGTTTGTTGGAATACTGTACGGTGAGGAATAAAACCTGCAAACAAAGAACAAAACCGAGATATTTTGAACCTTTCGACTGCGAGGCTCTGACTGACTAATTCACTGCCTCCTGGGCAAAGACAAAAAGAGTCTACACAGGTAATTATGTCCATCTATTTCCAAAACCACAATAAAGAAGATGTGATGGCTCCACTGAACAGATCTTGAAAATGGAAAGGAGGAGGAATATTTACACAAAGCATATTTTTTTCACTTCAACTAGCACAAATATAGAACTTCATGATACAAGAAGTAATTATCTGAAATGCAAGGACAGCTGATTTTCCAGAGTGCTAGCTAGTGGAAGGAAATTTCTTACACGGTATCAAAGACAATATTACTGATTTCATTTTTACATGCGGTACTGTTTTCTTTTCAGATCTTAATGCTTCAGTGCCGAGAATAACACACTCCATATACATGCCTGAATTATTTTATTAAGAGATGGCTACAAAAACTCTGCCTGAAATTTTCATATTCATCTAGGCAGAGAGCAAAAAACCCACCTTCTGGTGAAATATATCACAAATTATGAGTCTAAATGCCCCAGGCAGCACTAAGAATCTCAGATTTAGTTGTTTTTATTTCCACTGTTGCATGCTATGAACAAAAGTTTCACTATCGCTTGCTTGATAGTAATAGATGTTATATTTCTTCCCCTTCCCTGTGGGTTAATGATTATTGATAAAATTATCACTTGGAAAATATCACTACTGGTGGATTGTGTAAGTACTTAATATGTGTGTGCTTGTAAAGATTTTTGCATTTGCTCTTTTTTCAGTTTTAACTGTAAGCCAGAAAAATAAAATTGCTCAAAAAAATAATGTTTGCGGTCTTACAGCTGCCAAAATGCTGACAATTTGAACTCCAAGAGAGAGAAACACTCCTGCGCAGAGTTCTTGTCCGATTTAAACCCCATGCAGATCCTTCTCGTATAGTGTGCACCAATCTTGCGAGTAACAGAAGATTTTGTACATATGCTCTCTGTAACAGTGAAGTGGATTACACTCCCTGCCTTTTTATGGTTTTTCTTTTTTTCTCCCCGTGCTGAGGCAATCAACAGTAGCTTTCCATGAGAGCCATGCAACAAAAAAATCATTACTGGTGCTTAAACAAGTGCTCTACTTCCTGATCGCCCTGGCATCCTGGATTTAGTACTAATCAGTCTAGTTCAGACTGGATGCATTCATTCTGGATGCAGGCTCAAATAACCACTGACTTCATCCAACCAATAGCCTCGGAAAAACAGGCTGCCGTCTTTGAAGGTTGGACAGAAACATTTGAAGTTAGGAGGGGACAGGGAGACAGAGAAGCAATCATTTGTTCTCTCTATTCCAAATAAGATTTTAAAATGCCAAAAGCAGCAGGTGGCGTCTGAGTGATTTTTTGTTTAATAGAAATATATTGCTATTTTAGGAACATTTATCTGTCCTCACAATGCTCGCACAGAGACTATTTTAAAACTGTGTCTTTGCCCAATTTTATATATATCCTATTATGAGAACTTAGAGGCATTTGTGTCCCACCGCTTCTATCAAACATTAAGTTCATACAACACTGGGGAGGAAAGGATTTTTACAGCACTAGCCGGGTTCATCTATGGCATTAGCACGATGCATATGTTATCGAAGTCCTGATACAGGGGTCTTCTCCCAGATCAAGGTTAACCAGAAATCACTTTGGCTATGCTCTTGCTAAGTGGATGACCTATGAAATTCTGCGTGCGGCAAATGAAAACACTCAATGGCAGACTGATAGAATCCACTCTATAGGTAAAATATATAACAGAAATAAATATAAGCTTCTTGAACTGAAGGATAGTATAAAAATAAAACCCTTTTGAGAAAACAACAGATTTTTGTTCATTCTGTTCTCATTCTGTCCATCAACCTGGCACTGATGCTGCACTCATATTGCACATGAACTGCTCGGACAAAGACGAGTGCAGGGGACAAACAACTTTTCATTCAGAAGTAGTGCTGACTCTTTGAAATAAACTCTCCAATAAATCCCAGCAATGCTACCAAATTTACAGAAAACGTGTGCTGAGCCAAGAACTTGACAGACAGCTAACCATTTCAGTTTCAGCTTAGAGATGCAGTTATCTGAATAGTACATAAGCTTGTAGAATATACATTCCGGTAATGTGAAAAATACAACCCTTCCAACACCCCTGCCAATACCATTTATCTGTCGCTGTTTGGAATGCTCTCAAATAAGCATCAAATAAAACATACTATCAGGACACTCAGCTATATTGTGAAAATTCACGCACCAGAGCTTCAAAGAAGAGAAAGAAAGGAAATCTGACGCAGCAAATGACAACGTGAGAAAATCCAGTTCATATGTTTCAATTTTAATAATAATAAATCAAGTTTAACAATCTGAGTCACTAGGATAGGCTGTAGGTCAAACATTTCGCAAAGGCTTGTCTTCCTGCCATAGTATCACTTGTGCCCAAGGGGATCTAAAAAAAGGATGTGGATATCTCTGCCATGCGTGAAGTACAGTGGTATGGTGAGAAGGGTGTCCTTGCTGGGGATAGACTCAAGCGGAGCTGCCTCCAGGGTGTGGGACGCTCAATCTACCACAGTGCTGGAGCCAGGCACCACCCTAGCAGGTCCTGCTCACCAAGAGGGCTCAACATGCTCTCGCCCATGGGACACGGAGGCATCACCCCAAATTCCCTTTTCATATAAATAGGCTAATGTCCTAATATGTAATTGGCATAACTGACATGCTGGGGACCTAAGAAAAGACAGAAGGAGCAAAAATGCAAGAGTGGCCTGTTCTGGTACAAACCCTACAGCATGCCAACAAGATGTGCAGCTGCTGACCTTGCCATATTCGATCTTAGGCTTTCCCTTTTTTTTTTTTTTTTTCTTTTAGGCTCAGGGAGAGATGAAATGAGGTGGAAAATGCATGTTGTAAGTAAGTCCAAGTGAATATGGGATTCTCAGTCATCAGAATATGTACATCAGAAAGAGGAGTGGAAAGAGATATGAATTATACTGGCTTTAACTCATTTTAGATATATTCAATTATGTCCCCAAGTTTCCTGGCATTAAAATGTACAGTATTTGGTACGGTACTTGGAGAGCTGTAGGCTTTGTGGTGGTTGACCTGTGGGCTCTAAGGAGAGCTCTCCAAAAGACTCAGCTGCATTTTCCACAAATGCAGTTTGCACCCTTACATTGGCCCGTGCAGCTTTTACAGGCATGAGCCAGTGTCCCTTCTCCTCAGCTGCAACTGCAATGCTAGAAGCAAAAGCATAGAAAAGCAGGTGGCAGGGGTGAGCCAAAATGGAACTTGTCCTTGTACTAAAAGTAGACCTTTTCAGCATCCCCAGCTTCCATAAGCACAGGCAAAACTCATCACTAGGAGGCAAAGAGATGTTCCTGGATGCTCCTGAAGAGGGGTTTACAGAGGGCTCAAAAGAAAATGTTTTTAAGAGATGTTAAAAAGAACCACGTTCCTGGTACATCGTCAGGCACGCACAGGCAATGCTTTAAGAACAGTTTCTGTTGCTTAACAGACAAAGCACATACTCCCCCCTCCTATATCAACCCTCCCTTCGCATTTGGGGACTGCATTATCTGTAGCGTCTGGTCGCTATTTCCCTGCCAAAAAATAGAAAAAAAAAATCCATATGGTTCCGATCCTATGGGGGAATGTGCAAGCTTCCACACATAATCTGCACAAGAGCTAGATCCTATTTGCACTGCAATAAACACCATTTGCTCATGCCTCATGCCTGCGGGCAGTACTGAAAAAGTTAGATTCATAAATAGTATCCTGGGGCTCACATAATGTACGAGTATTACCAAGCGTTATCAAGGCAGCAATTTTCTGTTGCAATAAGCCACACAGTCAGATGTTTGAGATGAAAAAGACCTATCTGAATATTGAGTCCATTGGCCAGCAAATGCGCAGTATAGTCCCCCAGATATCAGATATTAAACTGATACAGTACATGGCAATCTTAGTCAAATGGCTAGGAGGACTCAAGCCTCAGGAACATTTAAAATGAGCATCCTTACACTGCAAGTACACGGGCTCTATTTTGTTCTTTGTGTGAGTGCATTAAACCACTAAAACAATATTAATACCACAAATTGAAAAATCAATAGCATATTATAACAGGCACACTACTCCCCAAAATAAAACCTGAGTACCTTTGTAAATGCAATCCAGAAAAGGCTGATTATAAAACAAAAAAAGGCAGAAAGACTGGCAGGGGAAAAGAGCTTATCTACTGAAGTGTGTGGTTACCACGTCCTCAGTAACTCATACTGCAATGCTATGGTACACTACGGGCCGGATTCTCCACTCCATTATACCAGTTCTACGCTGATGTAACTCCACTGGATGCTTAAACAGAGTTACATGGGCATAAAAACAATATAATGAAATGGAGAATAAAGCTTTACAACATAATAGACTCAGAAGAAAATTATCTGTTCCTTTGTGGGGAAAAAATCTTAGCTATTTTTAGTGAAAGCCTCTTTCTCACTCTCTTTTGCTTTATTCCTGCTATAGATTTTCAAGGCAAATACGCAGTTATACAGTAATAAAAGTGATAGTACTACACCATGAGCAACGAGAACTCACCAGTTCATCTGGACAACATACAAGAGTCCAGATTCTTCCCTGAGGTTTGATTATGCCCCAACCCAAACCCTCATATAATCCACACCTCTTAAGGAATTGCAAATTTCAAATACCACCCCGTGACATCTACAGAGACATGTCTCTCTAGTAGGCTTCCATTCTCCGTATGTGTGGACTTAGAAACTTAGATGCATCAAAATGCATCTATCAACCTTGCGAAGGACTCTAAAAGACATCAGCACGTGCAGTCAATCTTTCTTTTTAGGTTTTATTGGTAATTCATACCTCACCTGAATCTTCACCTTGGCTTGGGTATCTTTACATTTCCCAACTCCAGCCTCAGTTCACCAAGCTCCACACTGGTGGGCACCCAAAGGACTGAGCGACTCATGCTTATCGCAGCACATCAACAAGTCGTGAGATGTGTGCCAGGTCAACACACTCGTAACCTGACCGCTGTACTGAACAGGTGTGCTACAGGGAAGCAGTCTTTGTTTTACAGACCTTTGGGTAACATTGCTCCATGCAAACCTTAACGGCTTGGTCCACCGTACTGCCAAAGTATTATGCAGCATTTTACCCACAGGGTGGGTAGGGGCACACCATCAACGCAAGGGTGCTCACATCCAGACTGTCCTCGCTGTGAGGAAAAGCAATGCATTTGCCCAACGGCCCTTCATTGACAATCAGGTTAACCTGTTTTACTTCATAGTGCTTAAGAGCCTGTAACTCTTTTTCACCATGGCCACACACCTGCTGTGATATCCGCGTCTTGTGTCAGTGAGCAACAAATTGCATTTGCACAATTTAGAAACAAAGCAGCAAGGCGCTCCCAGACATTGCTAAAATAAAACCCATGAACTAGATTTTTACTGTAGTTGCAAGTAAAGAGGCTTATGAAAAATAGTAAAAATGTATAACTGTAGGATGTGGAGACACTATTAAGTGAATGCCTGAGGAGCTAAAAAACTGTGTAACCAAAGGGTCCCAGTGATCCTCAGGTGACAGCATTTTAAAGATGCAACCAAAGGAACAGCAGTTGCATAACTTTTGGTGGACAAATTGATTTTTCTGCATAGTAGGAGCTTCTCTTCATGATACTGCATGCAATCAAGATCTCACCATAAGAACATTTTGAATTAGATGGTTTTGTCTTGCTGAAATTTAAAATATTTTGACAATCTAGAAAGAAGAGATACGTTAAAGCGGTAATTAATTGTCACTCTTAGAGAGATAACCAGTGCTATAGTTTATCTCATGCTTTACAAATAAAGGAACAGTTTAAAAACTGCACAGTTGAAATTCTCCATTGGGTACTATTTCTTTTCCCAATGATCACTGACAACGCGTTCAAACAGTGTAGTGACCAAACCACCCAAGCAGCTTGAACACCTGCACAGCACAGATACTATCTGATACAAATCATGTCTGATTCTGAGATAACTTTCATAATTTAGAAAAAATATTCTTGAAGTAAAATAATATTAATCTCAAAGGATCATTTGAATTACAGCGTCCAAAACATTCACGCAACTGATCTGCAGCAATTCCTTTGAAATAAAAGCCGGTTGTCTGGATGAAACACTGGTGCATTATGAACTAGTGATGGTTTTATTTATTGCCTATAATGTGTTACCAACTGAAAAGTATGATGATAGAGGAGAAAGACTCGTTTGGCTGGTCAGAACAGGGAAACAGAACCAGAGGATTCTGAAATCACAATGATGCAAAACCCCTCTTTTTTTCTGAGTTACTCTGGTTTGGCTGCTTCCTCCACGACATGGGAATATTACAAGTCCTACATAACTACTGTTTGTAAAGGGCAATTAAGCAAAATATACTACTATTATTGATATATTTTTTTAAACTACTGGGAATGTTATTTTTTTCCTAAATGCTTCAACTAGCAATGCCATAACAGATACTTAAAAAATAAACCCATTCTCATCTATATCAGTATATTCTCCCTTTCAGCTGGAGAATGCAGATGGGAGTATGCATGAATTTCATAATCATATCAAACATCTCTCTGATCAGAGTGACTGTGAAAGAGTTCAGGGACAAACCTCCTGCTTATTGTTAACCTATGTGAAAGGATAGCTAGATTTTAAGGCTCTGTTTTTCCAGCTCATGAAATAATTGGAAATATAATCATGCAGGTAAATAGTATAATGATGTAACTTCTCCTCTAAATTTGAAAAAAAGTTATAATTCTTTGTGTCAGCAAACCGTAGTTGAGAAATGAAGAAGAGTGTTGCTCAGAATTTTACCCCTAAATCCCATCTGCTAATTTAAGGTTTTCTCCCTATTTGGCATTTCTATTCAGACAATGCCATGGAAGCCAGCCAGCCTGTAGAGAGAACCCCAGATGAAGTAACAGCTCTATTATCCAAAATATGCTGGAATCTTCAATAATTATTTTAACAAAAGCAAAGTCAGTAAAGGGAAATTTTACTGGTTTCCATTTCATGACAGAGAGAGATTAAAAAAGCATCCGCTAGCATTTGCCAAATAGAGATGGAAACTATTAGGAAAAACAACTTCCCATTCAAATGGATATTACAATCAAGAGGGCATAAAAACAAAAGGGAAACTAAAAGAAGAACTTGACAATATAACACTATATGCTTCAGTCAAAATATGACTGAATGAATTTGCTTCTGAATAAGTTTCACCACAGAGAAAGAAAACAGAAGATGGCATTCAAAGTAATTTTTAAAAAGGCATAAGAAAACATGCATTCCTTACCCATTCTGTATAGCAGCTGTCGGATCGTAAGTCAAAGCCATGCCAGCCTGCACATAGTTAGGGAAGAAAAACAGATTTTTTCAATTACTGCAGAAAAAAAAAAAAAAGATTAAAAAAAAAAAAAGATGTTAAACATATTCTAAGCCAATATGAATAAAAACTGAATGCAACTTAGATGGAAATCTAAATTCTCCAGGGAAGCTCAGATGGTCCAAAGCAGCACGGACAGACTGGCTACCTCCACAGCCTGAGAGATGCCTGAGAAACAGATCTGTTCCGTATGTTGGCTGTCATCTCTCCATAACATTTAGTGCAACCGGTGTTTTTGTTGCACCATCAGTTAATAACTCCACTGAAATCAGTGCGTTTACATCCCATTGCTCACTATAAAAAAACAGGGCCTAATCCTGCTGTTGCCTGTAAGACAGGTAGTTGGTAAATATTCCAAAGCCAACTTCACCAGAGCTTCTTTGGAAAGAGTCTCATCTTTCCTACAAAGGCCACACCCTGCATGACCCCAGCCATCTACCATTTCCCCAGGCTGTCACTCCTACTTACAGTTAATTCATTATCATGAGACAAGAAACAAAAAGTGGGCTGTGAAGCAGAAAAGACCAACCAACCAACCAACAACAACAACAACAAAAAAGTGCTTGAGCTTTTAAACAAGGCTTTTAAAATACTTCAGAGGTCTGGACAGCAAAAGAATTTGTTAATGGGCTACACAGAGCCTTTCAGCTGCCTTTCACCACCAAGCAGATGGTGACCTGTGCGTAAGGATTTGGCAGTGTCAAAACAGCGTCCAGTTAACAACCATCACCACCGCCACCATTAGCAGACACATCCACAGGTACCACAGGGAAGGCAGGGAGAAAGCAGGGCTGGAGACTGAATTTCCCGCTCCACCTCATGCTCCGAGAGGGCCATCGGCACCGTGCAGGAAGGACCAGCTTTTTCCCCCAGTATTTACTTTAAGACATGGGACTGACAATCTTTCCTCCCACATACTGTATTTGCTTTGACTTTTTGTCTTCCTTATTTATTTTTTTCCCCTCCCTTTGTGAAATACTTGCCAATGTAAAACACTCCCAGGAGATGGGAAGACATCTCCCTTTGTGTGGGGCTAGAAACAGAGAGGAGAGGACCCCCATTAGTCAAGGTGCCTCCCCTTTGGGAGCAGCTGAAAAATGGCCATGGCACCATCCCACCCCAAGGCTGTGTATTTCTCTCCGTGTGTCGTACAGACCATATGCTCGCTGCCCGAGACAGGAGACAGCAGCATTTGCTTCAAGGACAGGTGTTTTACCAACGACGCTGCAGGGTCTGCGCTCCTGGTGGGAGCTTTTAACGTCCCTGGACCCATCTACCAAATTACTTTTGAATAATGGCATCTGCCCCCTTCCAGATGGCTGCTCAGACAGGTCAGGAAAGCGTTCGGGCTTGGCTGGTTCCCATGCAGGCAGGTGAGCAGCCAGGGTAAATGCTCTAGTGATGAGCAGGCAGAGAGTGGGCAGCACTCCTGGAAGAGCCAGGTTAGCCCGGCAGCTGCACGCTGCTCTAAGAGGAGATGGGCCAGGTTTCCAGAGGCCAAAAATAATTTCTGATCTGAAAGGGTAGGCTTCACACTACCTTACGTAGCCAAAAAAAAATAAAATGTTCATGTTATTATTAAATTTGTATACTTTTCTCATTATTCTTTTAAGCAGTTGCTAGAGCAAATGCTTTGTTTATTGAAAATGCTGTTGTTTTAATAACGTATGTACTACTATCTCCCAAACAAAGGATAATTCAGGAGATTAAGGCCAAGAACATGTGGCTATCTTTTTAAAGTGCATTAATTTCATACAAAGAAAAATAAAAATGGCTATTTCTGCAGGTTTAAAATGTCAAAGAATCAATGTTAGGATGTCCTCCACCGCTGCTAATTTTGATATAAACAATACATTAACTTAGAAAATCATAAGGGATGATCTACTTAACTTGTTTTTATATCCTTTTGTCTTATACATTCTCAGCATATTATATTGTTCAGTAAGGTAGTGTTAATTACTAATGGAAATGTATATAGTTCACCCCAAAAGACAGCCAATAAAACTTCAATATCATACACAGTTTTTGTCTGCAACACATTTTAAAGAAAAAATCCTCTCTTCTTCTCCTTTCTCTTTTCAACACTTGTAAAATTTGTTATTGCTTTCTTTTTATATTCCGTCACTGGTAAAGACAACTTAAATAGTATGTAAAAGCCCTAGAGGGACAGGAAAATTAGTTCTAACAATTCTTCAAAAATATTTATAATAAGATATTCGCTATAAATCAAGGTGTTGACATTTTAACATCTCATCACACATCTACTCAAGACTAAGAAAAAAAAAAACCCTTATAATCTCTTGGGAAAGGAGAGAACCAGGCTTTCTAAATAAGGGAGTTTCTAGCTCTAACGGTCCTTAGTTGCCTGGATCAGAGCCCACTATCAGATCAGAGCTGGCATTAGTGTGACCTGGGGACAAAGTGGCAACAAAGGAGGAAGGGCTCTTACTTTATTTTCTCTGACATAAATAAGTATGAGGGTGAAGAAAGGATATATCGGCAGCAATTCTTTCACTGGAGCCCTAACACTGCTCAGTGTCCAGATGAGACCTGCAAACACGTGTTTATGCTGCTTTCCATTGATATTAGAGCACAGACCCTCAGCTCGGCATCCAACCCCATCACGCCCCACACCTGTGTGTGGGTGCACACAGACAAACTGCACAGAGTCCCTTCTCTATATATTGGTATCACGTCCATTACATATTACTGGTACTAGGAATAAGGGACACCACTGGGGGCCTGGTGAGTACCAAATACGAAAGGCTAAGCACCGATCTCCTTATCCATGCTCCATATCCATACTGCACAGTGACAGGTTACTAGAATCCGTTCAAGTACTTCAGCAGCGACAACTGTAAATATCACTGTCACATTTGCCAATAAACGAAAGTTTCACAGCGTGTGGCAATATATGCATATGGTACACCACCTACAGTTTGCCCAGTAATATTGCTAATATCCCCCATTGCTGAATAGCCTTAAACAGCTGCTATTTCAAATAGCTGCTAACAGAGGACTATTTACTTCTTTCTCATCAAGTTGTGTAATTCCTCCCTACAAAATTTTGCTGGCTGGAAGCCCAGGAGAGGCAACAGTTAGGCTAGACCAGAGAAAGATTTATGGTCTGAAGCATCCTCATTCATCAGGAATAAAAACTGATGAGCAATAATAACTTACTGGAAAATTGTCTGCACTTTCCTCCATAGCACACAAACAGGAATTCCAAAAATACCAAATACAGAATATTAGGGTTGGCCGCAGACTTCCATGTGATAGAGGTCCAGCTTATTCCATCAAAACCAGTACTGAATATAGTTGTCACTGTGCTTAATATGGTATTAACTATACTGAGGCATTGGCTGATGCCTCTATAGCAGTCCTCTGTTGTGCTGGAGAGCATTTTCTTGCAGGTCTTTTCATCCACTGTTTTGCTCATGTTTCAGTGGAAGGACAGACAGAGTCTTATTCCTTCTTCTGATAGTGACACTTGCTGATGAAATGCCACCTGAGAGAGTGGCACTGATGATGGAATGCCGCTTTAGGAAAATATTTTTCAGATAAATCTTCTATGAAGGAACAACCAAACCACAGAATTTTTATGCCGCTCAGCCAAACAGTGGACACATACTTCATTCAGCTACTGAATGAAAATCCTGCACGTCATCATTTCAACACGCAACTCTTTAAAGCAATTACAAAAAAAAAAAAAAAAAAAAAAGGGATATCTGCCATCAGTCCCACACATAATAATAAAGACAGACCATTTTCAAGGATTACTTAACTGGTGTGTTCAGAATGCCGCAAGTGGCACAGAAATAAAACCAGCTCATTTAAAATACTGATTTTTTAAAAAAGACTATTTAAACCGTATGTGTTTACTTATTGCTTATTTTTACCAAGGTGTTTGAACTTAAGACAAAGGAATGACGATTTTTGCTATTTTGTTGCTGCAGTTTTCTCATTATTGACATCAGTGAACGAAGAGATTCTAATAATAAGAGACCAGTCTGCACCTTTCTTTACATTTAAGCTCTTTCCTTCAATAAAGTGCAGGAAATATCAGAAAGCCTCTGGAAGGCAAGGGTTCCCCCAGGAAGTTTGAAGGCCTTTGTTCAACACTTTACTGTGAAGAATTTTCCACAGCCAAAGACAAGGTGTTCCGTTTCTGTTTTTTTTCCCTCTCTTTGTTATGATTTGAACATAAATGAGCACATTTGCCTCATTAAAAAGACTCTTAGACCATCACATTTGCATTGCTTATGTAAATTGGATTTGTAAATCTCTCAAAGAAATGATTAAGTTGTGGAGTGATTATTAAAAAAATGATCACATCTTCAATATCATGTGAAATAAGGTGGGTTTATTATTTCTCTTCCAAATCTCTCTGAACTCTCACAAGAACAACATTTAGCAGCCCAGTATCTGTATTCCAGCAAACAGAAGTATCTATAAATGACCAAATTTTAGGTTGTATGATATCTTCTTTGCTGCTGGGATATAGCTTCCACAAACAGCTTCACCAACATAACATTACCTACTCTCAGTGTACACGTCTTTCCCGCACTGTGTGCAAAAATTCACCATAATATTAACCTACTACAGAGATGTCCCATGCCTCTTCCTCAAAGGTGAATCTTCCACATATATCCTCAAACCTGCTCTGGCCAGCCTGTGCGGGAGAACCTGTGCAAAGCAAGGCTGCTCTCACCAAAGGATTTCTTATTTTGCAGGAGGCCACAGGTCCACTGGAAAAAAAATAAATTGGAGAGGCCTATGAATTAAAAGGGGTGAAATCCACTGATGTGGTGGGTTTTCCAAGCAGGAGGCTCCCTGGGTTTCTCCTCTTTAAGGTGAGATTTGGAAAAATAAGGCTGTACCCTAGGACTCAAGGGATTTCTGTGGTGAACCCACGTGGGAGTCAGACCAGAGAAGATAAGCCTCTCTTCCCCACCTCCTCTGACTCATCCCCTCATCCCTTCATGCTGGAGGACTGCCCTCCCAGGAGAATGGGTGTGCTCTTGGTTACTACAGTGGAATCAATTGAAATTTCAACACTGAAATTCCTGTACTTGTTTTGTTACCACTGCTACACAGCACAAGGATCTCTTGTGCCCTGACAGCAGATACTCTGACTGAAACACTTTGAACAAGGAAGAGAGAGGAGGGGGAAGGAACCGACAACCCAAATGAGATCTGTTTACAATACTGATTTATTAAAATAAGCTAACTCAGCAGTAAAGTTAACTTGGCAGAGTTCCTTCCTTTGATTATTTAAACAGTTCTGTCAGAAATATTCCACATTATTAGAAATATTTCTGAATTTAAGTCTGAATAAAAAACACCTTTCCCTTTTATAGAAGGAGAAATCTAGAATGTAAATGTGACACCTATTACATATATAGATGCATATGAAAGAAATGGAGCATTTTCCAGTGACACATGCTCCTTAAGCAGCTGCGTATTCTGAGAAAAAGGTGGCTGTGGAGAAAAAAAAATATAATATTGAGGTCAAACTTGGGAAGTGATTCATGAACCTCAGAAGGTCAGAAGTTGAGCTGATAAACACAATGACAAGTTCAGATACCCAAATGAATGACAAGAAACCCTTTTTATCCTACAGAACTGGACTGGAAGTCTGATCTACACAGTTTCTGTTCTTGGGGCTGAGTCAGTCTGTTCTCACTTCAATTTATCTGATGAGTTAAAAGACAAGTGCTGAAGTTTATGAAAGTTAAAAAGAAAAAAAAAAAAGAGGATAATAACCTCCTCACAGAGACATCTATAATACAATATAGTTATTCTGTTTCCACAGCCAACTCATACATTTAACCTTGCCATCTTCAGGTCTACGAACCATCTGCTTTTGGGGATCTGGCACACCCGTTTTGCCATCAGTTTGATCCAGTGTTAAATCAGCTGTGGATTACAGTCACATCTGCACAGTAGATGTGTGTGTTACAGTGAGTTGGGAAGACTTCCAGGGATGGCTTACAGCACTACTGAAAATGACAGCCCACCACATATCTGTCGGGGATACAGCAGAGTGCAGAAAAAGATATGTTCTTTTCCCCTGCCTCCAACATCTGTTTATTCTGCAGAAGAAAACACTGTCGTAGTAGCCAACTTCGGAGGAAAACTCAACTGCAAGAAAATCTCTGGGGCAAATGGCATGACATTTTTCACTGCAGAAGGAAATCCAAAGCCAAAATGAAAACTAAGAAAACTAACTTCAGAGAGCAGGCACAGTCCTGATTCTACTTTACCCAAACCATGGCCCTTACTATGAGTAAGAATCGTCCCTTTCAAAATCATGATTTCAGGTGCAGGGGTTTCATATAGCTCATCATTTTAAAACATTTCTGTGCGCTTCATAAGCTCAAAATCCAACCATTTAAACTGATCTTTGGTATTTGTGCCACTTAGGCACCTTTTCAAAATGTTGCCCACAATAAGTGTCTTGTGTCATGAAGAATTTTTAATTCATTGCAGTGTATCTTTTCACTTATTTACCAGTTACCTTTTGCCCTTCTACTTTCTCCCTCTGTCTAGGGTTCTCTTCAGGTTCAATTCCTCTCTTTGCTAAACTAAGCTTTTGCTGAAAATAAGCATGCACAACACTGACCAATGTCTAACTTGCACCCTAAATACATAGTAAATGTTTTTGTGCGTGGTTTGCATATGAGGGTACTAGTGTACATCTGGACAGGTCTGGGAATTGTCTGCCACAGAAAAAGAAAAAATATTTTTCTAGGTGTAAAATACATCAGCCCTAGACACTGAGAATTATGGAACGCAACTAAGAAGGACCTATCTCCTTGGAAGCACAAAAAGATATTATAATATATAATAATGTCATAATGGGCCTGGCACAGATCTACTAATTGTTTCTAAATGCCTGCTGCTGGTACAGAAGGGATGACTGGCACCAGGATCAACTACTTCAGCACTTCACTGGCACTGACTTTACAAAAAAATCAAGAAGTCTCTCAAATTACCTATTGTATATTTTTCCCTCTAAATTACTGTTTGCATTAAACAAAATTGTAATGAGTAGCAGATAAAAAGAGAAACTGTTAATAAAGGCAACATTCCCAAACTACTAGGTCATCTTATTTTTCTAAGAAAGAATTAAAAACATGTTTAATTCTTTAGACATTTCACTAACTGATCTTGAAAGAAAACAAAGGAGAAAGGGGGAAAGGAAGAAGAGAGGGAAGGGGAGGAAATGGAGGTTAACCTCTTGGCTGTAATCTAACCCAGATTACAGAAGAAAGCAAGCAATCAATAGAAGAATTATTGGTGGGAATTATTAAATAACATTATAGACATCAGACCAAATTCAATGACAAGGGGGTCGCATTCAGTCATGCACATCGCTGTTGTGATATATGCACCAATAGTCTAATGGTGATACTGTCTTGCAAGAAAGACAACGCAAATATTTAAATGGTCTAAATTTTACAGAATCTTGTAAATGAAGTATCAGAGGTTTCAAAATACTGCGACTGTAAGAAAAAAATTAATCACTTTGAGCTGACCAGATATAGAAAGGTTACCATTTCTAGAACTGTTCTTTCTAGAAGAATGTAAATGATAATAAATTTTGGGCTGATGCAAAGCATTTCATTTTATTTTCAGCTTATGTGGCATTTCTCCCTTTCTACCAGATACATTTCAAATAAACTCTCTCTTAAATACACATATCAAAAGATTTTATTTCTGAATAACCAAAAGAAAGTTTCAGTAAATCTGCAAGAAAAGATTATGCTGTACAATTTAAGTTGTAATTTTTAATCTGATCTGATCTCAATTTGTAACTATTCTTGATTCCCCAGATGCATTCTCAGCTAATGAACATTTTTTTGGAGATATGTCACCCACCTCTAGACTTGTCAACTGCAATTTAGAGGTAAATTAAATCAAATATTTTACAGACAGAATTTGAATATGATTACCCTGAATCACCATATCAACATGATCTTGTCAGGGAAAGTTTCAAAACAGAGTGGTGGATTAAACCAGTGTGACTCAGGAAAAACTGGCCTGAAAAAAAATAATTGAACTTTGTGCAGAAATTGTGGCAGTTATTAGGTCAGAGTTTCACTGCAAATATTTCCAACATTTGCAGGTTTCACTGTACATTTATTGCACCTGTATGTTAGATGCCTAATTTGACAGCCTTTTACAAAGCCATCAGTAATCTAAGCTCTCGGGTCCTTAGTCCAGAACCGGTCAGCCATCACAAATCCTCAGTCAAATGCCTCAGTAAATCTGCTCAGTATTTCCTGAGGCTTCAAACAAGAGTGGAAGGGTAAGGACTAGCAAGTGCTATTCAAGGTCAGGCATTCTTCCCTGGTTACAACTGGTCAAGTAACCAAGTACCAAAATAAAACCCTGAAAAGCCCTAGAGAAATTCAGTGTATTCCTAAAGACTTGACTTTAAAAGGTAAGTCCATTTAACAGCCAACTAAAGTATTTCTATACGGTTATGAAGTAATCTACAAAAATGTATAATAGGAATAAGATTTTCTATTACATTGTGCAGTATGGCCTGAAAACTTTAAAAAAAAAATACAAAATTTATATAAAATATACTTATAAAATTCCCCGGAAGCTCTCCATAAAAGACAGCAAAACCTCTGAGAACAGCATGGCCAGAGAGGTAAAACCTCCCCCCTTCAGCAGAGTATCGGGCACAGCTGTCTGTCTCTGCTTCACATACTCAAATTTGAGGCCACTGACAGAACTCTTAGTGCCATTTCTCTGGGGTCTTTCCTTCCAAGCAATAATCCTCACACACGCTCAGTGTTAATGCTGTATAAACCTCAGAAGTTTTAGAAATGTCCTTCACATAAGTATTCAAGAATGCAAAGGCTTATCTGAACAATAGGCAAATACATCTTGGTCTAGATACCGCAGGATTTGGCCAGGGTGGAAATACAGAGGGACTTATCTCCTGGATACTATTTTAACACTTTTGTTTGGGGAAGAAACCAAGAAAAAGCAGAGGTTTGGGGAATATTTCCAGATCCCATTTGTAATCGGAACTATGACACTTGTCATATATCAATTATTTTTCACTACTCACTGCTTGTTCTTTTTTAAAGAAATTAAAGTTGACAGGAGTAATTGTAGGAAGATTACCGAAGTGCTGCTACACAGAGAACAACTGAATGGTACATCGTGGTTAGAGTAAGATCATTAAAGGACAAAGAGTTAGAAAAACCTTATTGCATATAAAATAGAAGAGTAATTGCACAGAAGGATTTATATTGGAAATAAGAAAATTAACAACGGTGGGGAAGAAATCCAATAAATGAGTGACCCTAAAAGAGAATATGCATTCTTGTCTAATATCCAATGTGCAGCCAGGTATTAACCAGATGTTAGTAAACAGAGAAAATCTAAGAAAATAATAATAAAATAAAAAAAACAGAGCACATTTCAAGCCTGAAATATTCCTGAGTTTCTATCTTTACAATCTTTCCGCGTTTGCAGATTATACCATGACAACAGCTCTGTAGTTGACTGCAAACAACAATAAGGAATGATGTCTCCCAGCACTGAAAATTATTTTTTAAATGTTGATGCTATAAACACACCGACCACACCCTGCCTCTAGGTCACAGGGATATCACCGTGCTTAATATGAGCCACTCCACTAGCAGCAAATGTACTACTTACGATGTAACAAGCTGATGCCCTGAGGCCACAGGCATAATGGTGGCTTGTTGGCTTTAACTTTATATTCTCTTGTTTATTGATTTGAAACGAAGGAATTAAAGAACAGTGGAGATAATAGCTATGATGGCATTTGCTATTTAAACAGGGATTTAGAGGTCTCCAAAATATGGATTGTTGACCTTGTTGAAGTCTTATTATTGTCTCCTATACAGACCTTTGTTTTTCAAGCTCTGTACCAGGGTCTACCACTTGTAGTACTTCTTGGGCACTTGTTCCTCAGTAGATCCTTAACAGGACACACCATAATGGCTCCTAAGAAGACATCTCCATTTTTGGAGACATACGACATAAGAGACTGCAATGAACCTTTGGAGATGTCTGCAATCTCTCGTAGCCAATGTGGCTGCCACACTGGCACTTTCAGCCCACAAAGCTAAAAATATTTTGGAGAATTGCTGCAGCAACGGTGTGCAATAACCACCTTGCTGTAGGGAGAAATTTTTATGCTTTCAAGAAGCCTTTCTGTTTGCTTTAGGAGCTCATCAATTGTGCTAGTGTATATATGTCATGAGCTAATGGTCCTAAAAGTATCAGTGAGCAAAATAAAGTAGTTACAAAAAAGCAGAAACTCTCTAGAAACACGTAACTTAGAAAAACCAAATAGTTTTCTAGTTTATTTGCTTTGTACAACTGAAGTGAATATAACAAAAGCGACCAAAAAAACCCAAAAACCCAAAAAGAAGAAACCCAAAGCTCCTATTCTAGTGGGTCACAACTGAGCAACATACTTTTCTTTTCCTTGAAGTCTAAATCACAAACACAAAGAATAGGTGTTTAGGATAGAAATACTTGTAAGGCCTTCAGCCTTCATAGCTATAATCATGCATAAGAAGGTACTATGACCAGATCTACCTCATTTATTCCAGTGTCTTTATCCTACAATAACATTCAAGAAGAGTAAATAAACTCTTGAAGAGTCAAACAAATTCCTTTCTTGCTTCACCCACATTTGGAGTCACTTCATGTACAAGTACATAGAAAGGAAACTCCAGTAACAGACTATTTGCAGCTGAGTACAAAGCAACTGTGTTTTGGTTTTTTTTTTAAACTTTGTACACATGATGGAACTGAGGTTACTGTAAACTGTTTTGTCTTGGACAGAGGGAAAAGCCCAGCTCAGATAAGCTTTTGGAAAACTTTTACATGGACTATATATTTGGATGTGCAAGTGCATCTTTCCCTTTTGTAACAACCCACCTATTCCCCGATGATGTTTTATCAGCAGGATAACTGTATGGAGGAAAAAATATTGTTGACTTGCTGAAGTGTAAATTGATTTGGGGTTTATAAAAAGTACATCACGGGTGCTGATGGCACACCATTAAGAGAATACCGGGCTCGGGTCTGGCTGCAGACAGAGCTCTTGCAGTGGGACAAGGCTGCGCACGGTTCCACACCAAGCTCTGAAATTCTCTTTTCCTGTAACTTTACACTCCGCGCATTATTATAAGCCTCCCTCTCCCCTCTGTTTATACACCTTTTTCTGTGTGAAACTATTGTACTTTGTGTGCAATCTGATTTCTTCGCAGCCCTGCAAGGTAGACCTCCAGGTCTGCAGCTGACTTCTGCCAAACCCCGGGAAAATAATTGCCGCGTGGCACTTACCTCTCCTTCTCTGGGCCACGGCCTTCCATTCTGTGTGTATTTGCTTTGATTCTGGCGCTTCTTTTGCCCTCCATCAGCAAATTTGCACAGCAAAGGCTCAGTGGGGGCTGTGAAGACAAGAAACCCAGTCTATATTAGCATCCCCCCCAAAGAAAGTGATTATACCAGCAACAGTAGTGCTTTGTAATACTGATCTTTTGAAGTAAAATCTTGCCTTCTGCAGATATTTTTTGCCTCTTTTAGCCTTGACTCCACTGGCAGCTGTTCTTACTAACTAAGCTTCAAAAAATATATACTGGCAGCCCTTAAAAGAATTTAGCAAATATTGTTGAAAAAATAATCAGCCTACGCAGAATGTTAAGTTGCTGTAGTGGAATAGTAGAGTCAGGCATTAGTTCCAGCTAAGTTAGACACGTATTCATGACCAGCGTTAGTGCAAGGATAAACATTGCTTTACTAAAGCAGCTTTCTGCTTTTACTGTAAAAAACTTTGCAAGAATCTCTTTAAGGAATAAGTGTTCTCACTATTTTTCTGTTTCTCGGCACCCAATCCTTTAAAAATCTGAATAAACAGAATAAAATAGAGACTTCTGCCAAGCATAGTCCAATTAGCTTTCTTTTCCTCTTAACTCCTCTTTTAAGCAAGTTGGCAGCTGAGAAAACCCCTTTCCTCTCCAACTGAGATCTGGTGTGTGCAAATACAATAGTCGGGGGGCCGGAGCCCCGGCAAGAAAGGACATTGAGAGAGCTGCACACCCCAAAAGGCAGCTCACAATAGGGCCCCCTAGTGAAGGAATTACCACACATCAAACGGGTACAACAGGAAGGGAACTTTGTGTCTTGGGATCTTTTCCCATCTACCCAGCTTTTAACAGCCTCCTAAAATACTTTTCAGCCAAAACTGTAATTAGCTTGCCAGCGGGAGCTTGCTTTTGCTGCCTCCTTTTAAAAAAGAGGGGCCAAATTCTACCCACTTCATTAGGTGTATGTCAAGACCGTCCTTTATTGCCAACAGGTGAGTAAACCAGTATTGACTTGGTTGAAAGAAATCTAAAAATGATGTGTCACATCTGAATTTTTTCAGGAATTTTTGGGTTCCCAAGCATGCAAAGCAGATGCTGTAGTTAATTAACCATGGGTTTTGATGGGAAAAGGCAAGAAACCTGTTTTTTTTCTCTCCTTGATTCCTGTTTCTGGGAAGCTAGAAATGTTGACAGAATAAAAGTGCAGGGACATGAAGGAAATATTGCAGTGAGGGGGTTAGTCAAGTTGATGACTTATTTATTTGTAATAAAAATTACGGTTTGGTTAAAGGGTGAGATAAGTTCATCTAATATTAAAACAAGTTCACTTCCCCCTACCTCTTAGCTACAGCCAGCTCAAAATGCGTCAGAAAGCACATATTAAAACTGTGACCACTTCAAAACTGTGACTACTTCCAAACTGCAACCAAGGAGCGATGCACACAGAGAATCTCACATCAAAAACACAATTTCTCATTGGGACAGCATCACTTTGGCTACTTCTGAAGCTTTAACAGCTTTGGTTTTTCATTACCATTTTACCAGGCTAGTAATTTCCAAGGTCACTAGAAACTGAACTGCAGGGAACAATCCATTATTGGCAGAAAGCTCGACTGTGTGACCCCAGAGGTCCTTCCCCACCTCTGACTTCGATTATTGTATCAGGTTTTGGTAGAAGCAATGCTCAGCCAACCATTTTAAATTTAAAATAATGAAGGTTTAAAAGCATCCAGGTGGCTGTGGAGATTCTTTCTGCAGATGGAGAGATTTTACAGGGCTGACTGCCCTGCACTTTCACCAGTTTTACTCCACAGCGCGATGCTGCATGATTTCAGAGCGGTTACTTACAATTCACTTTGATGTGATGGTGAGGGAGGAGCAGGTGCTAAGCCAGCATTAGAGAAAGACCTATTAAACGTCACATCTGAAGCTTCAAAAGCTTTTTGTTTTAAGCACTGAACAACTATCAAGCAACATTCGATACCATTAGGAGGAGCATGCAAAACCAACCTGCACGTTGGATATTTACACGTGCCATGATCATCTGCTAATGTACACACACGGTATTAGCCCATATACTATGATGTGGTTGAGCAAGCTAGGAAGTCATATGGTTTACTACATATCCTCTCTCTATATTAGCCAACCACAAAGAGGAAGCTGTTGCTTTTCTGGACTTCCCAATATCCAACATTACCATCTGACAACCTCTTATTTGTTAACTTGGGGCTTCCTAAAGTTGAGTGAGATTGAAAAGAACTGCCAAACAACATTACCTATCTAGAAAAAAAGTGAAAGACCTTGTACAGGCCTTTCAGGAGGTAGGGAAGAAGATGGAAAAGGACAACAGCACCATGCCCTTCACAGGCAACTTTCTGCACGGGAGGGTTATATTCCTCTACAACAAACTGACGGGGATTCTGGGGGAAACGTCGATCTGTGTTGATCAACTTTAACATAAGCAAAAAGATTAAAAAAAATGTTCTAACAGGAAGACAGAGTCCAGATAAGATGATTTTGGCTTGGTGTTTTTTGTTTTAAAAAAACCCACAGGCCCGTAGCATACTGTATTCAGCAAGACAGAAAATTATCTTACTGGCTCTGAAGTGGTCTAGGTCTTAATAGTTTACATCTGGAAACAACTATGGTAACCAACCTCAAACTATAAAGAAATCAAATTAATAATCTTTCTTCTTACAGGACATAAGGTAGAGTGTAACAGAGTCTTAGGAGTTCAAACATGTTGCTCTAAGTAAACAGAAGAACTCAAATCTCTGGTTTACTTCAGTCCTCTTGAAATCCCTCGTAAGAAAGGTTCTCTTAGGCTTTGTAAGATCAGATGCACATGAATATTTGACATTAGTATCATCACTCTTACTAATCAAATACATAACAACAGAAGATACCAGAAAGAGCATATCGTATTCCACTACATCAGCAAACTTATTTCCAAGGAGAATTCTTTTCTAATGCATCTAGGAAATGTCAAAAGTGCTTTAAAAATAATAAATTTATTTCAGGAAAGAAAAAAATTACTATTAGGTAATATGGCTAGCAATTCAGAAAGAAAATATTTAGGAACCATTCAAACAATATCAACGTTACGTGAATAATATCAAAGGATTGCAGCAAAATTGGGATATTTTACCCCCAAATACTTCAGTAAGGGAAAAAGGAAAAGGGGAATCTTTTAAACTTGTTCTGCTTTTGCTGTCTCCCATGCCAGACAGATACTCTTCAATTTGTGCGCTAAATTTTTACTTTTCTCCTTTTCCACTGTATGAACACACTGACTGAAAACAAATGCCTGTATTCCTGCCTCTTCTCTCACCTTTTATACTGCTGACTTAATAGAAAACATGATTTGGATATGTGTAGATGTTCATATTTTGAACCGATAAGCTCATCTTTTTATATGGTTCTTGACATCGTCAGATTTTTGAGCATGTGTGGTATTTTGACGCATAACTGGAAAATCTACTGTTGGTATTTTCTTGTCAGAAAAGTGAGAATTGATTCACTTGAGACAAACTTCAGGCTATTCCATCCTGATAAACTCTTCAAGATAGAAGGCACTGCTCTTTCTTTGACTTCTACCTGACAGTAACAAACAGAAATATCAAGAATAAATAACAGTCTTAACCTGAACAAGGTTCATTAAGCCATAACCCATTTTTCAATGCTTGCTGTGGTTCCCATCCAAACCCTGCTCTAGTTAATAAGACATAAATAGCCCTGAACTTGGCTTTCAGTCCTGAGAAGGAAGCAGGATCAAATTGATAGTGCTTCTAAACAGCATTTGCCAAGATATTCAGGGCTGCTTTAGGAGAGGGCAGTAGTTGCTAGTGTTCAAATTCTGTTCCCATGGAAGTCAATGGCTAAAGCCCTATCTCTCTTCAATCAGGCCCTGAATTTACTCTAAGAGTTCAGTGGAGGTGAAAGAGAGAGACTAGTTTTATGTCAATCAAGCCTGTCGATATTGTTGGAGTTCCCTTAGGAGATCAGCTTCTCATGCTCTGCTACTTTAGACGGACGACTGTGCAGACACACAGCACTGAACTGCCAAAAGGCTTATATCACCAAAAGCAACACTGGTATTTATAATAGGACAAAGCCTTTAGGTGGAATGAGATGGGGATAACAGTGCCCCCTTCTCGAATCTGGCAGCCTCTTAGAAATGTTCCATCTCAGGAAAGCTACTTCAATTAAATCGGAGAATTCAACAAAAAAAGCAAACCTCTAACTAATTCTGAATAGATAATTTCCTTATTCTTTCATTCATCGGAAGGCAGATACACTTGAGCTTCTACATATGCAAAAATGTATATATTCATGAGCATGTGCTTCATAAAGGAAGATGAAAGCTGTCATTTGCATTCAGTGAATCTTTTTCATTATTTCAGGTGCCCTGAAACTTTTTCTATGTTAAGAGTTACTTAGAAAAGCTTGTCCTCCACATTTCCGATTCATAGTCATATAGCATCATCTGTCCAGCAATGGCAAGAATTATGTATATAAAAAAGTAGTAACAAGAACATATTTATGTATCTAACTGCTTTGACTATGAATATTTTTGAAGACAGAATATTTTTCAGCATGGCAGGAAGAGTTTAATCTCTTCTTCTCATCCTGTGCAAAAATGACAGTAACATTTCCAGTAGACAGCCTAGCAACAAGTGCGTTGTGAACATTCATGTGGGTCTTTAAACACCTTCATTTTGTTAATGTGAAGAAAACTGATGAGAAAGTCATTGGTATATCAATGAATGGTCAGTGCACAGTCAATGATCTTTTTCAAAGTATGTTTTTATGAGAAAGTTGGATTAATTTATTTTTCAGCCTTGGCAAATCCTCCTCTGCCATAAAAACCGGAGCAGAGCAATAATTGAGTTCACAATTACACCAAGCATCCAAACTGATCAAGCTTTGATAACTATTTTTCTTCTTAGCTCCCTTCCAAATTGTAAGTATTTTGATAACATTTTCATATATGAATATCTGATTGAAACATCCATGCAGGAACCAATGCCTTTGTCTGCCACAGATCAATTGATTTTAGTCTTTAAGAAAAACCTCATCCTACAGTAACATCAAAGCCACTTCATAAGCAGACCTGTTTACTCATACGGTATTTTAGAGGGAGACATAAGAGACACAAAAGATCTAGAAGCAAGGCAGGACAGAGAAAGTTAAATTTCTGATTCTACACCTGGGCTTAAACAGATGTACCCAGCAGGACTATGGTCTTTACAGAACCTGCAGAGTTTCTTTAAAAAATTAATTTTGCTGTAGTAAGCTTTAAAATTGCAAAAGTTTCAGGACCCCATCAATAGAGCGGCTCTGCCCTAGTTGAGTCCACTGGCTTCTAGGAAAGTTTTGTCACACAGTACTAACTCATCCCAAGGTCACAAATAAACAAAGTTCAAACTTCAAGGAAGATTAGAAAACACAACTATCACTATTCTGCTCTTGGAAAAGGAAGATGAAGAATTACAAAAGATGGTACGTGACACAAAGGACAAAAGGACACACAAGGACAAAGTGTTAGCTGAGTAAGGAAACTGCAAGTGATGAAGCAAATAAACACATCATCCTACCCCACATGGAGTGTTTGACTTGTTGAAGGGCAGAGTTGATAATTTTGTGGAGTAACAGATTTTGTCTCACAAGTCCACAATACTGGATGCAATGTCACAGGACTGACTCTAACATATACACATAGAAGTATAATGAAAGCGCTCTATTACATGTTCAAATGATTCCTTGCTGCTCAGTGTTTTTGCAAGAGCTGGTGCTTCTACACCTGTCAAGCAATATACAGAATATTTGTCCAGCAGGTTTACAGTTAAATTTAACTACATGATATTCAGTGGACTTGTACAGCTGATTATGAAAGCACAAGAATGAGTTAACACTGCATTTTCATTTCTATAACATACCACTTTCGAAATATAATTATAGAAATTGGGGAAAGAGCTTTACATAACAGAAAAGTACCCCAAAGCAACAATTAAAAAGCAAACATCTGTTTGGTTAGCAAGAAAAAAAAAAAGTGATTTACTTTTGATAAACTGCATTGTAGCTTAAGTAATTATCTCTAGTTCACCTCTTTGTCTTAAGAAATGGGAAGCAATCCTTTCATCTTTTTGTATAATAATTATTTCTAAAGAACAAGAATATATTAGAAAAGGAAAATAAATCCCAGAGGAGAAATAGTGTGTCAAACATAAAGTTAATGTTTCTATTCTGTGAAACAGAAATTACTTGGAGCAGGTAGTACAGCTAACTGTATGCATGCGTTGGAGAAACAGCATGCCAACTGTGAAGTGTGGTCCAGGTCTTGTCACAATTGATGCAAACACTCCAAACTACATTAAAAGGTTATAGTTTTTAATAATAGTATTGTTGCAGAATCCCCTATAAAGATTTGTTAGAGCAGATCAGAAGCTGGAGTGTCCTTTCTATGAGAAACTGCAACATTCCTTTTACAGGTTTTTTTTGTTTAAAAAACTGTTTTCATTTTTAAATTTCCAGTAGAAAAGCAGATGGAGAGTGCCTGATTGAGGCCTACTAAAATGCTCCATTCCAATGTTGCTGATAAGGAGAAACTGTTAGAATGCATTAAATTATTTTATGGAGATAATGTATAGAAACAGATGCTTCAATATGGTATTGAAACTTAAATAAAATCAATCAAAATAGCAAAGCTGAAACGCAGTATTAAAACAGTGCTGAAATGTTGTAAAACGATGGCATATTTTAATTTTAACAATCTCCATTTTCCAACCAACTCTAGTGCTGGTCTCCACTGGAGAACGTGAATGGATGAGGAGCCAATCCAGATCAGAATTATGGGGTTCATTAATTAACTTTATTAACTAATAACTAATTAAATAGTACACTGCACTTTAATGTTGGATTCTGCCTTTATTTTAAACAAAAGGCCTGCATCAGAGCTCACGGAAGTTAGATAGAGATTCTCAGTGAATCCAAAGCCACTCTACTGAAGCCTAATTTAAATTTGAGGTTAACAGCGAGCAAGAGCAGAGTTGGGCCCATGAGTTTTGCCAGAGAAAACAGCTCCCTCAAACTTGATGATACAGCGACATTCTGCCCCATTGGAGGTCCCCAGCGTAAAGCCAGAAAATACCAGGCCAGTGAGCTGGTATTTCATATTCATGTTCATCCTTTGAGCCCAGTGCTATGACAACTCTTCACAACCTTAAACTACTGGCTGAAAAGGAAGTGGGGTTTTTGAGGACTGATTTGTTTTGCAGTTTTAAAATTTCTCCAAGAGTCTTTACAGCAAAAAAGGAAGCCCTCTTATAGAACGACCATGCAATTAAACCAACTAAGTGTGTGCAGCAGTTTGCAGAAATCATTTCACGCACCATTGCTCAGACCTGTGACTTTTGGACAGGACCCATAACCAACTAAAATTTGGGGCACATTGTTTTAATGTGCCAATTCTAATCACAAAACATAGAATTTGGCTGGGTTAATACCTCCTGCAAAAAACACTTTGATAGACTCCCTTGGATTCCTGCCTCACTGGAAGAGCCATGTACCGAAAAATTGAGACAGTATCATATTTTGAAGAGGAGTTACAAGTTATTCAAAGCACTTCACATATTATCTGTGAGATAAACACATATTGAATCAAGTAGATATAAATATTTTTTGTTGTTGTTAAATAAGCAAAGCCCCACACTTGCTCAATCAGCAATCTTAAAAGCAACCCACCTTTCCATGTTTGAAGAATTTTTGTATGCAACTTATGCGCCACAGCTCCCCTGTATTTCTCTCATGCCAGAGTAACTAAGCAAGAAAAAAGAAGAGCCTATGTAGCCTTTCTGAAAACTATGCAAGTAATTAGTAGAATAAAGATATGATAATGCAATGGTCCCCTATCAAGAGTTTCTCCCCGTTGACAATAGCTGACAAGTGTGAACAGTTTTCAAAGAACAACAAAAAATATATTTTTTATGCTTTTGTATAGATTTTGCAAATGCTAATTACTATCTGGAATACTGAATTGTATGATTTAAAAAGAAGAGGGGTTGCTTTTACCATTTTTATGACATTGACTTCTTGTACAATTACTGCTGCAGAGGCTTATTAGACTACACATTTGGGCAGGAGTTGATTCCTCCAAGTGATATGAAAAAAATGCCAAACTTAAAAAAAAAATAAATCTGGAAAGCATTTTAAAACATTTTACTGTTTTTCATTTTGAATTCCTAGACCGTGACTTGCCACACAGGCACATGCTTCTACCCTGTCTGACAAGGAACTAAGAAGGATCAGTGAATAGCATCCAACCCAAGATCCGAAGATCCAGTGAGACTGATGACAATACTTCAAATACCCTTAATGGGTTTTAGCACAGGTTCCTAGCCTATAACTTGAACTGGAAGCAAATACAACAGCAGTTCCACTGAAATCTCTCTTACAAACTTTTTTTCTCCCAGCATTTTCTTTTTCAGTGCCACTACTCAAAAATTACAGGCGCTACTGTTTTCCTGGGGCTTTAAACTTACAGCTGCAATCCCTTCATACACCATGTAAAGAAAGTCAAGACAACCCCCTAGCCTGTCATCAGGAACCGTTTTCAGCAAAAATACAGAGCGAGGTTCTGCTGTCTCAAAGTGTTGCCTCTCATCCCAGATAAGCATTAAAGCTGAAAATTCATACGTAGCAGCAGTGAACTAGAGGACAGGTCTGAGTCGTATCATGTTTTTAAACAGGTACCACCCTGACTTTAGTGCATTTACTTCATACTGGTGTACCACTTGATTGCTTCTGTACCAACGTACACTGGCTGTGTGTGGTCCCAGGAATCCAATCTGCAGGTAAAAGATTTTTGACTGAAAAAAACTCATCCTCTAAATGTGAACCCAAAGCCACTCTTTAAATCCCCTCTGAGACTGCCCTATGAGCTTTTAGGAAGATTGTACTTCATATACCTTTTTGCCCTCTCCCATAATCTCAAGAAGTTATTTTGTTTGGATGAAAATGGAGATCTTGTATTTCTTACTGTTCAATTATTAAGGAACAGCAACAGAGTCCGCTTCATCTGAAAGGCTCAGCGATTTTTAAATGATCTCATGTACCGTAATTTATAATGGAAAATCAGGTGCAAATAGTGTGAGACGCTTTCTAGTTCTCCTCTAATGGAAATAAAATGAATCCCTGGTAATGGGTGACCCTACTTGCTTCTGTGGTCACCCATTTTACTTTTTAGTGTTCTCTTTAGCAGTCTCAGGAGAAAAGAGCAAATGCAAAGCTTTTATCCGAAGCTGCTTCTCAAAACAATAGCTCTGCATTTCTGCTATAAAATCTATTTTTACTATTCTCATAAACTAATGTTATTGATCACAGAGACTTTGCTATTACCCCACTAAGAAAAACTTACTTGCACTGACAGTCCAGAGACAAAATGATTGGAGTTTATGCAGTGCAAAGAATTAATTCTGGCTCTGCTAATACAAGGTTACTTCATGTAGCTGTTTAAGTATTTCTTTATTATTTACTATTGAATTTATTTATTTTAAATTTAATTTAATTAATTGTTTATTACTTTTTATTTAGTATTTATTTAGATAAACCAGACCGTTACCATCACATCATTCCTTGTCTGTGTGACACTGCTAGACCTAACACTACGGAAAAAAGAAAATTCTCTTCAAGCATATGTTTTCAATATAAACAAGGAAACCTGGCCAAATGTCGTATGTCAATACAATGATTTCTTTCCACCAGCATAATGATAATTGCTGTACACAGACATTTATTTTTGACTAATTAAGGTTGAGTCTTGGCATTCGCTGCTCACACTCCAACATATGTATGCCATTAATGTCCAGAAGAGCTTATGCAACACAGTGTTAAACTGCATGAGGAAGAAACGCTTTAGTTATGACCATTAGCTTATTTAATTCAGGCGTACATGTTTATATACTATATTTTGTTTACCGATTGTGGGGAAAGACACAACTGTTGCGTCTTTGTGAATGGTCACTGCAATAAAAAAATGGCCGTATGTATATATAATGCTAACATTATTTGCAGCTCTACTCATAGCCTGTTAAAAAGTCGCAGTAGCAAATTCTTACAATAGTAAAAAAGATTTGGTTTGGGTAAAGATACCCTGTGCATGGTCAAAGCAGTAACATGACCTTCTTGGTGAAGCAGCATATTCCCAGAAGCACTGATTAGTGTGGATGCATGAAATATTCCTGTGTAAATGAAAAAATAAACCAAATTTTTAACCAGCTATCAATCTGTTCAACAGTTTAAAAATATTCAGATTTTTTTTTCTCAGACTGCCTAATGAAAATCCTTTTATTTAAATCAGTTCTAATTAACACACATTCCAACAATGACTACTGGGTGCAGCAGCAAAAACTCTAATCACTTATAATCTAAAACATAGCTGAGCAATATAATTTTGCCACTACCGTGAGAAAGAAGGAAAAGCTGAAGGGAAAATTCTTTTTATTGTTATTGCCATTCTTTCGTTTTATTCT
The DNA here is from genome assembly GCF_000708025.1 of Charadrius vociferus. Lineage (NCBI taxonomy): Eukaryota > Metazoa > Chordata > Aves > Charadriiformes > Charadriidae > Charadrius > Charadrius vociferus. Next base: position 2,307,722 of record NW_009647756.1, on the reverse strand, counting down.
TCTGCATTCACTGGAAGACATGATGTCTATGCCCTAAAATGAGGGAGTTTACTACAAGCTAATATACAGCATCACCAGCTTCCTCACTTAAATGCAGGAATACCTTTAAAAAGTGGATTTGCCCCTGACTGTGTCAGAACCGTGGTTGGGTATAGGTTACACAACAGAAAGCATTTACGAGACGGTGACTGACTGATTCTTAAAGGCAGGAGTTCATTTTGCTGTGGAAGAGAATATCCAAATCACGCTAAACACCTTGGACAGGATAATTACTGTGTACCACAAAACCTTACTGCGTGCTCTACCATCTTCTACAAACAGCCCCAAAGGGAGGGAGGGAATACTTCAGTATAAGTAAGGACAATAAGTAAGGACACTGATACCCCTTCTCTTTTTGTCCCCAGCAGAAGGGGCGAGCACAGCTCAGAACTTGGACCACCGGCTGCACAGCACCACAGGACACATCAAAACCCCCCACAGCTCCAATTCAGCACATCAGCTGCTCCTCACGGCAACTTCCAAGCCCCGAGGTCTGCAAGACAGGCTTTCCTGGGTGCTACTGAAGTGAACATCACTGCTCCCCTCACCAAGCACCTGCAGGTAGGAAGCAAATGTGGCAATGGCATGTATGTGCCAGGAAAGCAAAAGAAGAAAGGGCCTTGGGAAAAAAAATTGCTCAGTGACTCCATTTCCTTGAAGGGCAAGAAGGCAACAGCCCTTGAAGCATACCACCACCTGGAGCTCCTGCCAGGACATGGAGGCTTTGCATCAGCTTAAAGTAAGTCTCTGCCTTCAAGGCACAATTATACCTGTGATTTCCATGACAGAAAATTGCCCAGTGGTTTCACTGGGAATTTTCCAGTAAATCACCTATTCATGACAATACTTTATCCACAGAAAAGACAAAAAAGTGAAATTATAATCTTTTCCCAAGACAATGGAAGATCTTACTCATACTTCTTAGCTCTTTTCAAAATGTGTTGATGATACCAACACTAAATCTAATGTGTTATGACATAAGGAAAATTCTAACCCTTGCAGCTTAAAAATCCTTTATTACCATCTAGGACAATATCCTAGAATATTAAATAGATAACACTAAACCCTTCTGAAATTTTCAAGTGCAGAGCTCTCAGCTGAGGGTAGAGAAGGAAGCAAACTTACATATTAGAGACTGAGTGATAGCCTAATCTTCTTTAACTCTGTGTAATACGTGTCTCAGAGGTTGTATGAAGGTCATGCAGATCCTGCTTTGCCATAGGTCCAAAAATCACAAAAGCAATGTCATTTCAATGCTAAGCTTGGAAAAGTAAAAATCAATCCTGTACTCTTTCAGTTAAAAATACTGGAGTAATAAGAACAGGAGCAAGCCAAGCACAACAAGGAAGAATAGGTGAAAAAGAAAAAAAAAAGGTATAGAAATAGCCAAAGAAAAACACCTTAAGCAAACAAAGGGAAAAACAGGAAGAGTAGGGAGAGGCATACTTCTGAACTGCCCTTGAAAATGTTCTAGTTTCACACAAGAGCAAATGCAACTCATGTCCTTGTCCATTTCTGGATTACAGCAGAGGCCTTCACAAGTAGAAAGATTGCATCAAGAAAGCACTATAACTGAAAAAAGCAAACGGATGGGATAAGTGTCATTGCCTATAGCAAACAAAACGTCAGAAGTTTATAAAAATTGTGGCCTTATCTGAAAACAGAGAGTGAAGACCTGTTCTGTTGCACTATGAGGAACCCATTGAGAGTGGTGTTGGAGTAATTGTATGACACCAAAACATGAATGAAACTAAGACTATAGAGTCTCCTCTACACGAAATACCAGGGCTCTGTTATCAAAGTCAGTTTTAAAGCTTATCTCAAAACTCTACAGATGATCCAACACTCGTGTGCCACAGGAGATAAAATTAGAGATGACTACACGAAAGATGAAAAAGCAAGGACCTCTCTTCCAGATAAATTACGTTATGAGAAACTAACAGGCTCTGACATCAAAATCCAACCATTCTTTAAGGTTTTGTCCCCCATTTGGGTGGGATCCTTCCTTGGTTTGCAGGCACATGGACACAGCCGCGCCAACATAACAACTCTGTCTGCAGCTCTATTCAAAGCATGATTACAACCAAACAGCATTATCGGAGTCTGGCCTGAGAAAAGCCGTCTCCATGTGATGTGAAGCAGCAATTTTCTTCAGAGCAAATGATTTCATGAATCAGCCAGCAGGGAGTGACAACATTCTGTTGCCAGTGACTAAGTGTATGACCTCTGGGTTGCAATTTCCACCAGCTTAATAAGAGTCCATTGCAAACGTGAGCACATTTTTCACTCTGCTGCTAACAGAGATGCTAATCTGGCTCTCAGTTTCCTTTCTTTCTTTTTTTTTTTTTTTGTTTTTGTTTTTCTTCTTGCCAGCTTTATTGCTTACAATGTAGTATTTCCCTGGAGACAGAACAAAGTCTACTCCACGTTGCTAATAAAACTTGAAGACAACATAGTAGAGTAAGAATTAAAGGGCAACAACTCTTCTACTTTGAGGAATGTGGCAGGCCTAGCACAGACCTCATGGCCTTCTCCTGCTACGAGAGGTGAGACACAAATGGACTGAAGTAAAGGGAGAGAAAGAAAAACCTTTTCTAGAACATCTTCTGGTACAGATCCAGAGATGGAAGGAAAATCCCACAGCCCTGAGGATGGTCAGAAGAGGAACGATGAAGTTTAAATGGAAGGTAAGGTAAAGACTGAGTAACAAAAGCATGAATACTACCCAAATTTTAAAACGTTCTCTGAATACTTCAGCTAGGATCTGCACACAAACAAAATCTCCAGGTAATGAACCACAACACATTAACATCAATATTAACACTACAGGATTAACACAATAGTAGAATACTGTACTGACTTATGAGACTTGATTGTAACTCCAAAACATGGTAGGAAGTGGATTATTTATACCTTTAATAGCAGTGTTGAGGAGAGGAATAACAGAAACCTAGATTTTATTGCGCATCAGGATTCTAGATGATTGTTGATCCTAAAAGGATAGTTAAAAATGCTGCCGTTAACCCACATCTGTGATTCCAATGCAGTACACTGCCACTTCTTGGGCTGTTACCAGTGGGGAGGACAGAGCCTCAGGCTCTAAAACTCAGCTCTGAATTGAGAAGGACAAACTTCCAACACTGAAGATAAGATAACCAGTGATACTAAGACTCCATGCCAAGGGTGGAGGAAGCTTTATTGAATAGGCCAGCATGGACTTGCTGGTAGAGCAGGAGATGAAAAATGTAAGATTTTCTTGTCTCCACCTCTGTCTGAGGTGCCCAACGAACTGCACTACTTGGACGTGTGCCATATAATTAATGTGCATCTATCAAATTGTGCATTCAGTGGAACAGAGTCATATAAGATTTCCTGGAAACTTACTGGTTGGCTACATGGTATGTGCACAGGGTTTTTAACTAGGCTGGACAGAATGTATTTCCTGGACAGAAATACAAGTACATGTGACATCAGATGCAATCACAGTGATGTAGGGCTCAGCCCAGCCTGTTTGCACCAGACTGCTTTTTCCCCTGGATAAGCAAAGATGAATGTGAATTTGGGTAAAAGCTCCTGCTTTCAGGGTGCCTTTGTCCCAAGCCAGAATAGTATTGCGTGTTTGCTCCAGGAAGACTTGCTTTACAATACTAGAAGAAAAATAGTTACTTGAAATGGGCAGCTTGGACCAAACTAGCTTGTTTTTATTATCGGTTTTCACTGTGTTTACATAGCATATAAAATAAACACAGAGTTATTCCAGGTTTAATCCCATACCTCTTATTCCTGCTTTATAATTCTGCTGTAAGAGAGTCTTCTCATACTAACTGAACTATTCATATTTACATTATGCAACATGTACTAGTGTTGCAGGATTACGGTGTGAGAATGCTTATGTAGTTCTCAAGCTGTGTCATGCCATGCTCCTTCAAGGTAACTTGCACTGCCACTTTTTGTATACTTAATAAGGTGAGTTTTTTATGGTGCTTATCACAGATTTTGTTCGCAAACACCTCGCAAGCACCAATAAATTCATTCTCCCAGTAGGCAGTGAAGTATTTTCTTTGTTTCACAAAGAGATGAGCTGCAGCACAGGGATAATGCAAGTTGTCCAGTGTCACACAGTCACTGAGTACAGATCTCCTGAGTTCTTGTGCAGTATTTATTCACAAGATAACCCTTCTCAAAGAGCTCTGCCTAGATGCCCTATTTTCTCAGCCTCATTTCCCACTTCACTCTATTTCAGGGAAGATCTCTTTCACCGATCCAAGTTTGCAATGCCACCATCAACTCACTAAAATGCTTCATCAGAAGACAGGTCGATCTACAGTGCTCAGGAAAATTGAGCTTGTAAGGATAGTAAGGACTGGATGCCATTATAGGTGTACATATTTACATTTTTCTGTGCGCGTTTGTGTCTCTGCACATAACATATGTATACACATATCTATAGATATGCATGTTACCAGGTATCAGTGGAAAGTTATCAAATACAGAACAAAGTCCAGTTATCCAAAGCTTCAAACAAACCTGTATTATTTACTGTAATATTTAGCTATTCCAGGCTCACAGTCCTGTATCCCTAGAGGGCAATGTCACCTAACAGATTGTGCTCATGTCCCTGGAATCTTCATATAAAGCCAAAGACAATGCTATTGTGAAGACAGACAGAAGGAAGTCTGTACTTAATAAAATTTAATTTAGCTAAATATAGACTTGTCCCTGTTTACTTTCAAGAAGTTTTGCCACCTGATTTCAAGAACAGCAAAGTACAGCTGATTATCCAAAACTTACCCATCTTTGCAAACCTCTGGGATTTTCCTACCACATCCCTATGTCGAACAGTCTTAGGCACAAATAGAGAGACAGTTCAAGACGCTGAGGCCTTAAAGAATAGCACACACAAATCTGAACGCCTGCACAAGAGAAACTTGAAGGGAAAACAAAATGGTCATTTTCTTCCCTGCATTTATTGCCGTGCTGCTTTACAATTAATATTCTTCTTTCGCAAAGCCAAGTTTGCTGTTGGCAAGGCCCACATCCATCCTCAACATTGTTCAGCTTGGATATTATGGCTCTGACAACTCTGGTGAACGCAATTTCAATAGCCTCCTCTCTGTGAAGTGAAACCTCTCACTTCAACAACAATTTGCTACCTCTGAACAGAAAGCGATGTTCGGGGAGTGAAGTTTTCCAGCAAAGCTGCTGACAGTGCGACCACAAGGGAAGCTGTGACTGTTCAACATCTTTTAAAATCAGAATAATGTCATGTAATTGCTTCAGTGATGGATTTAGCAGCCCAGATTTAGCCCCTGAAATATAAAAATGTAGGCTTCTGTTGTTTGCTTCCTTTTTGTTTTAAATGATTGATAATTATTTCACAAATGTCTTCCCCTGACATTTGATTTGCTAGATAATACATAAACATACAGTTTCTAATGGGTTTTCCGGCCTTTTAACCTAATTTCTTTCCTCATTACTTTTCATTTTGTTTCCAATTCTGATATAAAATCTATTTTTCAGAAAATTTTTGCATGATCTGAAGCTCCCTCGCTTTAATAATGTACAAAATGATATTTTAAAACAACAACAAAGCCAAGATCAGTGATAGCAGAGAAGCGAAATCAGCCCCTATTTTTAACTTTTCTCTTTTATGTTGAACTGCTTCACACACACTCTCTTCAAGACTGTTCCAAAAGTATGTTGGAAACTAATAATTATTTTGTGTATAAGAACCTTTAAAAAACATTTGCCATATGAAAAAAGTTGCGTGAGGACAAAATGAGACAGTTCAGCATAAGAAAACATATTTTTCTGTCAAATACTGGCTGGCATTGTTACTCTATTGAAAGGATTTATTAGCTAATTAACGATTAGGCAGATCATGGAGTTAATCATTAAGAAATGAAAATTACATCCTTTACATTTTTATAACACAGAAGAGGAAATAATGGCTAGAAATTGAGAGACACATATGAGTGTGCATAAAACACTGAAACAAATCTCAGTGTTAAGGGAAGTACTGAGTAAGTATTCCAGTACGCTCACTAATTTCAGTGGCGGTAACAAACAAAATCCAGTAATTTATTTTCCATAACAGCATTTACACTCTTTGGAACAAAGCAGGTTGTAGTAGCAATTGTTCTGAGTGTATCTTTGGGATTGTATTCGTTTACTCAAATTTCCTCTGCATGAAGAGTTAAACTGCTTTTTTTGGTCTTCCTCAGTCAGTATAAATCAGTGGGACCATGTGATTATTGGTCTTATGGCACTCCATGTCCATCTGCGACTCCATTCATAAATGCATGAAAATGCCATTCAGCTTTCTAAAGAAAACTACTTAAAGTTTACAGGATGATTGCTCCCTTTTTTTCCCCTTCGACAGAATTCTACATGACTATGAACAAGACATAAATTTTTTTTCCAGTGAAGATTCTCAATATGCCATCTGTACATCATCATTCTTTACACAAAGGCCCACTGAGATTTCCTAGCATTACATTAAACAAATTAAGCACGTTTTTGTATTGGTACATTATTCAAAGCATTGCTCCCATGCTCTAAGACTCAGAACAGAAGAAGTCTTCTGAAAGAGAAGTCTGAAGAGAATGCATCCAATCTGCTATTCAATCTATTTTTTTCCATTCTAAAGTCTCTCTTTTTTGAAGGTGTGGCTGTGGGTAGGAAGGATAATGCAATAATGATCTTCAAGCAACAATACCTGTATTGTAAAATCGCAATTTATTCAGATGTCTTTTCCAGTGTAGCCTAAAGAAATAACCTGACACGCTAACAGACAGGTTTCTATTTAAACAAAAAAGAAAAAGGAGAAGTTCTTAAGAAATAGCCTCTAAAAAACATGTTTTTGACTTTCCTCCTTGAATTCCACTGACAAAACTAATGAGTGAGGTGACAGGAAACCTGATATTAATTCTGCAAGTTCTAACTAGATGTGCAGGAGATCTAAGCCCAAGGAATAGAGCTCGAATGCAGAGCAAATAGGCAATTATTCTGAGCACAAGAATTCTGTGCCTGATGATGACTTGCCTGTCTCCGTTCTCCAGTGTCGGTTCTACAGAGACTGTAATCTTCTACATTGATGCCTATATTCAATCTTAATGCCTGATATTGAGTGATGGGAAGCTGTAGAGATTCTTGCAAGATTCATCGTTAATGGGTTTAACTCAATTGGCATGTCTGCTCAGGATATTTCATAAATACATAACCTATGCTACGTGATTGGAATAATTACTTAGAACCATATAGAGTGACCATCTCAACATGGCACATTTTGTTCCACAACTTTTGCCACCTTCTGCTTTACCTTTAGGCAGTCATCTTTTAAAAATAATTAATGCTGGTAAGAGGATATGGAATAATTTCCCCCCATTTTGCATGCACTCATGTGGACTCACACAGTTCCTGCCTTTGTGATCTGAGGTTCTGAAGGAATCCAGCTCTCAAAAAGCAAAATTTTGCCACACGCTGGGATGACTACAGTTCTCCTTCTCTACTGTCTGTGTGGACTGTTCTGTACTGAAGCAAGTTATACTCAGAAAAAGGAAAGTCCCGACAGAAAGAGATTTTGCATGAAAAAAAATGAGAAAGAAAAGAAAATCCTGCTGCAAATGTGCTTTTCAAGTAGCTTAAAATTCATCCAGCTGTTTTTTTTTTCCAATTATTAATCTTCTGCCTCTTGGTCCTGTCTTTTCCAAATCCAACATCTGCTACCTTTGTTAGCATATGATGTGCAGGAGATTTATTTGTCCATAAGGCCTCTCCATACATAATGCAATTGCTATGGTTTCTGACCTATCTGAACACTATCATTTGCAGTGGACTGCATTCATTTATATGAATGGACTTTCATGACAAGGATCTCAATGACCCACCAGTAGAAACATTCTCGGTATTTGCCTCTCTTGCATTATTGTAATAAACAAAAAGGAAAATGACATAGGGTCCACCCCAGGGGAGGGTGTTCCAATTTACTGTGCCAGGCGTCTGACAGATGATTCAGGCAGGCTGACACCATGCATGGCTCCTTCCTCTAAACCTACCTTCTGTTTTTCTGCAGTGTTCTCAGTCACTTCAAAATGAAGGAGGCATACTGAATAAAATATACGTTCAGATGCACCCAACTATCACATGATGCAGAGTGTTCCCACTCAGTCTATAAGAGCGAGTCCCATGGGTTTATTCAGTTTGTTAATATCAACCATGCTGTACAATCACTACAATGCAATCTTCATTTCCAATCCCATCACAACACGTTGCTAAAAATTATTTTCTGAAAGCTGGATCTCATCAGATATTCATATAAGAGTTCATGTGGCTTTTCAGGAGATCAATATGAACATGCAGACGTTGGCCCCAGGAACTAAATAAGGCAAGGTTGACAAGTGAAAAGCCAGCAAAGTTAAACAAGGAAAATCATACCATTTCCGTTTTAAGATCAGATTGAGAATGGGTTGTGTTTGTTTTTAATAGTCATGCCTAGTTAATTCCCTTCAATTAGTAATTCTTGAAACTTTAGTTTGAATTTGAAAAAAAAACATATTACAAAGTAATTTAACAATGGTTATTACCACTTAAGTCTTTCAGACATGCAATTATGCAAATCCACCAAACAATTCTCACTATATTTTCTCTACTTGGTTGAGATCACTGTTAGAAAAATGAATTTACATAATGGCATCTGCTTGCTTACAATTTGTATTTCAAAAATAAAGTGTGTGTAAGGTAACTTGTACAACAGTTTCACTATTCCTCATCTCAAATAGCTGCCATTTCAATTTTTTCCTCCTTGTTTAGTAAGGATGCAAATACAGGACTGAGAATAAGCAAGGAATCAAGAATATAGTTTAGGATATTTGCTGTCTCATTTCCAAAGCACATGCTCTCTGAAATGTGCATGCTCCATTTTAGATATAGCCAGAACATATATGCAGAGCTAGATTCCCATTTTTGGAGTACCATGAAAATGCATATGTTTCACAAAACTCCAAGCATAAAACCAAAAATTACAACATTCAGGTCAATACCCTCTGCTGACTCGCCCCTCCAGTTCTCCTGAATGAGGTATTTGAAGATTCTGGGCTCTTGAGTACTTTATCACATGGTAAGTTAACAAAATGGTCCTTTATCCTTACAACCTTGTGCACTAGCACATTTTACATCACCTCTCACTGGGTAATCTCCTTCTGATCCAATTTCCTACCAATCCAGTTTTCCCTATTGCACTGAATGACTCCATATTTGGTGACATCTTATTTTCCACTACACTTATTTCTTGACTACCTAATTGGTTGACTGAAGTCTAACAGCACTCAATAAATCAAAAATAAAAATCTTGACTAAAAATATCTTCATGTTTCAATAACCCTATGATTCCACTCACAGAATAACACAAAGATAACAACAAAAACTGCTAAAGGCATAAATAGATCATTTTATTCTCATAATACTGTGGCATACTGGGCTGAACCTCCTATCATTACCCTCACCATTATTATGGGTTTGAATGACTGGATCGCAAGGGAGTCTATTGCATTAGGTTCCCCATAAGCAACGAACAAAGCGTTTACCACTGAAGTACGAAACTAGAAACAACAGAAACATAAGACAACAATTGGCACTGTTCTTTATGCACAAATAATGTAACTCATGTCAATTTTCTGGAAGTAGATAGAGACTTTGCAAAGAGAGTTCAAACTCACGTTCAGGACCGTTGAAATATATGAGGTTTCATTGCTTGATCATAATGCAGGATTTTTTTTCCCAATTTACATTCAGGACTGAAATGCTATGAAATCACATCACTTTGGACAGAAAAACAAATACTTTGGAATAAAATAAAATACCGTACTTTTGTCTGATTCCAAGTTCTCTGCTTGTTTTCAAATTTTCTGTCCTTGTTCTCAGTTTTCTTTGTTATTTCAACTTAAGTTTCCTTCTCAATTTTAAATGTGAAAAAATCAGCACTTCTTTTAGAAGTTGTCAACTCTTTCTGAGTTCTGTAATGTGTGCCCTTGTCTAGAGATACCTAACTTTGACTCCAACTTCTCCCGCTTTGAGTGACAAAATGAAAATTAGATCAAAGAAGCTGAAGTTCAGCAGTGGTGCTGTTGACACTTTCTTTGTGAATCCTTTTTCTCACCATTTTCACCTAAGATGTTTATTTTAGTTATGCTCAGTGTTTTCATTAAAACATTTGACTTTTATGTGAAATACATATATACTGTGTAAAAGCACATATATTGTGCTTTAGAGTTTCTTGGATATGAAAACACTGAAATTGTGTTTTAACCCACGATATGAAAGAAAACATTTTAAGTTATGAAACATTTCACAAAATGTTTTTTCCATTTTTCGGCAGTTTGGAACTAACTCTAACTTTAAACTTGAACAAAGAACTATCTGCTATTCCCCGTCTTTCTCTGGAAACAACAGAAGCAAAGTATTGCACACACGTTCAAGGACTTAAATACTGCGTTCATACCTCCTAACACCACCATCATTCAGAATGACTCAACAGTCAACTACTACTTGTGTCACATCTGTAGAGTGAGAATCACAAAAATATGAAAAGACTCAGTAGGTGATTATTCCATTATTACTAGAAGTGGTGGTAGCAGTGCGTGCGTACTGTCTTGGAAAATACCAAGATAATATCTGTGCCATAACGAGTACGCAATCTAAATTAGAGAGACAATATAATGAGAAATGCATACAGCCTTTGAATAGCACATTTGCACATAAATGAATTGCAAATAACACATATCCCATATAAACATTTCTTGCTCTTTTTTGGTTAACTCCTCTAAATTGACACATCTTACCACACTGCAGCACGACTGCTAGATTTGCAAAGATATTAACACCAAGAAATTCTACCCAGGTGTTTACTTCTGCTTGTAGAATGCATTTGGGAACTGTGACAGAATGATGAGGCTGGGCTACATCCAGATTTCTCTGAAGCCCAAACATTTAACGTGTTGTTTTATCTGTTAGTAGTTCAAAAATCAGCTGCTCTTGTCTTTTGCATTTTAAGCCAAACTGCTAAATATTTTTTGGTTTTCTATTTAAATGGAGAAAACTTGCATATGTAACAATAACTTTGGATATTCCTTACTGTTTACTCCACCTTCTGTAAGTGTGCTAATCCAGTATTTATTGATCTGATACCAGTAACAGGCACTACTTACAGTACGACATCTGGTGAATCAATCATTATTACCATAGCGGTACATTATGACTCAGTCCAAGGTTTTTGTGTTCACTGCACAAAGTAAATAATGTTTATTGCTGAAAAACTACCAACCTCAAGCCAAGCATGCTGTGTTACCACATATTTTATTATAACTTGTGATACTAGAATATGCTCAGCGTGTTCATCTGCACACTGGCTTTCTGAGGGAGGAGATGGGGGAGACTCACCTCTCTGCCAAAATGAACTGTAAGAGAGAGTCTTTACAGCTCAGTCCATAATAAAAGAGTGTGCTGTGTGATCCGCAGTTCAAGTAATTTCTTATACCCTCCTGCATTCAGTATTTAGCCTTAACATTGAACAAGTTACTTCTCTCACTGACAGGTTAGCACCTTTTCAAACCACTTTTTAAGAGACCTGGCAAAACCAATACTTCTGTTCCCCTTACTCTGCACAATCAGAACCAAGATTTTGTTGAAGAGAAACACACTGTATGTGCAATCAATGAGTTTGTTTTCTATGAAGTAGAGTGTAGGGGGAAGCTTCGCAGGATGATTTCTCTAAGCAACATCTAATGCTACAGAGATGATGGCTACTTGCTTCTGTCAGAGTCTGCCTAAACAAAACAAACTAAGCAGGTTTCACTAGGGAAAACTGTTATATTTTGCACCTATTAATATCATGTTTCCTATAAAGTTTATATACACACTCACTGGGTGGAAACTCTGATTAGGATAGGTGTCCACTCTCCAGAGGCAGGGAAAACGCAGCAGAAAGAACTAAGCATACACAGAGCAAATGGTGGAACCACACCAAGAATGAAGACGCCCTTTAAGATCAGCTCTATTGTTACTAAGCAAGATCCCCCTCACTGTACTGATCTTTTACATTTGTGGAGGATTTCCTTCACCTTAAAACACATACGGGCGTTACAGACCTCTGCATGCCAGCTGGTCCTCCTGAGGTTCCTCTATAATCAATTAAGAGAGAAAAGAGCAAACTTCTGACTTGGGACATATAACCAACTTCAGGACAAGATTAAACATCAACTGAAAATGCCTAGTTCTTTCCGTTAACTGTGAGAGGAGACCAGGTGATGAAGTGCGATGTAAGCTTCTAGTTCACCTTCTGGTGACTAAATTCAGTCTCTTGAGCCTGAAGATTAGAATTGCAACTCATTGAGGTGCTTACCAAAATGCAGTGAGGTTTAATCTTTTCTAATCTTTCGGGCTGTCAACACTATAAAGAGAGCAATATACTTAAGATAATATACTGATCGCATTAAAAATAGGTAGAAAACAACAAAAAAAGGACAATTAAATCACGAAATCAGCTAAGAAAGTAGGCAATAGTGCTTTACATATGGAAGTTAGTGATTCTGATTAAGAAAATCTGTTGGCTGCTTGCCAATTACATGGCAGGAGTTGATGTCATTGATTTATATCAATGCAAAGGGCACCTTATGCTGCCAGCATTATGTCAAGTGGCCCTACTGTAAACAGAATCCATATTCTAAAGCCAAAAGGAAAATGAACCGTGATCTTATACATTAAATTATATGTTTTTATGTGCATGTGTGCACCTGTGTGTTGGTGAGAGGATGTGTATACATGTATATCAGCTCTCTTTACTATAAAATAAAGCTGCTTATGCACAAGGACATTCGCTTCTTCATTTGGGTTATGTTACTGTTAGATTGATTTATACTTTGTCTTAACAGGTCTTATTCCTGACGCAGAGATGGACAAATGTGAATGAGAGCTCAGGGTGAGGGATTCCTTTCAGCCTTTTTTGTTGTGCAAAACAAAAAAGGGAATTTAATTATAAAGAGTTTAAGACTCCAGTGTCGATCTCTTTTTGACTTGTCTGTGGAAACTGCCCTCACCATATGGATGGATGAAAGACAAGAATAATGACAAAAATCACCATCGCCCAGTTTTCTCTACCTATGGAAGACATTCATATTTGATGCACACCCCAGGCCCGCTTCTTATCTTCTTCAGGATAGTCAGTCCCTTACTTCTCTTAGCCATTCACTTATTCTTATATCACATCAGTCCAGCAGAGCAGATGCTTTCATTAAAAATGCTGAGAAATAGACATGACTGCTGGTCTGGCCTGGAATTTGGGAAGTAACTCAATTTAAAGTCAAAATGAATTTATATGTCTCTGGATATGGCACTGCTTAAAGAAGCACTAATGAAGCTCTCAATTTATTCCACCAAGAACTTTCAGGTTAATATATATTAATGTACTTTTTGTAGGTCTGCAACCCAAGTTTGATTTGTTTCTCCTAGAAGCAATTTATGTTGAAATTCCAAAGCTGTAGACATCTCAAGAATGTTTAGATTAACTTAATCATGAAAAACCAACATATACAGGCATTAAAAGAAGTAAACAGCCTACATACAGTCCATTTAGAGAAGCAGTGGCCTGGTAGTGTTAAGGTCAGATAAAAAAAACTTCTAAAACTCTAAACAGATTTTTAGACCCACCAGGCCTGATCCTGGTGTCTAACCAATGCAACCAATTACATTCGGCATAAGAGCTGAGAGAGGAATTAAAGTGACAAAGCCTGTTTGAAAGCTGTCTTCACATGCTGCTGATCCTTCTTTGAATTAAAGAACAGGAGAGGAAATTGCAGCAAGAGTTTCAGCTGCAGTGGGCAAAGGTTGTGAGGCAACAGCTCTCCTCCACAGAGGACAGGGTTTTTTTTTCATATTTCTACAAAATTTGAACAAAATTTGAGACAGCAGAGCCCATTAGGACTCTTCTGTCATGATGGGGATCTCTGACATCCAGCTGTCAGAAGAGGAAAGTGTAGCTGTGGGAGTGGAAGGAGATGCTTAATCACTACAACCACTGGTAACAATCACCGTATGCAGAACATCCAACCAAGGAATGCTCCTTGGGGAAAGGGGTAAGCTGCCTTTTTTGACGTTTGACTTGGGATGCTTTCTTACAATGACATAAGAGGAGTAGCCCACCTTTGCTGTCAACAAGAGAACCTCAAATCTGCTATCTACTGCCATATCTTCATGCAGCTGACTTTCACAACACTGGCCATTTACATGGCAGCTCACACATTTATGCGCAACAGACAGCAAGGTGTTAATAAGAAAAAGTGGCAGGTTTCTAAGTGGCCTAGGTTTGTTTCTGCAATCTTTTTTTTTTTTTTTTTTTTCTTTCAGGAAGAGCTAAAAATCCTATTAAAATAATTTGGCTGGCTTTCAATCTCTTTACTAATCAGACCGGCTAGCAAGTGACTTCTTGGTAGCTGAGAAATACCTGTCTTCCAGGCTTTACTAGTAACACCAATTAACATAGCAGGAAATATAAATATTTCTACCATGCAAGTGATCATTGCAAGGCAACCACACTCTGTTGATCAGGGTGAATAATGACTCCCAATACCTGTGCAAGTTTCTACTCTCCAGCACTGGAAAAGAGAATAGGAGAAAAGTATTTTTAACCTTTTTCAAGAAAGAACAGCTAAATTCTTAATGGAAAAAAAAAATATCCCCAAACTGTATTTGTCAGAATGTGAAAATGCATGTGAGATGTAATGTCTATTAGCTTCTATTTAGCGTCTTCCTCACACCAGGGAACTTTATAATAAGAAGCAGCTGAGGAGAAATCAATGTTGGCCTCCATGGATGTTCTGTATTCATAGGGATAGCTCCTCTGATTGATTTGTTGGCAACATGCGACAAAAACAATTTAAATTAAAAAAAAAAGAGCCTAATGAGAGCTAAATTCTAAATGAGAAGAGGGGGAGACTAACACCAAAACAAGGAAGAGACCCCTAACAGCTTCTCTGACCTTACTTTATTAGTATTTTGTGTACATGGACAAGGACAATGGAAGAAGAATAGCTTCTCCCCTAAATTTGACCCCCCAAGGTAAAATAATCAGGTCAAAACACTTCAGGCATTGCAGAGTATGTGAGGAACTATGTGGCTGAAATAATAGCAGAGCGCCATTTATTCATCTCCAGTTTACAAACTAGACAGCCCTATTCTTATTTCTTTATGTTTATAATAATGTCTCCCCACTTGCACTGCTGCAAAGCTAATCCTCCAAGCTTCCACACAGCGTTATTGGGACAATGCAAGTGTAGGCTGTAGCTGCAAGTCAATCCAGCACCTGACACTACCTTCAGAATATAGTCCCCCCCCCTCAAAGAAATACTTCTCCTAACTATTAAAACACATACAGAATGCCCCTTTCCTCTTCCACATAGAATTGTATGCACTGTACTATATACCTGCGTGCTTCACAGAATTGTATACACTGTACTATATGTACGTATGCTTCATAGCCACATATGCTTATTTCAGCAACTATTAAACAGGGAGCCTACACCAAAAGGCAGCAGAGGGGGACCTGGAGCATTCACAGAGGTATGGATGAATGAAGTTTGAAAATGGTGTGAAACATAAATTACACTGTACATAAATTCAGCTCGGTGCCACTCTCTGTGTAAAAAGCTAACTACATGTTCTTGGTGGGCAATCTTCTGATGCATATTTTCTTTCCAACCGGTGTTGTGCATCTCTTGTCTGCACCACAGGTCTCTGCTGTATATCCTGACAGTGCCTAGTACACAGAAATCCTGTTGAGATCAATGAAACTTCTATGCATAGAAGGGGCAGGGAATGAGCAACAGAGATCCCCAGGGTAGATAAGTCTTAAAAATCAAGTTCAAGGAAGGTGAGTTTGCCCTGTGTGACTGCTAGAGGTTTTATTTCACTGAGAGCCAAAGGCTGGTCTGGGGTTTTACTTGTCATTGCTTTTTAAAGGAACACTGAAGTAATTGTATTTAAAAGCAGATCATGCAGCTCTGTACACTGTCCAACAAAGAGCAGCGCCTATTGTCATCCAGCACAGATACAGCATCAGCATATAGATGCACTGAGGTGTAAAAATTCCAAATTGACTGCAAGTCTCGAGCCTAATGTATAGCTGTGCACTTAGTCTGAAGTGCTTTTGGCAGAAAGGAATCAAGACATAACACTTAGGCTTAACAGCAGAGTACTTACTCTTGTCTTTTGTCTCCTGGTGGTGGTTAAGTGGCAGAACAGAGCTGGTTATAATGCAAAGTGCTTTCATCCATGCAGGATTACACCCCTCTCTTTTCCTCATGATTTCCATTTGTGTGCTCTCCAGGATCAAGTATATTTTCCCAACACGTGACAGAATTATCAGGGAAACTGAGCTCTCATAAGGGTTCATACTTTATCATCACTGAGCCCATCCTCGCATTTCATACAGAGATCCCTGGATCACAGCTGCTATAAAACACAGCAAACTCTGAAGGACACAAAGATTAGGCCATTGGCTGACAACACCGCCAGAACACAGAGTAGAAAGTTTGCTTTAAAGATTATCTGTTTACGCGATTCACTTTGCCTCAAAGCTTTGTAGTCAGATAAACGCTTTTTTTCTTCATCTGACTTAGTACATTGCAGTGTAACATCACAGTCTCTGCAGCTCATCCCCTGTAACTCACCACTATAATCAAAATGTTAACATGAATGACCCAGAAAGCACGCAATCACTCAGCATCGACACAAAACTACCTCTGTCAGGCCACATGGGCTTACAAGATACAAAAGAGCTTTTTGCTGTGAAGGACAGATATTCCAGCAAATACACTCTGCTAACCATCCACCTACAAAAGTTAAAGCTCTTCATCACACAGTTCTGATCATACAAGTATTCTCAAACTAAAAAATAATATACTCTTGTATTTTATGTTCTGCAGCATCCTTCCACATACTGTTAGTCCATTCCACTGGAAAGTACACCCACTCAGCTCTATTTTTCCTTAACTTTATGATTTAGTGCATCCCTTACACTTCTAAGTTATTGAAAAATGTGGTGGGGTTGTTGTTTGGTTTTTTTTTTTAAAGTAATCTTCTCCCTCCAGAATGAAGAATCACTGGCTATCCACTACAGGGCCGTCTCTGTTATCAGTTTCGTTTCAGCACAGGGCACCAGTTTGCAACTGTTTTAGCAGTCCACTAAATCCTAAGAGTAATCACATGTTACTGGCAAACTGCTAAAACATAGAAAACATAGAAAACTTATTAACAAAAATGCAAATAAAAAAATTTATATGGGAATTTTCAAGAATATGTTTAGTTGAGTGTAAGGCTCGTGCTATCCCATCCAGGTTACTTGCACAGCAACCAGAACTTTGTCATTTGAGCATATAATGTATGAAGTGTGGAAACCTGGAACCCACAGCAGGGGATGGCAGAGGCCACTCAGTCGTGTCACGATCTGGAATACTAAGAAATATTACAGGAAATATTTCAAGCTTCAAATCCTTTGTTTACCATTTGCATAGCAAAATGCATCACTGTACACAGAGCAGAGACAGCTTTTCTCACTCACGGATGCCCACCTTGGCTGCTGTATGCCCACGAACGGTTATGGAGGATACAAGATGTGGTTGTATCTCCCATAAGTGTGAACTTCCCATCCTGTACGGAGAGTGCGGAGTCATTAGTCTTAATGATTCAGTCAACTCACCGGAGGATACATCTGGTCATGACTGCTAGGCAAACCTTGGGAGTTCAATTCCCAACTTTGGCAGCACAATTTATTTACATATAGATGATGAAAAATCAGCTCAAAAATGTAATACAGAACAATAAATCATATGTCCAGATATAGCTGTCTGCCATGAATAAAACCACCCCAATAAAAAATCCGTGAAATACATTTTAAACAGAAATGTTCCAAAAAGCATAGGACCCAACCACTTAAACTAAAATCAGATCTCACTGATCTTCAGACTTACACTGTATTTTGAGGGCCAGTCAGTAGAGATTAGGAGGATTACAACCATTTTTTCTGGTCTCAAAATTATGGCCCAGAAACCTGGAGATCTGGGTTCTGTTCCTGTCTGGGCCTCAGAGTCTCATTTTGGGAGGTTTTCACATTGACTACACAGCCACTGTCTTTGCAATTCAGTGGGCAAGCTGTAGGAGCTTCAGTTCCCCATGCATTTGACAGAGAGCGCGGTCTTTGGAAGGCCAATTCAACTCATCTGGGCAGGATGCCAAATACAAAAAGGTATCAAGCACTCCTACCCATCACTGTATCTATGCCTCAATCTTTTTACTGGGGAAACTGCGAAATATATTTTCCTCCTGTACAGGAACTGAAGTAAGCTAAAATAATTGATATTTGGAAAACAGTACTCTGAATACTGTGGACAGAAATCAAACTTCTTAACCTATTGAGAAGGCCTGACAGAGAAAAGAAGACAGAGTCCCCATGCTGGTCCTGAAGGTGAACAACTTTGTATCCTCAGGCCGTTGTTTACCATTCTGTGGCACCATCCTTTGCTGAACTCTCCCAAGCCCCATCACCAGTAATTGCCAGATTTTCATGCAGTTCCACCCCACAAAATTGCCAAGATGCAGATTATGTTTCTAAAAGTGCTCTGTCCCTCCTAACAGCCATACTGACATTTAAGACCATACACTTTAAGGCTCTGAAATGTTGGATATTTATGTTTGTGCTCAGATGAAACCTGAACTCTGAACAAAACATACCCCCAAATCTTTAGTGAGCATCACAGCAGCTCAAACCATTAAAATCTACTTGCCATTGATTACAAAGGACGAGGAAATCCTTCAAAGTCACGTAAAATTTTCAACTTAAAGCATTGACTTCTTTTGCACCAGCTTCATAGATATCTAAACCATAATTTCTGTACATAGTATGAACAAGATCTTCAGGGTATTTGGTGAAAGAAGCACGCGTGCATTTTGTTTTACTCTCTCTGCCAGCCAACCTTCCCCTCTAAACACATAACCAGGTCTAAAGGATGATTAAATAGGTAATGGAATGAGGCATAGTGTGACATCTTACTGAAAGATAAGAGGGCAAACACAAGTGTTTAAACCTTTCTTCTTGCTTGTGATACATAAAGCAAGCACCATTATGTAGAATAGTCTTCATGTTACTTTAATATCCTGTATATCTCCCATAAAGCTTTTGTGTAAAATCCTTCCCTGCATATATAGAAATGAATCATATCACATTATAGCTGGCTAGGCATTCTTCCCTGAGCACACTATGTTTTAAATTGCAAAATCCATTTTTATTTTCTTTTTCATTTGTCACCTCACCACTGGAAGGAAGGTTTCCTGGAGCGTATTCCATTGCATGTCTGACAATATCAAGTCTGCCTTCGATACATTAGTATAAAAAATTGAGGATAAATGATTACATTTACATGAGGTCAATGAACAAGTACAGGAGACAGAAAGCCTGCACGATCCATTGTATCTGCTGCTACAAACCTCTGAGGCTTCTTGATGAGAATACAGATATAATAAATAAGCAGTCAGGAAGGAAATAATTAATTTTAGCACTCTGATAATTTTCAGATAATTTCACAAATATGTGGATAAATAATCCTGATGTGAATATGTCATCTTTCTTATCTGCCAGCTCACAATACAGCAACATGCTGCACAATGTTAGCCTCTCCTTGTCCTTACTGTAGGTCAGCCACTTGGAGATGAGGCACTGATGGATTTTATCTTTAAGGCATTCTCCTCTTTTCTTCTGAATTGCTACATCATCCCAATCAATGTATACATTCACAACATGCTAATGCAATAAAGCTTTAAAACTGGTGCAAGCATAGTATAACGCTTTACATCACGCATGTGTGCTTGAAAATAAAGGAAAAAAGAAGCAAATACTTGTAAAACATGTATAAGGCAGAAAGGCTGAGCATCCTCTGCAGGGCTAACACAGTCTTCAGGATACAAAGGAAGAATCTGTAAATATTTAACATTGCTACAAGGAGAGGGATTAATAGAGTAGAGCTCTTTGATCAATACTTGCAGCACCATATATTATTTCCAACGGGCACGAACAGCAAAATGCTATTTATTGACTAAAGTATGCTACACATCATTGACGTTTAATACGAGGGGACACGAAATTTTCTCTTGATCAGGAGTAAGCCACTGACCTGACCATAGCCTAATCAACCATTTCTTGCACTGCAGTAGCACTTGATGGTTCCCAGCCTCATTTCTCTGAGAGCTTTCCAAATCACAGACAAATCCGGTCTCTGACATCAAGAGATTTAAGTTTTAGATAATTTAAGGTTAAATTAAATGAAGGTCGTGCAACAGAACAAATGGAAGCATAAGCAGTGAGATGGTAAAAAGCACTTGGATTCACAGACCAATTAGGTGCTCAATTAGTAGTTCTGAATAAGAAACATTTTTGTTTTATTTTTCTAGCTTGTAAAATTATAAAAAAAATAAGGAAGAGTTTTGGTAGCTTTTGTCCCTATTTCATTTTATGCAGTGCTACGTAAGATGAAAAGGAACAGCAAAGGGGAATGTGGCAGCCAGACGAAAGTCAGGGCTTGTTGCGGCAAACCAGAAACCACCTCATCAGACCGATGGCCAGCCTGCTCCAGACAACGCTCTGTATCTGATACATAAAAAGAAAGTTCAAGAAAGCAAACTGTAGACATCTGTGAAATAAACGGCCTGTAAGAAAACATTATTTGCCTTGTCATTTTGAGTCTCTTAAGATATATTGCAGGATTCTCGGTCATTAATCTCACCGGAATACACATGAAATTACCTGGCACTACTTGGGAAAAATCAACCTGTGAACCTAACTCTGCTCTTTTAAATTTCCCATTCTTCCAGCAGCTGAAATGCCTTGAAAGAAATGGTGAGGCTCCCAACCTTCACACAAAACCCTGCTGCATTTGACTGCAAAGGAAAAGCACAAACAAAGAATTTCACATCAGTCATTCCTACCACTAAGACCTTTCAGAGATAAATTGTTGCAGTTCACTGTACTCAAAGTCCGCTCCCAATCTCCACTCTTTCTGTTGTTGTAACACGTACCATTTGTTATATTTGCATAAAAGCTAGATAGTACACCAGATAAAAACCCATAATAATACAAATGCATAACTACAAAGCCAACAACATATACCTGTACAGAGGCAACATGCACAACAGACTTAGAGCCCATATGAATCTCTTTCTCAAGGTTGAACACCAATGAATTCCCCCCATGACAGTCTGCACCTGAAAATTGTGCTTACGCACTACTGAAGAGACCAAACTCTCACCAACATGTGAGAGAAGGACTTCCAGTGCACACGAGCTCGGTTCCTCCAGACCCACAACCTCTCAGGGCTGAGCTCATTTCCCAAAGTTCATAACCTATATTCGACAGTGCTGCTCACTGCTGAATCCAAACCTATGCTGCTTATTTGGAACTAGGTAATCTGAATAAAATGAAATAACTTTTGCTCAGAAGGGAACTCTCTCAATTTTCCCTTCACAGCTGCATTTTCTGTTACTCAATTTCAAGGAAGTTAAAGTGACTGAACGCACCTGACCTAATCTTTTTAAAGGGCTCATATATGGCTTTCAATCTCCTCCTCGCTGACGGATGTTGTATCATACCCAGGAAGCAAAGGGGAGCTTCCCATGTAAATTCTGAATAAACTTCCAGAACGTGTATTTCAACTCCAGTTTCTAAGGAAAAAGGTTAGTCAGGTAGACAATCGCGAGTTATTTCACTTTTTAATCTCATGTATCATATAGCTCTCGTGAGGTTTCCAAGTGATACCTGTCAAAAGCTAAATGTGAAAGTCCAAAGAAACCAGGTAGACACAACCATATGCCACCTGATGTAAAATGTCATTTATTCCTCAAGAATGATCCTTGAAGACAATTCCCTAAATTACCATTTAATATTTTTTTTCATTTCAAATACGTACCTCCTTTTCCTCTCAAAGCTTTTTGATTTCTCTTCTGCAGTTACAAACTTTTCTTATGATTCATCAAGAGTTATAACAGTTTATGTTTGCTTTTAACAATCTGATCCCCCTTTACTACTACTTTAATCAGAAATCACACATAGTCCTAAACACCTATGAGGGATTTCAGAGAACAAATTTCAGCAGTCACTGAAATAAGAAGTCAACGACTTTAAAAGGTTGCCACCTCAAGCTACCTGACTGACTTGTTTTATACACCTCATTTAAGAAATTCAAACAACTTCCTGATGCTAAAACAAATGAAACCAAACCAAACACTGCAATCATTGAAAGTACTGATAGGGGAAAAGAAACCGCAAACCAAATGAAATTTAAAAATCAAAACCCTTTCCAGCACTGTAGCCAGCCCACAAGAACTCTTTTAGGGCATCTGAACAAATGATGGATATTCTCTTGGCCGATAACAGGACGGATGCTCAGAATATGTTGTGTATATAAATTATGTGAAGTGAGTAAAAGAGGATGAAGAGAAGAGGATGTATGCACTTAAAGAGGTACAAAGACATCAAGAATAAGAGAAAATATCCTGGAGGAAATTTCTAATGGCACTGAAGAAATGAGTCATACTTAGAGAGACTCAGAGAGACAGATGACAGTGCACGCAGAGGTAGGTGGCTAACGGCAGACCACAGGTATGCATTTGATACATAAAAAACTAAAGGAAAAAAAGAGAAACAGTCATGTTAATGAACCTCCTTGCCATAAAACCCTTTCCCACCTTTTCTCCTTTTTAATGCAAACTGTATACGTAAATGTGTGCAAAGACTTTTAATGAGATGTACACTTTAAATGTATTAAAATGAATTATGCAGGAAAGCAGCAGGAGAGCAACAGATGTACAGATTCAAGGGTGACATGCTTAGTTTCACTTGATGAATGTTTGTTTTGTTGTTTTGAAAAATTAATGTAATGAAATATTTAAAGTGAACAAGAAACTTTAAAATTGACTTGGGGGATGGATTACTTCCTACAAGGACGTGTTTTTATTAAAGAAAATATGCTGCTGGCATCTGAATCAGGAGTCTATGAACAACCATTATATTATTCTCGACATTTTAGGAAAGTCTTACAGACAGTGTGTTTTCAAAGCATGGTATAATGCCTCTTGTGGACCATGAGGCCAGAGAACAAAGCCTTCACAACAAGCTTAAAGGACGGTGTTTCTAATTAAAAAGGTGGTGAGACAGTAATTTCCAAAACTTCTGAAGGCTGACAGAAGACCAAGGCAGGACGCCTGATTTGACCTATATCAAATAGAGACAGTAATAATTCTAGAAACAGCATCAACATTTCATCATCTTCCTTTCAGATACTTAATTGAATGAAGGAGTTAGAAAATTATGAGAGTCCCTCCATCTCATATTTCTGTTCCTAAGTGTCTATTTTCTTATCTAGAGGATGAGTTTCTGAGGTTTTTTTTAAGCAGTGGAACTTTTGGGTGGTCTTTACCTTTGAACACTACCTTCCAGGTATTTAAATTTAAGTATTTAAACCAAAAGGACATATGAAAACCGAACAAGATTCTCTGTCTAGGTTCCTCAGCTTTCATTGGCAAGACTTATGAGGGAGTCATGTATATATGGTTCATTCCCCTTCTGCAGTCTGTACAGCATAGAGAGAAAAAGTAAGCACTAAGCCTCCGATTCCCCAGCTTGAGGTCAAATCCCTGAGTTGTAAATAAGGGTGAGGCTGTAATGCCCAATGGAAAGTGATTGTGAATGAAGCAACAAACAGGAATTATTAGCCTTGCCCACAGCGCCTCAGGGAATCAGAAATTTCTTATTATTTTCAAAGTGTAGGAATGTTCTTGAGAATATCCAGCCTTTCCTCCATGAGAAAATTGTTCATGAAGCAAGCAAAGAAGAACAGAGGAGGTTATGATGACATAACTTGCATGCCGAGCCTTTGAAATGATAGCCTCGTGAGAAAGAACATGAATCAGAAGGATTCTTTGATTTTTCATTTAAAAAACAAAAACAAAACACAAAAAACTCACATTGTCCAGTACTATGCTCTTTACCATTTAGAATGGCTGGTAGCCAAGAAATGCAAACTAACCACGTATGAATGATACAGCTGCAAGGTTGCTTCGTAAAAACAAAAGAACTTTTTGTGGCCTAATAGTGTTCCCTGACTCTAATCCATCTATTAACAGATCACTACTGATAACAGCAGCTGCAATGAAAAACCCTCTGGGTAAAAACATCTAAATTGCATAATATGTGGAAATTGTATTATTTTTATAATAATTTAACCTCAAGCCGTAGCTGTGTATCTGATAGACACCCTCCCTCCCCCCAGTATCTTGATCCCCTATATACAGGATATGCAAGCAGAACACATTTTCATGGTGGACTTTCACGAAAAGTATATTTTAGTTTCATGAAAATTCAATTAAACAACAGAGTGCAATTATCTGTTTACTGGCAAACAGGCAGTCCACATTAGTTCAGCTCTGCTTTGCTGAACTGTGTTCAACTGCTCAAAGCATTCAAATGTTTCATTACGAGATTTCATCAGACACCCCTGGCTCCAGCACCATGGCACAGAAAATGGGATGCACAATGCCCGCTGCTCTCCGCATTTTAGCTGCTGCTTTTTAAAAGCTGCCCCTGCTCTCTACAGAAATTGTTTACAAGTATATCAAAGGTTAGGATAGCTTCACGTATATATGGTTTGCATTATCCACATCTTATCTAGGCTGGTCCCCCCCTCCTTTTTTTTTAGCATGGAAAATTGAAAATTAACTGTAGTGGCTTTGCTTTTGCCTCACTTCAGTCACAATGCCTAGAAAATCAATAGCACTGGTATTTTACCCTATACCAACCACATGCAGCCTTACATCCTGGTGTAACTTCCCACCAGTGCACACGAAGCCATCCTGTCCCTGCACGGCTGAGCTGGCATCCACATGCTGATGGCATAAGATACATCTGATTGAATTGCCATTTAAACCTGAAACTCCTGATGGAGCCAGAAAAAAAGCCTCGATCCTGGGAAATGTTTCAAGTGAGCTGTCCCCCTTCCGAAGCAGACAGATCTCAGATCTGAAATGTCACGCACAATTACCCTAGAGTCCTTGATTCTGAATCTCCAAATACTTCCGAGCATTATGCAGGCTCTCCTCTTCCCCTGGCAACTTTCAGGACCTGATCTTAGTGAAGTACAAGATTCACCCTTCAGACGTATTGGCTAAAATGAGAGCCATGAAGTAAGACAGAAAAAAACCCACCATCCATTCTTATGAATTAAGCAGCAGAATGCAAACTGTTAGGAAACAAATAGTAAAAATGCCTCACTATGGAGGTAATCAAAAGATTTCCAGATTACTTTTTATTCAATCCATGTTAGGGACCTCTCTAATTAGGACAAAAACCTCCCTCTTTGTGATGGTGGAGCATATAGTGACTGGCATGGTGTAGGGAACCAGGCTCGTATTGTGATTCAGTATTACAGTTGTGTATTACAATTGCTATATCACACATGGTTGTGATTTCCACATAATGCTATATTACTCTTCTAAATCAAAATCCCATGTAACATCAAATATCTTCAAATATGTAAATTTGGTATTCAAACACTAAACCCTCCTGCTGCCTCAGACATGTTGGACAGACCACAGCCTGTAGCTCAGGACTGGCAGATGCCAAATCTCCTTGGTGCTACAGGGACGAGGAGGTTGGTGAGCTGAGGGCCAGCAGCAGGGCTCTGTATTTCTAAGGGGCCCAGGAAGTAAGGCAGTAAGGTGGCTCATGATATCAAGAGGCTGCTTTAATGGCCACATGCATAGGCCACCACCACAATGGCCACTTGGAGCAGTCTTCTGATACTCCACGTCTCCAAGAAGACCTGAAGCAAGCAGGATCCAGATAAGCAGAGGCTGCTGTCCTTCAGGTGGGGTGCCGAAGAGGCACTTCACTGAGCCATGGACTGAATAATTCGGCTTGGCAAGGAAAGGCAACAGATTAAGAAGAGGGACATCTGGGACGACATCTTTGGCACATGAGTCATCACCAGTGCTTGTGTAAATGATGATGGGTGGACCCTATGGAGCAAAGCCCGTGTTGAACCCATGGAGGTGGGCCCACTGGCATTCCCTACAGGCATATGTTCTCACCTTTACTGTCCCAGGCAAGAGGGTTGGTCATCCATGTGATTAATGTATTAAGCTCACTGTGCAACACCAGTCAGTGATTGCTAGTGCTGGTCTGAGATGGAGGTAGAAAATCACCAGCCAACACCTCCTCCTCCTTGGAAGAGGGCTCAGAGGAGATGGGCACAAGTGAAGTATGTGCTTATGAAGCTCAGGGAAGAATATAGGGGGTTACCACAGCCTTGTAAAGAAAGCTGAACTGAGCGCAGCACAAAGGGCACTGTAAAGTACCCTTTGTTTTAGATAAATGGTACTGTTAGTTGAGTGGATCACCTGTTTGCCTAAATGGACTTCCCTGAGTTAATCCAAAAGGTGTGAATGTCCTCTTGAACTGGCCTGAACAGCAGGGGGGAAGCCTCTACAAGCCTCAAGCCCACATAAAGTATAAACACTGGACAACTAATACAACAAACTTGGAAAAGAGGAATAGATTTGAGCTGGCTTCAAGCCACATATTCCTTTCCAGTGACTGGGGATGCTCAGTGTCATAATGCTGAAGCATATAGAGATTGGCCTTGGAAATCAGGCTTCTATTGCGATTCCACTATATATAAGAATTGCTATATCATGCTTGTGTTGTAGTTTCAGCATAGTGCTGTATTGCTCCTCTAAACCACAATCCCATATAATGTCAAATATCTTTAAATAAGTAAATCTGGTATTAAAACAGTGAAATCTTCTCGTGTGAAACATCTGAAGGACCCTGGTCAGGGATTATTGGAGTCTGACAATCAGAAAGAGTCTCAGGAGGAAAAATGTTTTCCGTGGGCTGTTAAAATTACACTACTTACAGTCTAGTGCACAGAGACTTCAAACTTGCCCCTTTTTTATTTTTATACAATGAAAAAACCAATAATCATAACAAAGAATATAAATAGAGTAGATTAGAATCTGCTCCCTCAACCAAGAAGTAACAGCCATGGGAAAGCAGAGATGATGCTGTTAAGTGCCTATTCCCCAACATCCTCTTCCTGTGAGCTCACAAGCCCAAAGACATTCTCAGAACTGTCATCTCACTGTGCATGGAAATAAGCAACCAATTTTAAGGAAAATGGCGGGGGGGGGGGCGGGGAGGGGGGTGTGTGCGATGGAACATTAGAAAGAAAAGAGAGGGGAAGCCTTTTAACCAGGAAATTAAAACCAGGATCTAACAAAAGCCTTAAGCATGTTTCTAATTTTGGCAAGGGAGGAGACTTAGCATTTTAAACACTGTCTTTTTGTCTGGAATAGAGCTTTGAGATTTCCAAACAGGCAACAAGAAGGGAAAAAGTTTCGACACACAGAAAAAAGAATGAAATTGAAGACAAAATAGCAAAAGAAAAATCTATCAGGATGTCGAATAGAAGGGAATGTGCTGAGAACTGGCTGTTTTAAGACTGACGCAACTTTTAAAAGCTAGCACGGAAGAGGAGGAACCGTTTTAAGTTGATAGATGCTTTAGAGTTCTTAACAAGAGAAAACAGGAAATACCTAAGGAATTGTTATTTTGGTTTTGGCAGATATTAGGGACAGACCTTTAAAGTGCCACAAGAGCAAAAGGATATCCTCTTTGAAAGGAACACGAGTCCTTTTCTAAGAGCTAAGCTCAATTGCAGGAGCCCGTAAAAACAAACTGATGCATGTGAACGTTAACATTCATGGCTCAATTCCCCATCCAGCTCAGCTGCGATCTAATTCCAAGAGACAGGTATTTCAGCACAAAAGCACATGCCAACAAATTAAAAGCGGTATCCAGATGGAAGATGCAGGCAGCAATGTTCTAAAAAATCAGCACACTATGGTAAAATATCAGGAAACTTAATTTCTTAAAAAGGTTTAGCCAGGAAAACAGATTTATAATCTCTAAAACCAAAATAAAACTCATCAAAACCATCAAAACAAACACAATCTGACTTTGAGAAGAGTTAATGAGCTTGAGCTAAGATGCAGTATTAAAAACCAGATTTCTTTGAGAGCTGCTAGTGAAAAAGTATATGGAAAAGCTTTTATTATTCTTAGCTCTCCAAACTTCCTACATGATATCAAGAAAATCTTCCTTTCTTTGGTCTCACCTTCCCTGTCATAAAGAATGGCCAAAGATTACTCGGTATATTATCCTGTGACTTAATTCATTTGTGAGATGCTTAAGTATTAGGGACATTGAATGGAACGGAAATAGATATGCATATTGAACAAACAAAAATGTCCAAAGCATTCCAAGTATAAAAAGAACAGAACTGCTTTTTTAATGTGATTGGATGCCAATATGCCGCTATAAATTTGGTCATTCAGAGCAGTTCTTAGCTTCTTCAAACAATTCAGATAAATTGATTCTGATCTATCCTAAATGATTAACTTTCATTTATCTTTAAGAAAAAGATTCAAAACCATCCTTCAAAACCTCGGCAGATGTTAGAAATGAACTTTGGTCTCTCACCCAGATGCTCTTTTACTTTTTAAATATAAGGTTCCAACTTGGGAGACCACTGCTGTTCAGGACAAAAATTAAGCATGCTCTTAAAATTTGAGTAAGGGTTATTAAAGTATGTGCCAAGAAACCTTTCTCAATCAAGGTCATCAATGACATTTCAGGGGAAAAAAAAAACCCAAACGTATATATATATATTTACACACACACACACACAATCCTATGAGAATCAGCTCTGATGAAAAATGGGCTTGCCAACAATTCTGGCATGGCAGGTGGGACCACAACTCAAATTTTCCCAGACTGTTAGGCTGTGTCTTCATCTACAGAAATCAACAATGCAAGGCATATTCAAGTCAACATCTTTCACGTGTATCAAAGCTCAAATAGCCCAAGCAAAACAGACAAAGTAAGACGAGTAGCTGTCATACAGATTTAGCTCCAACTATACAAACTTATCAAAGAAGGTTATCAGACAATAGAAGGTTTCTCCTGTCTAATCTGTCACAGCGTAAAACATTAAACAATTCTGACTCTGCATTGAGAAAAGGACAGCAACGGATAGGCTCTAGGTCCAAGCCATTGGCACTCAGTCTGCCTACCAAGAGCAGAGGAATCTGTGCCATGTCATCAGCCAGCAAAGCCCTTCCTTCAGGAGCGGGTAAGCGACAAGATGCAGACGGTGTCTGATCTAGTGCTGCAGGCACAGGACATGTAGATGCAGGACTGTATTTACGAGAAGCTCAGTGCAGCTGAGGCTGCTCAAAACCCACGGAGGAAATTTTTGAAATGCTGGCATAAAAGAGACGGTGACAGCAAGGCAACGCTAGCTGCAGGGAAGACACACTGCAGTAAGCCTGCTGGGAACAGGGAAGAGTGATGGACAACCATTTTATTAATCACGGTACTCTCTCCAAGGTGCTCAGCAGCAAGGAAGTGAGATGCAGACAGCTGTTCTTCAAGTCGTTGCTTGTGCAGGTTAAGCTTGTTCTTACCAAGAAAATAGCAGGTTAAGAAACACTAAAAAAGTAACAAAATGAGGATTAAAACAAAGAGCAAATCTGTGGCATTTCTAACAGCTGCAGCTCCCTCACAGGAAGCATGCACTGCGGAGTTTTCACTGTGGTACCTAACACAGATCTGTCTGGTCATGTGTTTGGTGGAAGGACTGACATCCTAACTCACCTGGCACCACCTCTTCCCCCGACGGATCTTTCTCTGCCACATGCCCCTTAGACAGTGTACATAAACTGTCGATAGAGCCATAGCTAGAATCTGTCAGCTGTGTTAGATAACTGAGTTATTCTGATTTCTTAACTAGCGTTTGTAAGTTCTGACAGCCACATTTAATTTTATGAAATGCACTTGTGCTGGCTAAAGCCTTTCACGATGCCTCCTTAGGGCTCTATTACAGGTTTCAGATTGAGACCGGACTGCTTGGGATTCATTGTGTTCCTGGAAAAAGCGCTAGATTACAATGGCAATTTTGCACAGCAGTTGCCGCTAGTCTCTGCCTGTACTGCTCTTCCCCTGCAGAAGGTTAGAAACATGAAAATAAATAGAACTAAGTTTGTGTTTGTTATTAGGAGATGTGCAGCAATCAGGCGGAAAGGTTTTCATGTTCACTGCTAGGTACAGGATCTGATGCATGAGAAATGGTAATGAGATAACAAATTAGCCATTGATTCAGACCCGCCAGTGGTGACTGAAAACCATTATGTGGTGACTGCTCTTTTCTGGGGGTCTGTTTGAAGTATGTTGGTGGTCCTCATGTATTTCCTAGGAGAAAAACATCTGCTGAACAAAAACCACTATCAAAATCAATATAATTAGCATCTTTTTGAAACTCTCAGCTTAAAGGAAGGGTGGATCTTTTTCCTGATCCTGAATTGATCTTTCTTGTGTGACAAATAGAAGCTTTCAGCTTCCAAGTTGTTTTTGTTGGATAAAGAAACAGTTTTATTTCCCTGGTCTGACACTCTGGCTCCATCTATTAATTTTCATACATTCGGTTACATTAATGTTGATTAATGGTCAATAGTTTCAATTAAGCCTAAAAGACTTCAGTACTTAAGTATCCATGCCATTTAATGGGACTGATGTACCTCTCACCCAGACTACTTTAAAAAACACTACGATGTTAAATTAGGAACAGATACTGAAGGAGTAGTATGGAGCCCACTTACAAAATAAGCCTCCTGTATGTCACTACTCTGATAACCAGAAAAACCTTCTGGAATCAAAGATCACACAAAATGGTCAGAACAGAAGAATCCTGAGTCAGACGTCTCATTATGTGCACTTTCAGGGGTGCTGAACATTTTTTTACTTTTCCAAAGCCAGCAAACAAGCAAAGTCTTGGAAAAAAAGCTTAAAAATTAAACTTAGACCAGCTCTAATATCTGCGATATTTTCCATCTTGAACTATTACTGTCCCATCTACATCTTTTACCTTCTTAGCACGGAAATTAAATCCCACTTTGGGTGAAATGCCTAGTACACAATGCTAAAACCAGCAACCTGGGTCATGAAATGCACAAAAGGGCTGCATTTGGTTGAAACTGCAGACAGGCAAAACATATACTTACATAAATGAAAAACTGCCTATCAACACCTCAATCACAAAAAAATTGCAGTGCGGATTTTTAATGACTATCCTTTCTTAGATTACACGCGGTATGCTGAAACACAGATAAGTCATATGGAAAAGGAAAAACTGCTCAACCTAAATTTGTGTCCACCATACACCACGCCTGTTGCAATCACAGTCTCTTAAGGCAAAGGCAAGTTTCTTGGTGCTGCTTCTCAAACACAGGAAGACCCTCTGCTTTTACAGAATCCAGCTCACTTTTCCCTGGTTTCTATTAGAGCCACCCTTGGGGCTAGTCTGAAAAAAGATAAATTAGAGATGAAAATAACCAATGACATCAACTCCTGCATGAGTGAAAGACAGACTCTCATAATATATTTACTCCTACGCTACCGGGCTTCTTTTGGAAATTCGAAATGCTGAGGCTTTCATTACACTGTAATGTAAAACTCAGCTGATGGAAAATTTCCTGAAGGAGAGTGCTTTGGAGGGCAGGTGGTCACTCGTGGTGCTGTTATAGTGGGTGAGCTTGAAGGGGAAGAAATCCAGACAAGAATACAGTTAGTAGGCTGCTGGGTCATATTTTCTTAATTTGAATACATACTTCAAAACTTTATAGTGGCAGTTCTGAACTACAAAACTTGACACTCCATCACAAAGTTATGGTATTTACTGAAGGGGGTGGAGAGTGAAGGCGGGGAAGGGGAAGGAGAGGGAAAGGGGGAGGCAAGGGGAGGGGAAAGGGAGAGGAAAGAAAAGGAAAAGGGAAAAGCCAGAAGGAAAAAAGGCTCAGAATCACTGAATTCACAGTGTAATCGGTAATCTAATTGAGAAAGACGCTAGAAGTATTCAGTAATGTGATACTGAAACTGAAGAGCCACCCATGACAAACGGAACATTTTATTGTTAGGGGTTGTTTGTGGTTAAAATTTGCGTTTTTTGAAATGGAAAAATCTTTTTGAAGTAAGTCTTGAAAAACTTGGCCGTTGAAAAGTATTTTCTTATACCATACCTATGCAATGAAAGAGTTAAATTACTCCTTTCCCCCTCCTCTCTCATTTTTCAGTTTCTTTTTCTTTGCTGAACAGCAGCAATTCTGGAAATACTATATACTCAAGGATTATACACAGGGTGGTGGGGGAAATGATACCTATAAAATGCTGTTTTAATGAGCTTTAACAAAAAGGATAAATGTAGAAATCAGACATCCAGCACCTTTCCCCTCCCTCTTGATGTCTCTTACATTGTAGAAGGTAAATTGCAGACACATCATAGACACTAAGGCAGTCCTAGTAAAATGTAGGCTGTTTTGCCCCTCTTTCAAGTTCCTGTGATTGAACTTGGGAAAGACCTTTCTATGATCTTGTGATCAAATGCTGCCATTCAAACAAGAAAGACTAACAGAAATGGCCAAGAAATGGGGCTTTTACAGCTGCTAAGGACTGCTGGCCAGCATAATGACATTGTTGTTGTGACTAAAAAAAAAAAAAATCAAATAAAACGTTACCCTCCTGCTTTCCCAGTGCTTTCAGGCTGAATTGCTTTTCTCTGTTGTGCAGTACCATTTGAGGAAGAGAAGGGGGAGAGGCAGACTTCAATAACGCAAGAGGCTCCTGGTATTCAGAACATATGGAAACCGCTGTTGTGATACCGCTCATCTTATTTTGTCTGGATGACTCACAAAGGGAAATATCTTCACATGCTACTTCAGACACTTCATGCCACTTCATGGTCTCAGGGGGGGAGCCCCGCAGAAGAGTCCTCAGTGCTCCTCTGGTGGGAGGGAAAGGTTTACTTTTGAAGGGAGGGAGGGAAGAAAAGTAGCAGAAAGGCAAGACCAGGAAGGGAGAACAGGCCTGGTATACTCCTTTCTTGTTATATGTGCCTTCCCTCTCTCTTTACACTCTCTCTCTTGCTACGCAGTCCTTCCTAAAGGCACCAGCACCTAATTTCTCCCGCACTGCTTAAGGACACACCAAGCACTTGCAGGCTGACTTCTGTTCACAAAAGCACTCAAAAATGCATTTGGAGAAAACCCTCCGTACCAGCCTTGATGGAGGAAACCCACCTGAGAGCCTCGGTGAGGCTGTCTGCCACCCAAGCATGCTCGAAGGCAGCAGCGGCCGTGTTCCTGTTGAGCCCTGCAGGTAGCACAGACCAGGCACACATCACCTAGATTTACAGCAGCGTTCCAAAACAAGTGAAAAATTGATGCTCCAATTTTATTGGGGCATCTGAAAAGTCCAGTTCCAGAGGCTTCCACTTCTGGCTGAAATACGGATGCACAAAGGAGTGTGTCAAAAAATATCTATTTGTACATTGTTAAGCCTCAGTAAAACTTTTGTGTTCAGGTTAGCTGGAATTTACGGGGCAAAGGTTCAGACTGAAACTTCTGACTTAAACTTCTCTATACTTCGAATTTAAAAATGTTTAATGTGAAGCAAGTGGAAAAGTGGGAGGGAGGGAGGAAGGAGGCGGAAAGGAAGACTTTTTCTATGAAAGGGATTAAAAAACCCCAAATGATCATGTAGACCATGTGCTGGATATTATTGAGCATAGCACACTATAAGCTCAAGTGGTTAGTCTGTGCTCAGCGAGATTGATACCCTTGCTCAAGTTAGCCTTTTAAATGAGTTTTAAACTAGCTGGCTCAGGTGTGACAACACTATACTGCAGCAGTATGGCCTGCAAAGCAGATGTACTCTATCATTTAAAGCGTCCTGAAGGGACTAATAAAGTAATGCAGGAGAGGAAGAAACAGGAGGAATTGTGCCACTGCTGGCCACAGTTGATGCAAAAGCAGAATTCCTCCCTGAAATCTGAATCATGTACAAATGACTTTACAATGTTCCACGTTGTTCCATACTCTGATCTGCATGTTTTTATTTGTTTGTTTTGCTTTGTTTTAAATCGCCAGCCCTTTAGACCTAAACAATCTGAAATTCAAGCTGTGAATCTTTCTGGCTCATAAATTTTGCCTGCCATAACACCTGCGCAACTCATCTGTCTCCTCTTGGATTTTACAAGTGCATCCAAGGAACAGCACTATCCCTGGACCAGAAACTTGTTGACACTTCTCCTGCTGATGTATGAGGCACGACAGAATTCAGTGCACACAGTCTCAGCTGTGCTGGTTATGCAGCAGTAACACATAGAAGAGATGTTTTTGTTCATAAGCAAATATATCTGCCATTTCTTATAAAGGGAGTGGATTTGCTAAAATAGAAGATTTACATAGTCAGTCTTCAAAGCAAAAATGCACTTTAAGTTAAAAGAAAAAATGTATATATTAAAATTAGTTTAGATAAACTGTGACACAGTTCATTACCAATAGATATTACAAATGAAAAAGGAATGCAATTCTCCATTTATGCTGTAGACTTTTGGAAATCTTAGGAAAGATATGACAGGTGATACTGCGACAGAAAGAAACAAGAAATGATCTTTTCTCATTTATATGCCATATTGTTCTCTAACATCAATCTTATAAACCAAGTGAAAGATCTTAATCCAAACTGCAGTAATGATGTTTTATACATCACGACCTGAATTACTGCAATACCACAAACAAACTGATCTTACGCGGTTTTTATCACTTCTAGTCACAAAGTAATAAAAAAAAAGTGAAAGAATTTGTCATTAATTATACAGCCAGATTACAAAAGTCAGTATTTCATAATACGGTTACTTAAAATACAAAAAGATATGATTCTTTTCTTAAGAACTTACAGACCAGTGCAAGCTCAAATAAAACAAGACATAAATATGTAGCACATTAGATCTTTGAGACCGTCCCCATCATCAACAACTCTATATATTTCTGGAAAAGCAGGCCTTAGTC
This sequence comes from Charadrius vociferus, assembly GCF_000708025.1. Classification (NCBI taxonomy): domain Eukaryota; kingdom Metazoa; phylum Chordata; class Aves; order Charadriiformes; family Charadriidae; genus Charadrius; species Charadrius vociferus. The sequence goes on along the minus strand of NW_009647756.1, from coordinate 2,272,631 downwards.
AATGTCAGCACTCTGTCTTCTCTCACAGAAATTCCCTGATGAGCCCAAACTACGTGATTCAGCACTGATACACACCTGCTAATATATGAAATACAAATTACCTCAACTCATGTTCCTCCACGATATTGGCACATACCAGCTATTGGGGTTTACTGGGTAAACGTCTCATTCTTTATCCTGCTAGTTAAAGGGAGCCTTTGTTTTACTAAATGGAAATGAGATCAAGTCTTGAGTAGACAGGGGAACTTTTTTTTTCCAGAAGGTATCCGTTATCTTTCAAGAATATACAATCCTCAAAATCGAAGAAATCTAGGAAATTTGGAATGATCCTTATAGCAAGACATCGAAATATGTGCTATGAAACCAGAAGCATCTACACAAATGTCAGCACAGCAAGGACAACTGAAAATTACATAAACATAATTACAGAGAAATAGTAAAAAAGGCTACAGATGGAGAAACTTGTCTTGTTCAGTGATACAAAATGACACGCTTCACATTTGAAATTCTCAAGAATGCCGCGAAGCAACAGAAATACCGTCGGACTTTTAAAGGCTGTATTTGAAAGGAAGGATACATACCAAGAAACACTTGACTTCAGTTCAAGCCACGACCTATTGGAGATCTGTGGCTGAAGAGTTGGTACAGGCTGGATTAACTACAAGTGGTATTTGGCTGAGTACCAGAAGGAGGGCAAGGCCAGGAGCCTCCACTGGTGGCGTGTGACAGCCACGGCTCTGAAGGGGAGAGCAGAACATGCTGCGCTTACGAGGCTGCCCACACCACAGAAGGCTGCATGAGCCACAAAGCAAAGCCACAGAGACCCAACCAGGGAACTGCTTTCTAAGCAAAAGTTGTTGTATTTTCTACTAATTCAGTACCCATTCTATAGCCTCTAAGTTAGAAAGTCCATCTTTATGACCATCCCCTGCAAAGTCTATGTGATCTGAGGACTGCTGTCTGTACGTTGCTGAGAACGTGGGAAGCACTTGGGGTCCGAAGCAGGAGTTACAGTGGCCTCATGGTCATCACCAGGACTCAGGAACAACAACAACAGAAGGAATTAAAGGTTTTAACTGGCTGTCAAAGATGAAGACTGGGAACCAACAGAAGTTAAAAGGATGTTTAGAGACTTCGAGATTTAAAAGTAATTTCTGCTAGCAATGAGCTGAGTACGTGCACTCATGGAGTACCAAAAGCAAAAGATAATAGCAATTCCATAAAATGTGACAGCCACGAATTTGAAACAGGATAAAGAAATAGAAAATTTGTTAAACAGTGATTTTTTATGAAGGTCTTTACATGGATCACATTTTCTGATATAGTAGGGAAGGATTTATATACTACAGTTGGCAGATAACAATGGAAATATTTACAGAACTGAATTCTTAGAAGGTAGACAATATAAAAGGTTAAGATAACATTAACACCACATACATTAAAGGAATTGAGGATGCAAGTGAGGGAATTTGGGGTTTTTTGAATAAAGATCATTTCTGAGGATAACAATACGTAAAAGATAAACCCCTTTTTGAACTAGCTTCACCAAGTATTACCAGTACCAAACCTAGCAGAATGCCCCTTATTCTGGTCAAGTTCTCTGTAGCACTCAACAAATCTTTTAAGCCAACTACAAAGCAGTATCTAGTTTCTACCTTTGGCTGCTGTTTTGTCTTATTTAAAATGTCAAGTATGTACACATATATACAGAGAGGGAGACAGACATGAATATTTATAGTAATATATTACCTTGATAAAGCAAGGTAAATTCCCCAATAAAATAGTTTTGGAGGAGTTGTTTCAGTAGTTTATGCATATAAATGAAAAGACAATTAGATAAAAAGATAAAGCACCAAAATAAGAGAAAGGGGCTAAAAAGTTATCAAACAAAATATTTTAAGTTCATTTATTCAAGAAAACAATTTACAGCAACACTAATGACAAATCAGATACCATTTGTTCATCCACTAAGAGAAAAAAAAAACCAGTGTAAAATGTTGCCACTATCCATTGCGCAGTTAACCCTCAACTGGAGTACTGTTTTCTCATGACCATTTTAGCCACAATCCCCTAGAAAACATGTTGCTCTAAATACATTATTCCATGTTCTAAGTCCACTCTCTGAAGCAAAAGTTAAATCTTTGAATTTACTCTCTGTGGTTGGAGAATCTAAGAAATAACCTAAGAAAAATATACTAAGGAGAGAGGGAAAAAATATTAATTCATTCTGGTGAAATGAGTCCATAAAAAATGCAGTATTTGGGACATTTTCAAGAGAAAAATGAATGGGCGATAATGATTAAAGCAAGATACGAGGTATTTGGAAATACATCTGTATTGTTGCAGATAATTTCTTTATATTTAAGAGTTTCTGCTCTGGAAAAAATCAGTCCCAAAATGCCACTGTTGCTTGTTACTTGTGGGGTTCTTATTCTACACAAGAATAGTACTTCCCTCTTCTTTCTTTTTGTCAGATATTTGTAACGTGGCATTAAAATTAGCAATAAAAGCCATGCAGACCTACTATGAAAGAGGAAGATTCTTGACCATGCATTGTCGCATTCACGTCTCGCTTTCTTGAAATTTTCCCCGAGATTGGAATTGGCCCAATGTCCTCTGACAACCAAAAGTACTTGCAAAAAGCAAACAAAATTTAGAAAGTACTGTAATGACTAGAAAGTGCTATGAGGGAGCATAATGGACATATCAGCAGAGGATAATTACTGCAATTGAGGCATGCTCCTGTGAAATTCCAGAGAGAAAAGTAAGAACTCGTTAAGTCTTCGCATTTATTCAAAAAGAGAAAAAGAAGTTTTTTAAAGACATCCAAAGATACTGGGAGCTGAATAAAACCTCTATGCAAAGGCTGTACCCCAAGCTTGCCCGCCCAAAGATAAAACAATTTATTACTGACAGAAAAGCTAGGGATTTTCACTTGAATTCAGTGATTGCAACATGTGATAGATAGCCAGATTTCATATAAAGTCCGCTATTCACCAACAAAAAGAGATACAGCACTGAAAGGCTGTGGGCGAGTTACCTTCATCATTAACAGTGCCCTTCGCATCTTGATGAAGAGGTATAGCGCTACAGCCTGCTGCATTCATTTGCTGACTTCTCCTTCAGAGTGGCAATGCAGGGCCTATACAATTAGTTTCATGTGGGGCTGCACTCTATAGGAAGAAAATATACCCAGTAGGCCCTGGTCTATTTATCTCAGAAAAGCAGTGCTATTAATAGGAAAACAAAAACTGACACCAAAAAAACCCCACTAAAAAAATAATCACTCAAAGCTACTCAGAATATTTACGCAGTTCACATGGAATCTGCCAAGCACTGAGAGTTTTCAGGTTTCTAGAGACAACTGTACTTTCTCAGTCTGGAAGAAATGCAAAGATATTAACTAATTATTTATGGGACACCCAATTATCTTGCACTGTATATGTAAGGCCAAACATCATGAAATGCTCATTAGTTGAGCAAGCAGGTCAGTGGAACAATTCCCTTGTGAATGAAACAAAGTCAAGGAGTTAGACAGAGAAGCACCCTTAGCAAGAATAATTGACTAATATAGATGTAATACTGCTCAATTTACCTAGGCATTATGCATCTGACCAGCAAAATGTTTCACACGCTAGAAAATACCCTCTACGTTGTCAATGAGTTGAAGCAGGCTGGTCTGGAGTGGCAACTGCTCAGTTCCACAGTTTTTAAGAGACAACAGACAGTAGTTGAAGTTAGAAAGTCGAACAAGGAATGATATATTTTTCCCTTGGGAAGGTACAGAATGCAGACCCTCCAGAGTGCCCTGTGTGCCCTCCTTTCCTTGCAGACACAACACTGTTTTACCTTTCCCTACCGTATTGTCAGCATGAGCCAGCTTAGATGTGAGACTCTTGACTGTGTTCACGTACACAACAGTGACTCTCCTGTAATTTCTATCTTATTTCCAACCAACAAAATAACACATCCAATTAAACTTAAATCTCATTTACCGAGGAAACACTAGTTGGGAAAGAATTCTGTATTTAAAATGAATGTTTAACTCTTTGCGAGGATACAACTAAGTCATTGTCCATGGTTTATTCATTGTGAAAGCCAGAGCCATGGTGCCCAGTTTTTCTGATGGGCTGTTCAGCATCATGGAAAGCTGCCTACTCCAGTCCTTCTTTCGACGTGACTTGGTAACCAAGCACAACCACCCCTACAACACGTGAACATTTTATCCTACAGACATGGTATACACACGTATATCCTACTGTGTCACCAGGATCACATCTCAGAGAACACAACTGGGGAAAACAGCATGGATGGAAGCTAGCTGCCAAAAGAGTCTGTCTGGTCCATAATCCCAGTGCCTGAGGAACCAGGGCAGTACAAAATGGCCTGCAGCCAGGCTGATTTCTTTCTCGATGGGCCTCACGCAACCTGTTAATAGCTGGCAAGTGTGAACCAGAACATCAAAGCCTGGGTGAGAGGAGACGTGGACAAAAATGTAAAACCCTCCCAGTTCACTGCTACGCCTGAAAGAAATCCAGCTGAAAATCCTAAATCAATTTCATTTAACCCTAAAAGGATTGATTAATTCTCTCTCACAGTAAGATCATGTCTTGAGCAGTAGAGGTTAATAACGGATTGTGTTGTGTACTTCCGCTAATGTTCTCCAGTTCCTCATTTTTAAACTGAAATCCATAAAGAGGTCACAGCAATAACTAGAGATTATTTTCTTTCTATGCCAATTACGGAGATGCTGGGAGGATAATTTTCAGACTCTGATTGTGATTTTCCAAGTACACTAGGAGACTTGATTTTCCTTCCTTCTCCATGCAGGAAGATAAGCAACTGCCAGGAGGGGGATAAAGCAAGATGCTTCTATCTTTGCTGATAGGCTTAAATACAGGTTCACAGCACAGATGTATCAACTGAGTAGAAGTTCTAACAGGAAACTACATCAAGAAGAAGATACTAGAACTGAGAAGTTTTTGCACTGGATCAAAGGTACATGAATATGAGTGGTCAGTATCACCTGAATTGACCTGACTGCTCCAGTGATCATGTTCGTCCTCTGGCTTCCTAAGAAGAGGAAGAATGAATACGAACAAAGTTTTAAATATAGATTTGAAGAGTGCCCTACTCTAATAATGAGGCACATATATTCTCTTTTATGTGGATCAAATACAATACAATAATGTCTAATTATCTGTGTTTGGAGCTACAAAATCTGTCCTCCAAAAATGGAGGACAAAATGGGATCTTACATTCTAGTGCATAGTTGAGCGAGTTCAGTTACTGGTTCAGTGGCTTTGCCCCAAGCTGCATTATGCTTTATCTGCATCTGAACGGTACTCAGGTAAATGAAAACTCTTAAAATAGTCACTTCCCAGCTCATCCTTGAAACTAAATGCCACCTGATCACAACAGTCACGAGATGAACATAGCAGACAATTTTCCCATATGGACTCCTTCTTCAGCAAACTAAGAGCTGATTCATGTCCTTTAATTGAGAAAGCAGCGAAGGTTATAAACACCAAAATCCAATTTCAGTGTATCTCTTGGAGCAAAAGTAAGTAATCATGCTACCTTATCAAGATTCCTATTTTGATGTCCCACATTGTTCATGTTGTATATCCAGGATATTCCTGATACATTTTTTTATTTAAAGAAAATAATTTTCAACGGCTAGCTTTCATTCTTTACCATGTAGACTTTTTGTCTGAAGCAGGCATGGCAAGAATATTCTGCTTTATTTCTGGCTCAAATAATGTGTCCTCTCTGAGACAACCACGAAAGTGATCATGGACCATACAGGGTTATAATGATGAAGCTGCACTTACTGATTCCTTGCTATTCACACTCTTTCCATTGGGTGTTGCTATGATATTAAACAGGTTACTACTGGGACTCAATGTATGCATACAGAAAGGCATGCCAAAGGTTTAAGGTCTCTGCCTATGTTGCTTTACTCATTGTTCTACACAGCCCAAGTCTGTTGTACCTCACAAAGTTGGTGGTGTACTTCATTAGTTGGTGTTGAGAAAAATTGTCAGTGACTACTTTTGAAAAAGAAATCCATAAGATGGAGTCTTGCAGCTTGTACTGAAAGTTTGATACTCTTTCATGAAGGTGATCTGACTAAAATTTATATGTACATTGCAGCGTTCAATTACTGTACACAGTAGCTGTGCAGATGGCTGTCTTTTAATTAGAGTATTTAGTGCATCTTCTGCATAAAGAACCAGGCAACAAATAAGGAGAAATTCAATGACAGTAACCAAAAAAGGAAATAGTTTAATGGAAGTAAAAAAGAAAAAAAAAAAAGGAATAACTTAAGACGCAATTCTTGCAAGGATTTCCTGCTCATTGAACGTAGTTCTTCAGACAACGTAAGGGAGAAATCTTTGCAGATTTGTGGCCTTAGGGAGGTCTTGTCAAGTACTAAGAATCAGGCAACTGATCACTAGATTTTGCACAGCTGATGGCCACACAGATGACAGATGAAGATTTCAAAAGTAAAATAGGGGCTGGAACTCAGCTTTCAGTGTGGTACAAACATACCGATTGATGTATTTCTATGGGTATTGTCAGAAAATGGCAGGATTTCATTAAGTTATGGCAAATACAAATGGTATAAAATCACTTCATATTTGAAATATCCTCAGTTAGTATTAACACCTGTTGCTTTTAATACTAGTAACTGTAACTAGTAACACTAAATAGTAACTGTGAAGAATACAATTTTACTACAACCTGAAATGCTGGCTATTTTATAACCTACCACGCAGTTCCTGATCTACTGATATTGCTAGTTTGTTAAAAAAGCACGGGCGCTTAGTTATGTGGCCTTTGCTCTAATTGGAAAAAATCACACACAATATATGCATTTAAAAGGAAAAAAAAGCAGTAATACAAAAAGATTTTTACCTGTACTTAAATTTAACGCTGTCAGGCATAAATGCTTGATTAACACAAACTTGGGCAAGGAAGCAGTTGCCATGGGTCATAAAGGATAGGTTTCAACCACAGTAGTTGTATGCCCTCTAAACAGGGCCAGTAATATAAGCCACTCTCAACATAAATTCCAGCATTTCTGTATTCTAAACTCCTCAGTGAATTTTAACTTTCATAACGATGGCTAGACTTACCTGGTAGACCGGGTGGGGTTTTCAGATATTTGCCATTAAAATGTTGAATTACTACTTCACATTTTTCTGTAGACTCCATTCTGGAAAAGAGAGTGGGACGGGGGTAGAGGCAATACGTGTTACTAGACTGTTCTGGAAGTGCTCAGTCAGCAGAAACAAAAAGCAAAAGGAGAAAAAAAGGACAAGCACAGATGCTGAGAGAAATCTTCAAAGCTGTTCTTGCTGATTTCTGCAGAGAAACCGGTTGAGCTCATTACGGTACGGTGTGGCTTGCGAGGAGGACCTGCCACCCTCAAAGCCTGCAGCTGCGCTCCCGGCTGTGTGTGAGCCGCAGCAGTGTCAATGAACAGTCCCCTTTTGGCTCCGGGGGGATCACCCTGAACAAGGACATTCTTTATGCTCTCACGTGCTGCTTTGAAAGGCAAAAGACGTGTTTCCAGATTCCTTGTGCACCAAAAATAACTTCAAATGGTATGAAAAAAAAAAAAGATACAGGATTTCGAGAAAAACCCAGAGGATTAAGCAATAATTATTAAGGATTAGAATGTTAAAAAAATAACCTGCAAAGACAGACTGTATAACAAAACCAAAGACAATACATATATGCCTATTACAACATAAAACCAAATTTTGAGTGAAGGCAGTAATTTACATGTAATACTGGTAGGTGAAATGCCTTAGTGTACATCTCATATGACCTCAAGATAACTTTCAGAATTGAGACATTAAAGCATTACCGGTGAACTAGTACATATATTACTGAAGAAAATGTAAAGAATACAACGCTACTAGTCAAATACAAAACCATGGTTATACCACATCAGGGTATACCACACCATTCTTTCAGGTCTTGTAAACCACAGAGAACAGTTGACTTTGCTACAGAGCGGGTATAGCAACCTCTGAAAAGAGGAAAGAGAAAAATGGAAAGCTAATAACTGAGAAAAAAAAAACATATTGCTTTTGTTTTTCTTAGAAAAATTGTGTTTAAAACCCAAATACAATGCTCCTTCAATAACCCAGTGCTTACCTCCAGGTACTCTCTAAAATAGCTCTACTGACATAAATATTGCTTAATTCTCACCGGGCTAGATCTTTTTAAAATTAATTTAGCCACCACCCTCCCTGTCACATGGTTTTGAGGAAGAGTAACATGCATTCTGTGTGGCTCACATAGAGTCTAGGGCAGCAGTTTGTCTCCCAGGGCTCAAAGGACCCCAAGTTTGCCAGGGCCCAAAGGACCACCCCACCACCACCAAAAAAACCCCACAAACAAAAAAGCCCTGATTGCCTGATTAATTCTCCTAGCAGGTCAAAGTCTTTTGTCAGTTTGTTTCAGGTGGAATCATTAAAAATTGTTCTTTGCAGGTTGTATCAATGCATATCATGTGGGCTGGGCCATTTCTACAAGCACAAAGACAGCAACTTAGATTGTTCACTTTGGCTTCATTCAGATTTAACTAAGCGAATGTCTGCACTGAGCCTTTAGAGACTCTTGTCTCTGAAAGAATAAATGCAATAAAAGTCTGTTTTCTGTAGCTGCAGGCGCTTAGTGTCAAACCATGTTATGTTGCACCACACAGCAGTGACAATTTCATTTTAATACATGGGGCACATTTTAACAAGCCAAAGCAGTCCCTGCAAAGAATGCAATATATAAGCTGCCGAGTGAAAGAGACTCAGTGCACTTCATGCATTTTATGTGGGAAGAGAATAAAAGTGAAACCCACAGTGTTCTGGGATAAAAAGGCCATCATTCGAATAGCGCTCTGAAAAAGAATGTGCACATTTTCTTCTCAAGTTTCACAATTAACGGCTCTCAAATGCCTTTGCTAGCTATCTGTAATCTGGCACACGCCTCGCTTGAAACCGACACTGGCATTATCGACTCGGTTTGAAAAGGCAGCGCAACAGACAAAGCCGTCTATACACGTTCCCTTCAGATGCGTTGCTGAGTAACAACTGCATCCATCCCTCGTCTCCCCTACCTGAGTCCTCGCGTCCTTTCTGCACCGTGTGCCTGTGGGGCAGACCTTCCTCCCGGCCGTGCTGAGGCCAGTCCAGCAGTCGCTCACTGATCAGGCCTGCATCTATCCTTAATTATGAATTATAATTTCCGCTTGTCCACAATACCTGTTTTTTTAGAAATAACCCTTTCAAATTGCGTTCTTCAGCACGATTATCTCACTGGCTGACTGGGAAGAATGAGGGGTATAGAGCAACCAGACCTATTACTAAAATGGTCTGATACTTGCCATGACCAGACCCCAGTTTTAGTTTGGTTAAAACTCCGATGGACTTCAACCACTTTGGTGGCAATGTCCATGGCAGGTGCCTACCCAGAAGCTGAACCGAACTGCACACATCAATTCAGACATCCTTCTTTCTCTTCCTACTTGTTTTAGCAATAAAGACTACCCATACCTGGGAAGAGGCCCGCTAAAAATATAGTTTTCTTAGGTCCACACTAATAAATTCTACCTATTTTTTCTTTAAAAATCTGTGGCACAGAGTGTGTTTGGAAACTCGTGGAGATGGACAAAATATGCTTTTTGTCATTAGTTTATTCTTATCTGAGAGAGAAATGTTTCAAAATGTTGGTTGAGACTGGTATTTAATATAGATATCATTAACAGGAACTTCATGTTAAAAGTTAGCCTGCAAGGGACAGGTTTTCCACAAAAGAATGTCATTGGAGAACAGGTAAACTTGGGGGAAGAGTATTCTTAAATCCATTTCTTTTTAGTGTTGAGGGTTTTTTTTCATAATTGATAGGAAAAAAAAGTGGCAAATTATAATATTCTGGAGAAAAAGGTAAAGATCTTAGATGCTTCGAAACCTTCTACTGAAAGACACATATATTCAACTCTCCTGCTGGAAAGGGGAGAACATCAGCTTCACGTGGTAATAGAAATTTGCTTCTGATCAGATCATTCACAAAGCAGCATTTTCAAATTCCCTTCAACAGCATCTTTTTGGTAGTGATCCTAAAAGGATGTAGATAATAATTCATTTTTAAATGCAATTTGGAAATAACTATAATGCATCTGAGTATTATTTTGAATCAGGAAATGCACTGCAGAAAAAAATTTATCATGGGCATAGGACGGATTATTATGATATTTTTAAAGGTAATGATCTAAAACAAAGAAACTAACAAAACTATGAGAATTTATTTTCACCTGTGTCTATATATCTCCAGGTTCTAGAAATTAGTTGTAAAGTTCCCAAATACAATGTGAGAAACTAAACTGCCTATATTCTATCCAATTGGAAAGGAAGTGAATTTAAAAAAAATCAGAAAAGGAAGACTGGTTTTATTATTTGTTTCTGGCCATAGTTTGCAAATATAAGATATTTCAATCTGGTTGGTAAAAGAACAAAAAACTTGGGGGTGCTTAAGCAAGTATCACAACCAAATAACTCAAGTCTTGCTATTAAATACTTATTTTAGATCATTTTAAAAATGTAGATTACTCTCTCTACAGACCATAGTAGCTCCAAAGTAGTCATTATATGTTGTTATAAGTAATAGGGAATGTTTACCATGAAAAAAAAAGAAAAGGATTATTTAAAAAAAAAAAAAACTAAAGCTTTTACATATGCTTATTATAAAGATTGATGTAGTGTCAAGAAACAACTTAATAAAATTCATATACAAGGAATAACACGATGATTACATAATTAGTACATGAGAAATATTCAGTACCATGTAATTACCAGTTAGTGGTAAAATGTGGGTTTGGTTTACATATACCCTATAGTCACTTTGCTTAATAACATAAACGAGAATCAGGACTATATTTTTTTTATATCCAGAGTAAATATTTAAAGATTAAATTGTTACTACCACATTTGTGTTATGATCAGCATACGAATATTGTTGTTTTCTTATATTTATAAAAGCAGGAATAATAAGTCTTGGGGGGCAATGTTTCTTTACTCTTTAAGGCATTTTGCGAAGATGGAAGTAGGTAGGTAGTAGAAATATTATACAGCAGAGGAGTTCAAAGAACTGAGGCCATAGTTAGATATACACTGGAGTAGTGACAAGAACCAGATAAATTTGAAAGAGAAATTAGGCAGAAACATTTAACTGCAAGGAAGATGATCTGTTGGCACACATTAGATAGAAAAGAGGTGGCTTTCTTTTTCTGGTTGATCACTTCTGAAAGTTGTATTTTAGTAAAAGACAAGTATTATCTCAATATTAGGTAACTGGGAGTACTTCAGTCATCTGTGATACAGAAGAGGTCTGAGAAAATGATCTTCTAGTCTTAAATAATCTAAAACTACAAGATAGGTTTGATTAGTATGAAGTTTCTCAGCACCTCCTTATGTTCTACCCTTCATCCTTCTATGGCAACATGTTCATTAATTTCTTTAATTTATTTTGTTAATTTAATTCCAGGCATTCTAAGACCCTGCAACCTGTGGTTTTCTTCTCTGCTGTAACTGACTTAGGTATCTTATGTCCCTAACTTTTCAGCTGGTAAAAGTTTGCTTCAAGATGTTTGTGCTTTTTGGTTTGAATCCATTTTATGCTGAAAAAACTGTTCCTTTTGTCATTTACAGCCCAGGAAGAGAGATTAATTTTGACAAGTTCTCCTCATCGCTCATAAAATATATCTTTTCCCAACACGCCTCGCCTGTATATTCTCCATGTTCAGTCTTGTTTGCAAGAACAACAGGAGGTTGTTTACTATCTGAGATGAATATACAAAATCTGCATAAACCACTCCAGTGAGGACAGGGTAGGGTCCTCTTCTCCAGGGATATAGTCCATACTATACCTTCCAGCATGACCCATTATGCCAAGGTGACCCTTTTGAGCCGCCTGAGTGAGTACGTCTGCACAGAGCTACAGTGCTCTTCATAGAGAAACCTCTTTGTTTCAGAAGAAATCCAATACGACTAAATGACACCTACGTTATCCTGGAAAACCCTGAAAGATGCACAGCTCCTTTTGAGGAAAAGAACATACAAATTAAAGGCTTGGCAGCTCTTGTTTTGCTTCACTGGAAAATGGAACACATCCATGTATACTGAAATCCATGCAAAACTTCTATAAATAGAATAATGATCTTGTGGGGGCTCAAAATCTTGTTTCCCATTTTCTGTTGCTCCCTTACAGTTGCTAAGTTGAATATTATTTCCAAAGACTAAATTTAAGACATATAAAACACAGACAAGCAGGAGATAAGTTTAATAGAAAACATACGCAGGCAGAGTAAAGCATCCCATTGAAAGCTCTTCCAGAAGAACAAAGTAGGGAAAAGACAAGGATGAGGCCCAAAGTCCCAACAACAAAATGGGTAAATGCTCCACTACAGACCCCCCAGTTCTGTCACAAAGGGCTGGAAGTATCTCCTCGCTATACCCTTTTGCTCTGAGATGATGGAGACAGCTAATTTGAGAATCTTTTGACTTTGGTCATTTGCTGGGAACAGCATCATAACATTCTTTCATGACAGTTTGTGTTGGACAAATTTTCTCATGTTACTGGAAAAGAATAGTATGAACACAGTCATTTCCACCTAGACCCAGGCTGATTTATGCTGCTGTCTTCACAGTCTCAGGTTAAGTATTATACTGGTGCCCGCCAGCAGTGCAATACTTGACTGTCTGACTGTCAGCATTTCCATCATAAATTTCTGTTTTCAGAGGCTTATGACTTCGTTGTAAAATGTCGCTCGGGGGGTGAATCTTGCAAGGTCGTTTTAAGTTACAAGACAACAAACAAAATAAAAAAGTTAGTGGTTTCTAACTCTTTCTTTGCACTTTATCATTTAAAAGAACCTATAAAACGCTTGCTCTGCTGTTTAGCTGAGTGTGGTACACGTATGTACGGTATTATTAATATTACTATCTCTATAGGGAGGATACTTAAATAATACTTGAACAGGATTTTACTGTGGGGTTATAAAATGCAATTTTTATTTCATAGATTCAGTGGTACCAGTAAGTCCCTCCCTAAGGTATATCCCAATGCCTCCTTACCCCTTTTTCCATGTCCCAAGGAGTTCTTCAATTAAACTCACAGTACCTCGGGCTTGGATTATGAAAATTGCTCAGCCAAATTATCTGATGGCTCCTAACTCTCCTTGTTCCTCCCTCTTCACCTTTAAGGGCTTCATATCCATTTTTATGGAGTTCCACTGATATTTGTCCCAGGATCCGGACCCACCTGTCCCTCTCTTGAGTTTGCTTCTCGCTGAAAGTGCAGCTCTGTGCCTGGCAATTTTCTTAGGGATGTCCTGAGTCTGCCAAAATTTGGCACAGGTTGCAACGCCAGATGGAAATGTGAGGGTCTTGGGGATGCATTCTCCCACAGACCTCCCTAGCACCCTGTAGTCATGCTGTGAGCCCCTTCCAGGAAGGCCTTTTAATGGAAATTTATCACTACAGGCATTGGAATATTTTACAGATATCACACAAAGTCTTTGGGGCATGTTTGGAATTTCCAGTTTCATCTGAGATATCCAATTCTAAAGCGATTTCCTGTGTAAGATGTAGGATGAGACAGATCATTCTTCCAATTGAAAGTAGGAATGATCCTCATAATATCTAAGCCTGCGCTGCTGTCCCAGATGATGGATTTGTTTAAGCTAAATTTATAGCACCTTTACAACTGCCTTCAATTAAACCCTTGAATAGGGAAGAACAAAGCATTTTCCCTCTTCACAAATGCATCCTTAAACTGCCTGGATGTTCTCTATTCCCTGGTGCTGCTGACACTTCTCTGCCTCCAAAGTAGCATCGTCATTGATCCTCAAAAATCTCCCTCTAAATATTCCCCTTTTCATTTAGCAAAACAGCACTGCTGCTTTGGTTTCACTTTGATTGTGTTACTACTGTATCTTCTCCCATGTTAACATCTGGAACTCACCCTTCATGGGCCTGTGAAAAGCCAGGTCTGCCAGCACATACAGTCACCTCTATATAAGTGACAATAAACTCATCTTCAGGATGAAGCTAAATATTTCCCTCCATGCTCTCAGTACCTTCTCCTATCCAGTAATTCCAGCCTCCCTCAATAACCTTCTCACTTACTCACTACCTCTGATCTCCTTTTTATTCACACCACCACCAACATTGCTAATGTCCTGTTTGCAAAACTCAAATCATAAAAGATCAGCTTTAAAATTATATCTTGAAAAAAGTCTTCAAATCCAGTTTCTGTGGCTTTTCTTCCTTCGCTTTTTTTTTTTTTTTTTTTTTTTTTTGAGGACAAAGCATTATGCTTTTGTTCCAAGCTCTGAGGAATCTACTTACACTTTTTAAATGAAAGATCAGATGCTGAAGTCATTAGATCACTCCCAGCAACAGGGATTTAAGAGAAACGCCTACAATTTTAAGTCTTGTGATGCAATCCTATGTGAGGGCAACACTGCATCATTTGCTCTTTCGACACACAATCTTAAAACAAACTGAAAACAAAGCTTCTCATCCGCACCACCTCCTTTTTCCAATTCCCTACTTCTAGTAACTATTTCTTCCCCCTCCTTCTCCTCCTAATTTCTCTCTCTGCTACACAATAGACTGTTCTAGTCCAAGCTTCTGCTTGCCGGTGTCAGCAGAAACCCACACCGCCAAATGACAACAGCAACACGAGCCCTGCAGAATGTCAGCTACCACAGAGAGCCTGGAGCCAGGTAGCACGGCTTTGAAGTACAAAGCATGGGCAAATGGTGAGGCAGAGGCGGGTGTCTGGAGGTTACAATAATTCCCTTTCAACTGAATGGACTTCTGTGGAGCCACAGTTGGAGTCTAAACCTTCCCTTCTCCAGCCCCTTGCTCATAACTGTCCTCCCCGAAATCTCCCCTAGGGCGTACCTAGGCACAGTTGGTTTCAAGCCACAGTGAAATGCTCTGGAAAGTTTCGGGAAAATTTGTTCTGTTGCTTTTGAGGGATGCAAGAGAGAGGAAATACTTTCACAGCTTAAAAAAGAGATCTAGCTTTGTATGCGCATCCGGAACTCCATTGTGGCCAGACATTACTCAGATAATTTTGATCCAAGAACATTTGAAGTTACCCGAGTTATAAATGATTAAGTAGCCACCTGCAGTACTATGAAACTGCTAATCGCACCCATTTAGGAGAAAAATCTGACAATAGTTGTCTACCATAAGTCTCTACTTCCGATTGCTTTTTGAATATACTTATTTTGAGATTGACTATTCAGATAATTTAGCAGAATCAAAAAGTGATTTTTAATCATCATAGCACTTAATTAATAACTTTGAAACACCAAATTTCAAAACTGCTGGATGCTGCATCGTTTTAGTGTATGCAAAGTTACCTTTTTCTCCTGTGCTTCTGTGGCTCAGTTAAGAGCTATGCTAAACAGCATGGGGCATTTCCTCAAGTACGCAAGAAATACTGTGATAAAAGGCCTCAGGTCAGAAGGTATAATAGCCAGGATCACCCCACAGGTTGCGGATGTCAACTTCTGAAATTTTATCTGGACTGAAATACAGCTGCCATCCCCTAGCTGTACCATATTTATACCCACCCAGCGTGTGCTCATGCTGTAGGTACTCTAGAACGAACCTTCATGGCTACCAGCAAAGCTAAACAAATTCATCCACTTGGACTGACGTGCAGGAAAAAGATACCAAATAGCATTTTATTACAAAAAGAAGGCCAGGTGGTCATGTAATTAAAGCTTGTGTTGATAACTCGGCAAAGACAAGAGTCAGCATTCAACTACGGTTCTAAACCTCTGGATTAACTCTGGCCTCATTCAACTCAATGGGAGATGTGCTCCACTTTGGTGGAGCAAAGGTTTTACCCCTCTGTCATTTGCATGGTGAATTACACAACCTTCATGTTAGATCACTGAAGGTTTCTTGAAATATGTTACCTAATTAAATACATTTCCACAAACAAAGACATTTTTTTTAAATGCAAGTTTATCCATGAGTTACACTAATCTGTATTTAGTGAGCTAGAAAAATTTACATTATTATCTGCAGGAATGTGTAAGGAAGTGTGTCATCTTTCAGCATAAATGTTTTGCCTTTTTCCATTTGAATTCAGACATTATTAACTTTACCTTCTTTGTGCATGATGATCTTTCACATCAAGGACAAAGGTAACACAGCAATGTCACTTATCTTGCAAGCTACCTTTTTATCATACAGTACCCCATTTCACTCAGCGGTGTTATGACACTAACAGAAGTGCCTTGATATACCAAGATATGGTGTATTTCAAAGAAATTTGCAAGATGACTAAGTCATTTTGCCTCCTCTACAAAGCACAATGTTATGAATATTCTGTAGAAACAATGATTTGACATTTTTTTCCCTTTCTTTTGAAGCAGATGACTGATATACAGCACAATTGCAAATTTCTCTTCTTATTTGCTTTTTCAATACCTTTCTATATATAGCTCTCCATTCCTTGCCTTTTCAAAAGAAAACTATTTGATTTAAGAATGTTTCAAGCTGAAGAGAATCTATGTAAATATTCCCTGAGAGTAAACATGGAAACTCGTCTATCTGTACTGACAATGAACTACATGGTAATAATATGTTGCCCATTCTGTCTAAAATATCTGACTACTCCGACAGGGCTTGTTATATGCAAATCTTTCTTCTTAAGCTCTTCTCACAGGCTTGAGTTCCCCGCAGCTTTGAAGGAAGCCACGTTTCCTTAGTTATAGTTCCTCCCCTTTGCTCTTCCAACTGTTAAATTTACTTTTTCCTGTTGCAAAATCTTTGCTAAGCATTTAAACATGTTTTTATTTTTCACTAGGTGTGTGCTTTTGGCTGTAGGACAATAATTTTTATCCAAGCTTTATACTGCATGAATAGCTCAGTATTCGGAGTTGGTTTTGTTTACATATACATACATACAATGAACTTGCTTTTTTAGAGCAATGAAACGAACATCCTTCTGCATTGGTATTCTTCAGCTTGGTGGAAAGAACAGACACACGCAATCTGATAAAGGTACTGCTCTTCATTTTCCATAGCTATGAGGCTTCAGAGTTATGGAATAGACAGCATTTGCAAAGGACGAAAGGCAAAAAATGTGCATTAATCAAAAAAGAGTAAACGATTCACCTGGCAAAGCCGACTCCTCTGCTGACTCCATTAGCATCTCTTAATATTCTGGTGGAAATGACATGTCCAAAGGGTTTCAGCATATTCTCCAGTTCCTGCTCGTCCATGGAAACGGGTAAATTTGAGATGTATAGATTTGTGGGATCTTGTTCTTGTTGCTATGACAAAATAAGAGAAATATCCTCAGTTAAGCGTAGCACAATAGAATAGCTTATGGCTCATACAACGAGGGCTACTCAAAATAGGACCAGGCCAAGAATTTATAGCTCCGTTAGAAGCAAAGCTGGGCAATCTGTTCACAACGACAACATAGTTGCCAGATTTCTGCAAACTCTCATGCATGTGCTTAATTCTGTGCGTGACTGCTCTTACTGAACTCAGTGACACTACTCATTTACAGAAAATTACTCTCATGCACAAGCGTTCTTGGGTTTGTGTCCTAATTTAGCAAACAGATTGTGAAGAAAACACGATTTCCACAAATGTGCTTGCTGTTAACATAAATAAATAAAGAAAACTCAACACATGTTTTTAGCAGATGTGCTTTCCAGCCTGCAGACTTCCCATTCAACCTGTTCATCATGAGCAAGGTTGGTTGACAAGACAGAACACTTTCCAAGGTATCTTTTCCTTCCCCCTCCCTCAGAAATGTCTTGGTTGATAATGTACAATAAGAGCTAACCGGGCAGGAAGGAGTTCTACAGCTCAATCTAAGGTCCCAGTGAGATAAGTCACATGCTTATTCTCAGACGGAATAAAAATATCTTATAAAATAAAGTCTGTGGTATGAATAATTGAAAAAACAAATTTGAAGACAGCTTTCTTGTTCCATTTTGGATTTTTAGGCTAAACTTTCAATTTTGGCAACCATTCCAACTTCTATTCTTGCTTGCCGAACTACTGCAAAGAAACATGGAAGAGGCATAGATGCCATATGTAAAATAAGTGTATTAAAGCAGTAAATAAAAACCTGTCTACAGAGAACCAGGTTTTGATTACATTACATCAATTTACTTAAGCAAATTTTCATGGCTCTGGTTTCGCTTCCATTTTCATTGGTACAAGCTTTACATAATAGCCGATCACCTGTCAGTAGAAGCCTGATTGAGATCTGGCACAACTACAGAATTTTAGCTAATGGTTAATAACCAAAAATATAAGATACAATCTTTATGCTGTGCAGTAAGCCAGACAATACCTTATCTGACAAAGTCCTCTGAGACAGATTTTTGGTTTCTTTTTCATTACACATTTTAATGGGCAGAATTAATTTGTACTCATTCAACACTGAGATTTATATGACAACAGTATTATCTTTTTTTGCTATGAGGTGTCCTAAAACCAGATTAGTAATTTTGCAGCAGCACCACAACCTTACAATGAAGAAATTACACACAGTCCTGCAGCCATCTGCCCTGGTTTAACTGAAGTAGTTTCAAATTACACTCCATTTAAAATCAGCGCAGATGTGTCTTGTTAAACACAAATAATCACATGTCCTGTTTCTAGAAGATGTATGAAGATGGGACAGAACCGAGATATCTGCTTCATCACTGCCTTGAACATTCAAGTCCTTGAAAATGGAAGCAGAAATCGTTTCAAGCTGTGATTCACACACCCTATCTTTGCAGGGACAAGAATGACTAAACAAAGTCTAGCTTAGCAAATACCAGAATCAGAAGTCAAGGAAAGTTTTCAGCTTCCCTCACCCCAGGCTGAAGGGAAATTTTAGCCCTTTTGAATGTGAAGAAAAGCTTCAAATGGATACCCCAAAGGATCCAAAATCAGGAGGCATGTAATACTGTTTTACTGCATAATTTGGATTCTGACCTAAGAGCTGTGAACACTCGCCTCTGGACATACTGCTTAATGCCTACTGCATTCCAGCTTTGCATCTCCAGACCCATTACCTCACAAAACAGCAAGTTGAATCCCCCACTATTTCACAAAACAGAAATAAAAGAAAAAAGTAGGCACATTTTCAAGCTACTATCCATAAAAATATACCCAGTTATTACCATGCCTTATAGTAAGGGGCAGACAAGAAGAAAACCAGACATACACAGTGAACTTAACTGCAAATTGAACTGAAGTTACAAACCCCAAATCTAGAAAAACATTCTTTCTCTTTCTAGTCATCTTTCGCTGCAGTCATCTTCCTTTCTCTCACTTCAATTTACATTCATACAGATCTGAAAGCTAGTTCCTCACCAATAACCAAAAAGATATTAGTGACGGGTCAGAACCGGTCAGAACTTGACAATGCGAGGAAAATAATGCAAACAGTCCTGGAGGGAAGGTAGGCAAGAAAAGAGAGGAATAAGAGCTCCAGATCACACTTTTAGCTTTGGCAAAAACAAACAAACAAAAAAACCCTATAACATTTTATTTCTCCTTTATTTTTCCCTTTTCTGTGTGCAAACTATTTAAGTTTTATTACTTGTTACTTTTTTCCCACACACACACAGTCTACAGAAAAAAAGGAAATATTTAGGGGATTAGGAAGCATCATTATTGCTACTAAGTACTTTGAAAATGTGGGCAATGGAGGCAGTTAAAGCAGAGGCATTACAGAAGCAAATCAAAGCAGAAAGGTTTGCAATTCCAATAGGCACAGTTTTTCAGAAATAATCACATCATTATGCAAACCTCTTCCCACTGATTGGTTAAGGACTTTGATTAATCAACCAATCGGGGCTCAGGGACTGACATCCCTTGTCAATATTTAGAAAAAAAAATGCTAGTCTCATGCAGATGAGATCCCCATAGCCAAAGGACAGACTAATATGAAAAAAGCAGAGTTATGCATCAGTAACTGCACAACAGCCTTTGCTTTCACTGAAGCAATTCAGTCCCACAGAATATTAAAATGCAAACTTTTCTTTTGACTACTCAGTTTTCAAGCTGGGGCAGACAAATAAAATAAATAAGAACCGCCGCCAATGTGTCTCACTTCTGGAGTAGGAACACATAAGCCTTTTAACTGTGCTAGAGATTAAATGCCGTTGTTTTAAATATCCGTGGAAAGTTTAGCTCACTCTGAGGATGAATGAAAGACTAGGAGGCCATAGTCACTCTCTCACAAGGATTTACCAAGCCTATCTTTTATCAACAAGATAAACAAGAGCTGCAAGCAGAGAGAGACAGATGAGGCCACTCATGCCACCTCCACAACACAACAGTGTTTTCTAAGAAAGGAAAAAGATTCCACGTTATTTTCCCTTACTATACAAATATAACATTTAGAGAAATACCCCTTTCCTTTATAGAGAAATATCACCCCACAGAAGCCATATCTCACACCACAAACTGAAACAAGATGAAATGCCTCCCCAGTGACGAAGCCTGGAGCCGAGCAGGCTTTACAGGAGCGATGCGGAGCCCGGCTGCCCTGCCACCGTGCAGCCAGACCCCACAGCCACCTACCCTGTGGGTAGCTGTGCAGAGACACCCCTCTACAGCATGGAGGTGCTGACACATGCTGCTCGTTTTGCCTGAGCTTTTTCATCCCAGATTCCCCAAGCTCCTGCATGACACACTCGCTTGCCCTGCCCAGTGTAACTGCTGAGCTTTTCAGCATTAAAGGCAGGCATCCTACGGTTCAAAATGTGCCTATTTGTTGACAAGATGAGCCTAACCAGAACCATAAGTCCAAGCACCCTGCAAGCAAACTACTAGCCTTTCATAATCCTAACTAGTTGGCAGTCAGGTTTCTGCCTTCAGTGAAGGATCACATCCCAAGGTTGCAGGACCGGTGGCGATGGTGGCACCTGGATCCACACAGCACGGCCCAGGCTCCCTCTGGTTCATTTAATTCTTTCTCTGGTTTTTCACTAGGCGTTAAAAAATGCTACTTCCCACCTTGGGAATAAAATCCCATTTATTACTGTGTCCCGTCCCAAACTGGACCAGCTGACCAGTCATCAGTGAGAGAGCTGAAAGTCATTTGTGTGATACCCACGGTCACTTCAGAACTGTGTTCTCCTCTCACGTCCCCAATATTTTGGACAGGAACAGAAGGGGTGGAGTGGCAGAAAGCCCCACACTCCCCACAAACACCTCCCACAGCAATGTGCCTCGGACAACGCTCAGCTGCCGACTTAAGAGTCACTGCAGTGGGACCACCAGCCAAGCAGAGCCCCCATGGCCACCTGGCCTTTGTGGTCCCTGTCCCGCTTTCCGCCCCTCCAGACCACACCAGAGCCACCAGGCTGCAGGAGAATGACACACACTTGGTCTTGACACAGTCTTCCCAAAGCACAGTGGCCCCTCAGGTTTAATCCCCCATGTGTGAGAAAGATTCCACCAGAGGAACCGGGGCCGGGGGCTCAGAGGAGGAGGAGGGGCTGCCAGGAGCAGTGGAGGGCTAGCTGCAGTGTGGTGGCATGGCTCTTCTGCCTTTCCCAGACCCCGTGTGCCAAATGTAGCTAATTAATGGGTACAAGACCACGCCAAGTTGCTGCTTCTGGAAAGGAAGGCAGCTGTGGAGCCTGCTGTGTCTGCCAGCTGCAAAAGCATCATGCTCAAGGCACACAAACCTGCAAGCACAGTCTCAGGGCACCGTCAAAAGCATGGTCCTGGCCGTCCTCGCCGAAGTTCATTTTACCCAAGGTCTCCCATCTGACAGCCCAAGGAAGGTCACATTTTCTAAGTACAGCTTGCACTTGCCCCACAGCCCCAGAGAAACAGGGGTGAACTCATCCAGTCAGCCCCAGCCCTCTGAAATCCTGACACAGCCTCACACCCCAAAGCTCATTCTGGGGTCCTGCTGTGTGCCAGCCTGCGTGGGTGCACCGAGTGCCACAGAACGGGTCAAGAACAGGAAAAAAGAAATTAAGCCAACTGAAGCTCCTCTCCAGATAAGTGCAGGGTTTTTTGAACTCACTTTGCTCCCACCCCAGCCTTCTTCACCATTGTTGGAACCCAAATAACTCAGCGGCTCTGGTCTGTGGGCTCCATGGGCACTAGCTGCACGCACACGTTGTAGTTAGGCCATTCTGGCTGGGGGGTGCATATGGTAGACACTCCCAAACTGGCCAAAACCACAGCTAGGAAGGTTTAAAATTGTGAATACCGCAAATTAACAGTAGGTCATACCCAAGTTTTCGATTAGCTGAGAGCATTTCCAGCATTCAGCAGCAGGCGTCCTGCTGCAAGGCTCCGGAGTTCAGTAGTCAGGAGCAGCTGTACTGGGGAAACAGCCAGAAATTCTGTCACTGCCTTTTAGCAAGAACTGGGCCAGTCACTCAGCTCCCAAGGCCTGTGCCAAGGAGGCAGAAGAAGTTTATAATGCAGGGGATTTGAAACGCACTACAGCAACAGCATTTGAAACGGATAAAACCCAGCGGAGGGCGCGCTGCAAATCAAAGTTTGCTGTTTGCTTTGCTGGACCCTCCCAGCCGCTCTTGAAAGAAAGGACAATGCTCAGATGGGATTTTCCCTCCCATCTTGAGA